>NC_137117.1:29499120-30099120 GCF_949357685.1 Gobio gobio | reverse complement strand
ATTCATTTTTTTCAGCTTCTCGGAAGTATTATAAAAATGTCTAAGCTCACATGGAAAAACACACATTTTCTGCACTGATTGTGTGGAAAATTCAGTTAAAAAGATTTAAATAAAATACTTTAAATTAGTTGCATCATTAAGCACTCACCTACTTTGTTCCAAACAAAAAATTGTGGAACATAAAAAGGTGCAATTTCAAACAATGTTCATGCTGACTTTTTCCATTACAGTATAAATGCGCCAGTTTGGACATGAGAAGCAGATCTTAGAATGCTTTCGGAATAAAAAAAGAAGAAGAAAGAAGAGTGATTAGCATCCAGTTTCCTTGAGTGCAGTGGGCTTGTTTATATTTCCTTTAGTTAGGCCTTATTCTGTGAGAGAGAGAGAGAGTGATTACACGCTGCTCAGGCTGTAATGTGTTTCATTGCACTTGCTGATGTTTAATGCATGATGAAGATTACAGGCTGGCCAGTGCTCCTCTGCTTTGGGTTGTTAGTTAAACATCATGTTAGGTTAATAACTGTAGAGTGCTGGGGCGATATACTCTTCCTCTATCTCTCAAATAACATTCTGTTTGTTATGCATTTGTGTGTATGTGTACGTGCATTTGTTTAACTACATCTGAGCATATATATACTATTAATAATTTAAAACAGGGTTTCCCAAACTGGGGATGGTGAGGCAACTGTTCGTCGTTTGATGAAAAAAGTTAAATCATAAAAAAAAGTAGAATTAAACAAATAATAATTGTAAAATTCATCACTAAACACTAATTAAAATAAGACACTACCTGCATATCATGTGACCATTAACCGTGAACGTGAATGTTTAGTTATATTATTAAAATATTAACTTAAAATCTAGTCTGGGAATCTATCAACTGACAATCGTAAATAAATCCAAATGATAAAACAGAGTTGTGTTGATATTCTGATTGGATAAGCCACGCCGAAGCCATAATCCCACTATATAGCCTTGTACAGTACAAATAAGTAGACCATCATCACTAACTAGTTCATAATTGGGTGATCAGGACTGGAGACTTCTGTTGAATTCATGCAGAGTCACACATTTACAAGGTAACATAGGGTTTGTTTGATTTTATTGGAAATGGTGTAAGCAGCATTTCTGCACTAACTGCGAGTCTGGCCAATCAGAAACACATATATTAAAGCATATTAGAGCAAAGTAAATGAACTGTTTAATCTACATCTGCTACAACATAACGAGCTGAGCACACAATCATTTCATCTAATTTGTTAAATGTTCATAATATGGACTTGATCCTGCCTTTGTATATACAGCATTACACAGGCATGGCCATTAACTTCCTATTTATAAAAAAAAAAGGGGGGGGGGGGGGGGGTTGGTCTAACGCTATTTCATGCATTCTGACTTATTTACATTGTTAAAGAGTTGGATTCTCATGCTAAACATGGCCAAAATAAAAAATAAAAAAACAGAGTTGAACGTATGACAGTATTTATGTGCCAAATACACTACTTCAGGATTCGAATAAGTCTCGGAACGTTTTTCGTATGGCCCTGTATGACATCATAAAGGGTGGGATTTCTTGTGTGGGCACTTCTCCCGGATGAGAGCACATCAACCCGAGCGAGAGCAAGAGCACAGCCATCAACAAGCTTCGGTCAGGTTACGGAAGCCGTCCGCAGCACTGTCATTTTGTTTTTAGACCACAAAATCAACAAATGTCGCTAAAGAAGCGTGTTTCTGGTTGTGAGGGAAAGATAACCTTGTTCATAACCCAGCATTAAGGAAACAGTGGATGCAGTTTGTTTTTCCAGAGCAGCAACAGAGTTCTGCTAAATTTTTTCAACTAAATATCCAAATAAATCTAATTACTAAACTAAATTAACCATATAAACTAAATTACTGATCTAATTGCTGATCTAAAGCCCACACTGTCACTGTATGATAATTGAAATTAACTGATGACATCACCGTTTTCTCCGGAATGGCTATACATAGAATAAAATTCTGTTGCATTATTTTGCTGTTTAACACTGTAAAGCTGCTTTGAAACAATCTGCATCGTTAAAAGCGCTATATAAAAAAGTTGACTTGACACACAGACAAAGAACATCTGACTACATGAATCATAACGTTTCAGATTAGGCATTAGAATGAACACATTTACTTACATGTTGCATTACTGTTGAACCCAGTCACTGCACAATATTTTGTAATCCTCAACGGCATTGCTTTGTTGCTTGAGGGTTTAACACTAGGCCTATGTTACATGCGCGAATCGGTGGGCAAGGCTAAACAGGAAGTGATGAAGTAGGCGTTGATATTCTTTTGCTGAGGCGGTGCTTGCCTCCCTTTGACGCCATAGATCCCCACTTTGAAAACCCTGTCGTTTGCTGGGCCTGGTGTCTATAAAAGCTTTTCTTTGACTAACAAGGAAGTTTTCAGCTCTGAAACTTACAGGATATTCTTATATTACCATGGCCTTTTATATATCAAAAGCTCAAGGGAAAGTTGATTTCTCAATTCATCACCCCTTTAAATAATCAAGACAGGTTAAGTAGAATATAATGAATATATAGACTAATATAGTGCATATATTTAGTGAAAGAGTTGATTTCTCTAGTGAATAAAATTCTGTGGACACTGAACGACTGCCTGAGGTAAATGTGATGCTACATGACATTGTTTATAAGCATATTTATTGAGGTCTTTCCGCCGTTGAAACACTGATTGAGCGATTACAACCTATGATACGTGACAGTAAGTTGTAATGTATCCTCAACATACCTTCAGATGTTCATTTGTGTTTATTCTTTAGGAAGAGATGATCGATCACGTTCACAGATGATCGCGTTCACGCTTGAACTGACGCGCCTATAGAGTGATCAGTCAAGCCACATTAAAGAGCGTCAAACCGCTTTAATTTCGTGATAAAATGGACTGAATACTTAATACGTTCATGTGGGAACTAGGATTGAAGCGTGTTCAGCGCTTAAAACAAGCGTACTGTTAACTGTTAAAGATTGCATTCGGAAACCATCCATTGCATGCGTGCACCGAACCGAAAGCCCTGTACTGAAACGGTTCAGTACGAATACGTGTACCGTTACACCCCTACTTGGAGAGCATAAGAGACTTCTTTCATATTTTTGAATGCCATGTTCCTTCTGCATGGTTGTGCAACAGGCCTCTGAGGTTTCGAAACATCTTTTGTATTATGAAGTGGAGAAAATAACCTTGAGATAACCTTTGTTGTATTTAACATAGTACCCAACATATTCACAACTCACAAACATACAAAACTGAAAATCTTTGAATCAGAAGAATAAAACTGTGAAAAGAACAAGCTGGTTAAAGAAGATAAATCATAAAGAAGTAGAGGGAATTTCTGTAAGATCCTGAGAAAAAACACATCGCCGGGGAAATCTAACCATTCTTTGTTCTGTAGCTCCAGGAAAGAACCAAAGGGCCGACACACACCACACACACTTGAGTCATTCCTCTAAATGTAACACTGTAAACAGTCCCGGGCATGCACATGCTTATACGGACATTATTGGAGATTATAAAGCTTGTTCTCATACTTCCATCTTTCTTTAGCTGTCTGTACTCTCAGCCCACTCTCTGAGACAACGTGTGCTTATTTTCTCAGACCTACAGGGGTTCTGATCTCCGGGAAGTGTCATAGAGAGCATCATTCCGGCAGTGCTCTTCCGGGCCATTCCCTCTTCACAGCAGAGCTCTCGCCACTACCCTGGATCATTAATCATATTGGTATATCAAGACACCTGAGATTAAAGAACAAAAATAAAATGGAAATATATATATAAAAAAAATAATGAAATACACATTACATTTGCTCAATATCAGCAACTCCTGCAGCTCCCTTTTCCGTTCCCTCTCTCTTTTTTTGTTCAGTTTTTCCTCTACTTGGTCTGTAGTTTCTATCTTGTGCTGCGTCTCACTAATTTCAGGACCTTGAATAAAATGTTGGTGATAAATCAAAGCTGCCACAGCAAAAACACACACAGATTCATCATAGGATTAGCGCTCCACTTTTATTCATTTTTCTTTTATCACCCGCCCTCCTCCTCTCTCAATCTCTCTGCTCCTACAGTACTGAAAACACACACGTACAGTACACACAGACAGACTCTATGCCCTGCTCTCATCTGTCTACTGCTCACTGCTGTTCAACTGTAAAAGTGTGTTAACAATGATAGCGATTAAATCACTGGAGGTCACAAAGTCACTGTACTATGAGTTTCCAGTAGAGGATGTGAGCAGATTGCAGCGACAGAGATTTCCCTTCCATGTTCCAAGTGCGGTAATCACTCCACTCCAAAGTATCTTTCAAATATTTTCAATATCGATACCGATACCTTGCCTTTGATACCGGTTCCTGAACAATACTTTTTTTTCGATATCAAATATATTTTTCTGTTTTAACATGATTACATTACCTCGTAATTGAAAAATTAAAGCTTGCCGCAAAGCACTGGCAAAAGTAGCCTAATGTTTATAAATGTAAAAACAGCAAGGAGACATACAATTTTAATTGTTTATTAATAAACCAGACTGATCTCATGAAATGGCGTATGTATGACACGCCAATTCGTATGGCAGTTTGGCGTGCTATCAAGACGCATAATCGTTTTTAGCGTGTTTATCAACGCTGTTTCATTCTATCCCCCTACACTGCCCCTACCCCTAAACCTACCCATCACACACACACTGCCCCTAAACCTACCCATCATAAGAAACATTCTGCATTTTTACATTTTCAAAAAAAAAAAACACAATTTAGTATGTTTATAAATCCATTTACATTGTGGACACACGCACACATACATAATGATTCGTTTCGGCGTAGACATTCACGTGGAGATGATGGTTCGTTTCGACGTACACATACACGCGGAATCACACAGCGTAGACATACACGCGGAATCACACGGCGTAGACATACACGCGGAGATGATGGTTCGTTTTGGCGTACACATACACGCAGAATCACACGGCGTAGACATACACGCGGAATCACAAGACGTAGACATACACGCGGAATCACACGGCGTAGACACACGCGGAATCACACGGCGTAGACATACACGTGGAGATGATGGTTCGTTTCGGCGTACACATACACGCGGAATCACACGGCGTAGACATACACGCGGAATCACACGGCGTAGACATACACGCGGATAGCTCAAAATGCGTACAGATAACACGCCAATTGGCTTTAGAAAGTAGTGTGTATGTTTAGCAAAGTCATGAAGTCATGTTGAATAAACTAGTGTTTTCTGAGTCTGTGTTGGCTGCAAAGATGAAGTTGACGAACAACAGCTGACTCTTCATCTCCGTAGTAGTGAACACGTGCGCCTATAGAGGAAAATGCACCTTTCATTTGGATTAAATAATCAAAGTATTTGTTCTCTATTTGAATTGGTTTATAAATATAAGTAAAATAATCAATTCAGTGGCCTATTTGTCCACTGTTTGAGATGAGTGCGCACTGCTTTTTGTAAGGCTTTAAACACAAGCAAATTATAAACTTTCGTTAAGATTCGGCACTGACCCGATCGGAACAGTGACAGTTCCATTGACTGGCCAGAGCGTCTTTCGCAAGCTCTGAAAGGTCATTTAAATGAGAGTGCATACGTTGGCGATAATGCATAGACTGACATTGTGTGAAAATGTGGAGAGAGTTAAAACAAATGTGCCTCTTAAATATATAAATAGCCTCCAGCTTTTGTTTTTTAACTCGTTGCATCGATGTATCGTATCGTTAGACATTAGATCGATATATCGATCTTGATGTATTGTTACACCCCTATTAAGTAGTCCTGCCCCTTTTCAGTGCTGCACTTATTGTGTTCTGTCTTTTAGAATGCCGGCTCAACATTGTGATGTCTGTCTTTTCGCTTGTTTCTCTGGCACATCGGGTCTATGTTTCCAACAGGGTTTTGTGAAACTGTGGTGAGTGGACCTTTGTCCCTCTGCGGGGGTCTAGGGGCATGCCCCCATATAAGAATTTTTTTTTAATTTTAAAGTTAAATTCATCAATCTGTTAAGAGCTCCAACCAATATTCAGTGTGCAAATTGAACAAAGAAAAAGTCAGTGCATTGACTTGTACCTGAACTTTAAAGGGGACTCAAACCTCTTTTGAGTTGTGATATAGTGTCTCAGTCTACATTGCATTACATACTACTACTACTACTACTACTACTAATGTTATAATAGTATTGCTATGACATTAATAGCCATATATTGTAAAACAAATGCAATGAAAAATAAATGAAACTTTCATCATTCGTTTTGTCCTAATTTCTATAAATGCAAGAGATAAACCCATTAGCTTTTATTTTGGCGGAAAACAAGTTAACAAACAAGTTTTCACAGCCTTCACCATGACACTCAAATTTGAGGTCAGGTGCATCATGTTTCCACTGATCATCCTTGAGATGTTTCTACTACTTGTTCGAAGTCCATCTGTCGTAAATTCAGTTGATTGGACATGATTTGGAAAAGCACACACCTGTGTATAAAAGGTCCCACAGTTAACAGTGCATGTCAGAGCACAAACCAATCCATGAAGTCCAAGGAATTGTCTGTAGACCTCCGAGACAGGATTGAATCGAGGCACAGATCTGGGGAAGGGTACAGAAAAATGTCTGTAGCATTGAAGGTCCCAATGAGCACACTGGCCTCCATCATCCACAAATGGAAGAAGTTTGGAACCACCAGGACGCTTCCTAGAGCTGGCCGCCCGGCCAAACGGAATGATCGGGGGAGAAGGGCCTTAGTCAGGGAGGTGACCAAGAACCTGATGGTCACTCTGACAGAGCTCCAGCATTTCTCTGTGGAGAGAGGAGAACCTTCCAGAAGAACAACCATCTCTGCAGCACTCCACCAATCATGTATGGTAGAGTGACCAGATGGAAGCCACTTCTCAGTAAAAGGCAGCCTGCCTAGAGTTTGCCAAAGGCACTTGAAGGACTCTCAGACCATGAGAAACAAAATTCTCTGGTCTGATGAAAAAGATTGAACTCTTTGGCCTGAATGGCAAGTGTCATGTCTGGAGGAAACCAGGCACCGCTCATCACCTGGCTAATACCATCCTTCTACAGTGAAGCATGGTGGTGGCAGGATCATACTGTGGGGATGTTTTTCATCGCCAGGAATTGGGAGTCTAGTCAGGATAGAACGAAAGATGATTGCAGCAATGTATAGAGACATCCTTGATGAAAACCTGCTTCAGATCGCTCTGGACCGCAGACTGGGGCAAAGGTTTATCTTCCAACAGGACAACGACCCTAAGCACACAGCCAAGAAAACAAATGAGTGGCTTTGGGACACCTCTGTGAATGTCCTTGAGTGGCCCAGCCAGATCCCAGAATTGAACCCGATTGAACATCTCTGGAGAGATCTGAAAATGGCTGTGCACTGACGCTTCCCATCCAACCTGATGGAGCTTGAGGTCCTACAAAGAAGAGTGGGAGAAACTGCCCAAAAATAGGTGTGCCAAGCTTGTAGCATCATACTCAAAAATACTTGAGGCTGTAATTGGTGCCAAAGGTGCTCCAACAAAGTATTGAGCAAAGGCTGTGAATACTTACGTATGTGTGATTTTTTTTCGTTTTTTATTTTCAATAAATTTGCAAAGATTTCAAACAAACTTCTTTCACGTTGCCATTATGGGGTATTGTTTGTAGAATTGAGGAAGAAA
The DNA here is from genome assembly GCF_949357685.1 of Gobio gobio. NCBI lineage: Eukaryota > Metazoa > Chordata > Actinopteri > Cypriniformes > Gobionidae > Gobio > Gobio gobio. Next base: position 30,091,396 of record NC_137117.1, on the reverse strand, counting down.
ATAATGAATAAAATCCATTTTGGAATAATGCTGTAAGTTAACAAAATGTGGAAAAAGTGAATACGCTGTGTGAAAAAAGCACTGTGAATACTTTCCAGATGCACCATATGAGAGGTTTGTAAGAATTTTCACCAGTTTGACACGTCACAATCAAGCCAATTTGTGCACTTGTTATAAATATGATAGACAGTCATTATCACATTGACAGTGTCATCAGTTAATCACTTTTTAATCACTGGGCTATTAAAACATTTTATTTGATAGAATATAGGCCACTGCAGTTTTTATAATGTATGTGTGAGATCGAGTGTGAATACTACACCAGACAGAAGGATGTAAAGTGCTTTGAGTGAACACACTGCAGTCTTTTTATTTGTTTCATTACATGCACGCACAAACCACAGACTAAAAGACTTTTCTTGCTTCTCCATATTTCCTTTTACCATATCAATATAATACTTGTAAACCCTTTCTTCTGACATTCCTCTTCACTATGTTTGCAGATAAGATATAAACAGTATCTTAAAAAGGTGATTAACAGCAAGAATGATGTTCACCTCCCTCGTCTACCACATTCAACCACCCAGATTATTCTAGCACACTGCCACACAGTACTATGCTAAAAACACTCTTCACTACCTCATAGCAACATCTTAACACAGAGCTCATTTATGTAAACTCACTGTCACACTGACGCTTTTTTTATAAAATGTTCAGGTCTAGTCTAATCTACTCTTTTAGACAGAAAGAGTCCCCGAGATATGTAAGGGAGACAATAAATATGAGAGGAAGATAACACCTCCTTGTCAAAAACAGCAGCAAGAGAGAATTGCTGCATGTGTTGAGTTACCAGAGGGAACTGAAGTCTGCTGAAACCTTCGGGGAAAGAGAAGCCCTGGCTGTCACACTGAATTATGGTCTGATCAAAACAAATAGACCCAAAATCCCCAAACACACACACAGACTCTCACGCATGTGCAAAAAAAAAAAAAATAAATAAATAAAGAGGCTGGTTCATCTCCTTACACAGTAAATGTGGTGAGTACAAAAGTACTGGTGCTGGAGCTGATGCCCAGTCTGGAACCGTCCACCACAGAAAAGTAAGAAAATTGGCCAGGGAGCTGGAAAATGTCCACATCAAGGAAAGTGAGAATAATATTAACTCAGTGTGGCATGACCGATGCAAAACAAAACCATATTGTTCCTATGACCAACACAGCTGTCTGTGTATATAATTATTACTTATAAATATGGGCAAATTAACGCGTTAACGTGGGCGATTAATTTTTTCAGCTTAACACGTTAAAAATATTTAACGCAAATAATGCAGCGTCCGTTTTTATTTCCATTTTTGCCTAGCGTTACATGATCACGCTCATATTCATGTAAATGCTTCCAAGCGCGACAAGACACAAGAGAACGCGCTGTATGTCAATGTCCTGTGTGTGTGTGTGTGTGTGTGTGTGTCAGTGTCCTGTCTGTGTGGCTGCGTCTCATGTCAGCTAATCGAGGGAAACTCACACACACACACACACACACACACACACACACACACACACACACACACACACACACACACACACACACACACACACACACACACACACACACACACACACACACACACACACACACACACACACACACACACACACACACACACACACACTCGTTCAGTCTCCTGCTCACATCGAGTTCTCTTTTGCTCTTGAACAAACAATAACAACAACACAGAGAATTTTGAGTATTCTCATATTAGGAGTCTTAAATGAGTTAAATAACATCTTAAATTAATTTAAAGAGTTGTGAGGAAATGAGATGCGTGAGATCCACGTCATGTTCGTCAGTGGCTGTTCTTAAAGTGACAGGAGCACTGATGATGCCTGTCATTAATGTTCATCAAAGAACAACGGGAACAGAGAAAATTGTAGCTTTAATGATGATTCATCTATATTTAATTTATTATTTATGCAGTTAAGAAGCATGAAGTTCCACACCCAATGCCCGGTCACATTCAATTATGGGCTGTCCCAGACCAATCGTGGCAATTTCTGTGGTCGTGGCTCCTAATGGTGGTTCTACGTCGTACAGTGAGAGACGTTCAATGATGTGACCTTGTGACCAAAGATAACCTGCATTAATTTTCTGACAGTGTCCGAAATTTAGAATGATAATCTCTTAGTGTGTTTTTTGCTACGACCTACGTCTACTGACTAGCCAATAAAAATGCAACATGAAATGATGTATTGATCAACTCGACATGGCTACTAAAACTTAAAACTACTTACACCTCAAGTTGGCCTCTTTTCACATAAAAACAACAATTGCCAAAGTGCAATTCATCTTGCTCTATTGGTTTACTTTTTATTCTTTTATTACTAACTTGCGTTGTAGCCTTTGATTCAATAGGTGTCATTATTGTACAGTCTTCTTACATGTCTTACACAAGTTTATTAGATTCATGTCGTACAACAGTGTTGCCAAGTCGAATTGGGCTACTTTTAAGTTGTTGCCGCGGGAATATTCTTTTTCCGTGGGTTGATTTCCACCCCTTATGTACAATTTCACTGCTTCCACACCCCCCAGACAAACAAATTCAGAGAAGAATTCAGCCGCTTGATGGAAAAACAATCACATTGGGCCTTTTTGGGCTACTTTTTACTGGCAACCGTCATACCATGTGATTTGTAACGATCTTATAGGATTGCTGAAAAAACTGTAGCAGGCATAAAACTAACTCTAAGGGTGGCATAATGGAAATATACATATGAAATTGCATAAATTCACCACCAATTCATCACTGTAAAATAGTTACGAATGAGAGTGTGTTGTAAACAGGTTCACTTGCAGTAAAAATAAACAGTTTATACTGGCAACAAAAAGTTGTGTGTTCTGAGAGCATAAAACCAAATTCAAGAAACTACACAAGTTGTCAGTTTTCATATTCAGCATGTCGTTAATTTTGCCGATTATTGAGCTCATGGAGTTTAAGGTTAATAAAACAAATCATGTTTTTGAATTGAAGAACATTTTGGTTTACGTTTTGGGTTGCCATTTTTTGTCCTATAGTGATATCTAGTATCTAGTGTAAATATGGACTTAGGGAGGAGTTAAAAGAGGTCTGGTAGCTTATGATTAGTGGGATGAATCGAGGTGAACAGGACGTACAAGGGGGCTTGGGTGATACATACATGTGCTGCCCAACAGAAACCAGAGAGCCCCAGTGACTGAGCCTGAAAGATGCCGTCCACTGCATTACAGCAGCTGTTTCCCACACACACGCGCGCACACTGCTGTTACTGTCATTTACTGCACTTTGATTTATACACTCACAAACTGTCATCTGTCACATCTGAGACATGCACACCAAAATATCAGGTGACACATTTTCAGCTCCAGACAGTTTACAGTACCTCACAGTTCCCGTTGTGTTCTTTGAATGGACACTCATAGAAAAATCTATTTTTTTGCTCTGTTACAGAAGGCAGAACTATATTTAGCGGTCTTTATTGATTCAGGTCTGACACATTACACTGTGCTATTCTCCATATCTCAAATACACTGCAAGAGTCCAGACACTCCTCACAAAAAAGAAAGAGAGAGAGAGAGAGAGAAAAATGAAAAATGGTTACAAAACAGCATAGCATTATTGATTCGATTTGCAATCGGAAAGAGATTGCGGTAAGAGATGTATTTTTTCATTTCGGTCTCTCCTTCACTATTTCATATGGTTATCACCTCCCTCCATGTGTCAGGGTGACATTTTTGTCCATTGAAATGATTTGAGCTGTGCCAGTGTAGCTCAGATTTATGGAGCTGATCAGAAAGCAGTTTGTGACAGGAATGTGTGAATCTATGGCTGTTTGGGCCGTGCAACACACTACGGCAATTTACTGCTTGATCAACAAAGGAACGGTAAATATTATCACATGAGCAAACGTAGCGACGTTCTTGAAACTGACATTTTTACAACCGATTAGTGCGGTCCTGAGCACAGCTGATATTATGCTATAGGGCTTTCACACGTGGGTCCTGGGTTATCTTGCTTCATGTTTCACACTGGTCATACTTTATCCTGAGTTAGTTATTATCTTGGGCAGTCAGGTTCCAAGATTTCACACTGGACATTTGAAAACCAATCCTACTGTAACTGTTTCCGTTTGCCCTTTTCTCAGATAGGCATTTAAAGTAACATACACTATTGTTCAAAAGTTTGTGGTCAGTACTTTTTTTTTTTAAAGAAATTAATACTTTTTTTAGTAAGGATCCATTCAATTAAAGTGTCAGTAAAGACATGTATAATGATACAAAATATGTATTATGCTGTCCTTTCTATTCATCAGAGAATCCTGAAAAAAATCAGTTTCTACAAAAATATTAAGCAGCACAACTGTTTTAGCATTTTTTTTAACAGTTATGCTGTTTCTTGAGCAGCAAATCAGCAATGATTTCTGAAGGATCATGTGACAATGGAGTAAAATTCAGCTTTACCATCACAGAAATAAATAATATTTTGAAATGTATTTAAATAGAAAACAATTACTTCGATTTATAAGGATATTTCACAATATTATCCCTCTGACCCCTGAGCTGTTTTCTGGGCCCTTGAGGTGTTTTGACATGCCCTGACATGTGTGCTTATTTCTGTTACTTGTAACATTTTCATGGCTAAAGTCTGAGTACACTGTATTCAGCACAAACTCTGCTACAATAATATGTGAGCAGTATGTATGTAAACGTTTGTAGTTTTGAGAAAATTAAATTTATGCGTGGTTTGTGAGAAAAAAAAAAGTGTCACAGAAATAAAGCCAGTATGGGTTATCAAAAGTCTGGTTTTCAATAAAGCCATGAAACCTATACTGAATATTTGTTCACAAGACTTTTGATAGCTGGATCACGTAGGCTAGAATTTTAGCTTCAAGACCATGTAAAAATCACTCTGGCCACTCATTCACATAAAACAATATACTGATTTAAAATGTGTAAGACATGTTTTGTGTCAGGAAGGCTTATGCGGGGAGGGCGTGAATCATCATGAATATTGATGTGTTTCACACCTGAGAAAGACAAAGACTCCTCCCCTAATCCTAATGGCCCTATATCAGCTGAATGGCTGTGAGGGAACTAGAACAAAGAATCTGAAGAGATTAAAAGAATGGCTTTTTGAATTGTTTGCATTTATTTACAACACAACAAGTGGGACAAAAATAAGGGATAATTGTGGTTATTTTTAAGGGACACTAAAAATGTTTGTACTGTAGCTACCACACTGTGTGTGTTATTTCAGTGTCTGCAGTTAAGTGTGTGTATAAAAGGCTCTCATATATAAACACATTTAATTTAATCCTAAAGAATTTTAACATCATAGAAATTAATGTAAATTGTTACACTCAAACAAATGAAAGCTTTTGTAGCATTTAACACTACCGTTCAAAATTTTGGGGTCAGTAAGAATTTGTTTTAAATGAATAGTTTTATTAATAATTAATAATTTTTAAGAAATAGTTTGATTCAGCAAGAATGCATTACATGTGTCAAACGTTACAAAAGTTTTATATTTCAGATAATGTTTTTTTTTTGACTTTCTATTCATCAAAGAATCCTGAAAAAAATTACATTTTCAACATGTATTTCTCATTACAGTATCGCCGTGAATGTCATAATGGTTTGTTTGCAATGTAATCTACAAAGGCATACACAAACAGATGTTCCTGCCATGTCTGACGTTGCTAAGCTTTTTCATCTCGCTGCGCATAGACGTGATATTTGAGCGCACTTGTCGCGCGTCTACATTTAAAATAACAAACTTGAGCGCTCAAAAGAGACAGCATATGTGAACGGCTTAGTCAGTGGTTACATCAGCGTAGCAGTCAATAAACAAGTAGGCAACCCTACTTTTATATCATGCTGTGTTTAATATTATAGAGCATAAACATATCCCCATGTCGTACGTGTATCTTTATTTAGCATTGAAAGGTTGCCTAGCTATTTCATATTTCAACATGTTTCCGTTGATTTCACACATTTTAGTCTGGCAATAGTTCAACTAGTAGCCTACAATGTGAAGTCTATGCATCAATAACGCTAATATAAGCAAGAAGAAATGTTTAACTTATAAATTCTCATGTTAAAATCACGTTCTGTTTCTGAGATAAATCCAAGGTAAACTCAGCGTGTCTTCCAAACTCGATGAAAATGATGAAGCTGATTCTTTGTTTTGAGGGGATGGGGGGCGTTTACAGTTTCGCGTTCCTTCACGTGGACGATTTGCATGTGAATCGCTTTGCGCACGCGTGGGTGTGGTCACATTAAAGATAATGAGGCTCCGCTGGAGGAACTTTACCTCTCGCTATTTTCATACGGATTACATAAACAGAAAATATTAGTTTTTTATATAAATCACCATTCCAAAGTAGACATTCCCAGCTTTATAAAAATATATCTGTCGTATCTGTGAGGCAAATATTCTTTGAGTTCTGAGGTCATTTTCAGACGCATTTCAGAACGGACATCACAGGGAGACAGACGGGAGAACGCGCATCCAGTTTTGTTTATTTAGTGAAAAGCACAACATTTAGTTTATCGTTCATGTCTGTGAGGCCAAAAATGACGGAGTATTTTAAGTTGTTTTACACTGTCATGAGGAAAAATCAAGCAAAATGCGTGGGCACTTTTCTCGGGTCCAGAGGGTTAATAGTAATTTACTGTATTTTTGATAAAATAAATGCAAACTTGGTGAGCATAAGAAATTTCTTTCGAAACCATTAAAAAAACTCCCTAACTAAACACTTTTGAATGATAGTGTACAGTAAGAATATGGAGGACATTTGTATATGGATGGTTTTATGCAAATTATCCAAAGATATTCAAAGTAAAAAGTTACATTTAAGTAAAAATAATACGTAAGAAAAATATTGAATCAAAGATTGTTCATGTAAATCGCTAGTTCATTCCTAGGAGACAATGTACTGTATAAAGCTTGTTTGAGTTAGTAAAAACAAACAAGAGTCACTTGATCTGAAGAGTTTCTTGATGTCAAATAGCACAGCATCAGCCAAACGGAAACTCAAACAACTTGCATGAAAATGGCGCCTCTAAGCTTGCTCGGACTAATTTTTAAAGGGTAACTCAACCCCTGATCAGAGCCTAACTCCACCCACTGGCAACATTTGAAAAATGCTGGAAAAGTGGGCAGAGCCCAGCGGAGCCATTACCAGTAATGTGCACTGTGTGAACGAAGAATGAAGATTACCGGTATAATCACGTATGAAGTCAGAATGCACTGATGTAAGAAGTCTGCTTTGGGCTAATCATTCACAAGACAAAACTCATGTACAGTTCACAACAGCACCAGATGTTGGCAGGAAAGGAGATAGTCGGTTCGGCCCCATTCTACAGCGGATTATCAGTGAATCCCAGTTGTCTCCAAAGAAAGTTTGTAAAAATATCCGGTGTAAAGTCACTGCAGAGGCAGATGTTGGTGGTGAGCCTCAGCTCTCCATCAAGGTAGCTGTTCACAAAATTAATCCACCTCTTCTTGATATCATCATTTTTGTTTAGTAAGCTGTTTTGTAAATTGTAGGCTGTAGCAACTAACAGTACTGACAGTAACTCACAATCAAGAGGGCGAACTGATGCAAATGTGCTCTAGTTATGATAGTGTTAGGAGAGGGGCCATGGTCAGTGGCTCCAGGGCATCGTCAACAGTTATGATAGTGTTAGGAGAGGGGCCATGCTCAGTGGCTCCAGGGCATCATCAACAGTTATGATAGTGTTAGGAGAGGGGCCATGGTCAGTGGCTCCAGGGCATCATCAACAGTTATGATAGTGTTAGGAGAGGGGCCATGCTCAGTGGCTCCAGGGCATCATCAACAGTTATGATAGTGTTAGGAGAGGGGCCATGCTCAGTGGCTCCAGGGCATCATCAACAGTTATGATAGTGTTAGGGGAGGGGCCAGGCTCAGTGGCTCCAATGCATCATCAAGACACCACTTAAGCCTCGCCCAAAAAATCCTGAACATAGCAATGGTGAAAAACTGTTTAACTATCTAACTCCTCAATTCAGTACTTCACAGTTCTCAGTCTTTGTAACTCGTTTCAGCAATACATTTCTAAAACGTATAATGTGTTTAGAAATAAAATCTCAGAATAGCCTTTACAGGGACATTAATAGTTTTTTCTATGTAAATATGCACTAATTGATCATCTTCACCATTGTGCCATGTCTCACAGCTGTTGCGCTTGAGACCCAGCCTGCGGCTCTGCAGTTGGATACTATTATGCGCCTCTTGTGTTTTTAAGAGCAAAAACACGTTCTGTTTGACCACCCCCTTATGTCTTTCACTCAGACGACACAAATTTTTGTCAAATTGAACAGATAGTGAAACTAAAGTGCCTCTACTCATGTGGGCGAATGAAGACAACGGCGCAGCGTTTAAAGATCATTTCTGATGAATGACACCATAGAATTTACCAGTGTTTTGGTGCTGATGTGTGAATGGTCTCTTAACAGTAAAAAGCCAGAATGCCGTTGCTTGTGTGAACAGCATATTTGTGTTTTTAACGGTAAAGTCATTCTGGTTATTTTCCGGCAATTTACCGTGATTGTGTGAAAGGGGCTATTGTCTCAGTGTTTTTTGTCCATACAGTAAGCGACACTGAACCCCATTGACAAAAAACACAGACAAAAATCTTGTGGTCAGCAGAAGAAATAAAATACAACAATGTTTGGAACAACATGAGTGGAAAATGACTTTAGGAATAACCCAGTTAAATGTTTTAAGTTCAATCAGTCTGCTGTTCTGAGATTCTCTGTAATTCTCTTACAGTCAGTCACAAACACTGATCCAGCCCATAGCACAGCGGTCTTGTGTTGTGTTCTCAGTGGTAATTCCTTGCTGGACCGTGTCCTCCGGTTCTGGATCATGCCCAGTTTGGAAAGGCACCTGCCCAAACCTCACTAAAGGGCATGGAGACTCACAGAGCAGCCGGGGGCCATTTAACCTCTACTGTACCCATCTATTCCTACTTGACACACCAGCTGTTTCCTCAGGATCACACGCTCTGACAGGAGTCTGGTGGATTCTTTAATTAAAATTTTACTAGAAGAAGAAGACCCACCCTTCCCTGCTGCACAATACAAATTACAGCATATTCTCTCACTGGACCTGTTTCTGCAATGTGAAATCAGTCATCATAAACCCACTGAAATCAAAAGACAAGCACAGTTTTTTCCCTTTTATTTCCTATTGAAACAGGACGTTCAGCTGGGACTTGTGCTTTTTTTTATTATTTATTTTTAAAAGACAATATAGGCTTTAGTAACAGCCATGAGTCATGCTTTACAACTTGCTAGTCATTGACATTTCGGGGGAGGATCATTCTCATTCAATAGAGCCTTTAATTGGATTAAAAAAAATCTGTGTAGTGTTGCTTGAGTTATCAGTATTTTTCTAGTGAAAATGTCAATCCTTCTTTGCCCCCAAAATATTTTGTTTTATGAATGTTAACATTCCATTTATCTAAAGAAAGAACAAAACCTATGATTTAAAAAATATATATTCAAGCTTCATTAATTCTTTGTTATCAACATTTGAACACGTACATTTGGGTACGTTTAATAAAAAAATGAAATTGAACAAAAAGCTGAGGAAATAGCGTTTTTGTCAAAGACTTCATGAGTAGATTGTGTCTATAACGTCCAAAGCTTGCACAGTCGTTGCCTCTTTGTGTGTGCGGCATTTCATTCACATTGTAACATTAAGCAGTTTTGATTTATATGCTGTTGAATGTTTGATGATCGCGCTAACTTAATTGTGCTTATACTACGAGGCTGTTGAATGCTTGAATCTGATTGGTTGACGCACATTCTAAGGTGTGCAATTATTTTCAGGGAAACGCACGGCTGAAGTAGTTCCAGGCAGGTTTTGACCTCTTTACAGTTCCATATCACTTCGCCAAATGATTATTTCAAAAGTTCTTAAACAGCTGGCAAAAGAACCAAAACTCACAACGACACTCACCAAGCAAATAAATATAGTAAATAGGATACAATCAACAAATTATTTCCATGTTTTTTGCCACAAAATATTTATTATTTATAATGGGAAAGCACATTTTTTTCTCCCTCTCTTTCCCACTCAAACACACACTCACACAGAAACGTGTTGTCAACGCCGCTCTGACGATTTTATCGGTAAAATAGTTTAACAACTTAAATCTACATGACATTTCTCACTAGCGAGGTAATAACGGTGCTGTTCTTGAAGCAGATAAACGTACCGTTTCGCTATTAGAAGAGACGCTGCAGCCAAACACTGTTGAGAGACACACAGACTCAGGTATTTCATACACGCTTAACATCTCTCTCTCACACACACTGCATTAGTCTGCTATCGATGGCTGAATCCTCTGTTACTAGCCCTGAAATTATGTTTAGGAATTAGCAACGGAAATTAGTCCTACACACAAGAGCGTTTTAAGGACAAAAATCTGGCAAACGTCTTGAAATACATTATCTGAACAATGTTTTGAGGTCTGCTTCACGTCATGGCCGCAGTACCACCTCAGGTTTCTAATAATTCAATGGCCCGTCGTCCATTATTCCTTACTCAAGCAATCATATATCTGCTCCTGGTATGCGGAGATCGTTTTCTTTACTTGTTTTTGGATCCGGAGATGCTGTACTCTTTCAGAAGGTGCATAACAACGCCCCCTATAACAGTGAAAACATGGAAAGCCGGAAAAACTTGTCGATGGCGGTGAAGCATTGTGTCACAAATGACAGAAAATCTCGACAATAAGTTAAGCAGCACAACTGTTTTTTGGTTACAACATTGATAATAAGAAATGTTTCTTGAGCACCAAAATTATTCAAAAATTAAAAATCATTATGATAGCATTTCAAAGTATTACTGTTTTTACAGTATATTTAATCAAATATTGGTGATCACAAGAGACATTATAAAACCTTACTGACCCCAGACTTTTGATCAGTAGTGGATATATAAAAGAATAAATGAATGTGAAATGTACCCATCTCATTTCATTAAATGCTCAACTGTTCAAAACGGCATTTGTGGAAGATTAAAGTCAATGTAGAAAGTGAAGCAACACACGGTACATTTAGTAAACCCTGGGCTAATGATCTTATTAGCATTTTTATGAGATCGATAACATTGATTAGACAAATGCAGCTGGTGACGAGCATGTGACCCGTTTCAATAATTGTGTAAAAATACGCAACAACGTAAATCCACTCTAGCTGTTTTAAGTCACCTGAACCTTGCCATTGTTCAACTTAATTTATTTATTTAATTTTGGAAAAGCCCACACAGACTGAAAATTGACACACAGCGTTTAGTTCAGATCTTTTTGGCACCGACCAGTAATGAAAGTGACAACTTGTGTATGCAATCTCTGCTGCAGAAACACACAAACCCTCTCTCTCAGATTAGCCCAGAGGTGTGTGTGTGTGTGTGTTTGAGAAAGAGTGAATGTGTGTCCCTGCACTATAATGCAGAGAGAGCATTCATCTCTTAGACCATTACACACAGTCACTAAAGTGACATTCCCCTGGGAAAGTTAACTGCACCCTGTGCAGAAACACGCAAACGTACTACACACACACACACACACACACACACACACACACACACACACACACACACACACACACACACACACACACACACACACACACTCAAGAATGTTGGAAAACACTTTGTGCATGCTTCAGTCTCTGTAGTCGGTTTCTCTCTCTCCGAAAAGCTGCAGCTCTAAAGCTTTTAGCATATCTCACCTTCACACTCTCCTTCAGATTCACCTGTTTAAAAGAGATGCGTACATACGTGCAATCATGCATACACAAGAGTCAACTGGAGCTTGTATTTGCATGCAACAAGCTAAGATACAAGCATGTCACAGAGTCATAGAGAGAAAATAAGGGACACTCCATTCCTTTATACCACATGTATAATTTGAGATGTACATAAACCATTGGTGGTCATAGTCAGTGTATTCTTGCAGTACATACTTGACTGAATTAAGTGCTAAAAAGCATTTGAGAAGCAAATCACTATTTTGACTCTCTGAAAAAATAAATGGGTTGTAACAATAAATGTGTTCTACTTTCTTTGTTTAAACATTACTGACCAACCGTACCTTGACATTTACTTTTGCTCTTTTCTAATGTAAGTCTAAGGAGGATTTGTCTCTGAATAGTTTAATAGTTTATCCAAAAATATGGTAAAATGTTAATGAAAACATAAAAATAAAGGTAAAAATACTTAGTAACACTTTGTTTTACAGTGTCCTTTTTACATTGTATATGTACTTACCATAGTAATAACAGTAAATTATGCATAATTGCATGCAACTAACCCTCAACCCAACCCTAACCCTATATTAAGTACATGTAGTTAATTAATACTTAAATGTATAATTACACTGTAACAAAGATACCTTCAAATAAAGTGTAACAAAATAATGTTTTCCACATTTTACTGTTAATTACAATTTCATTAATTAATAAAATAAATGCAGTTCACTAATATGAAACGTTATGTAAAGCTTGTCTGAGTTAGCAACCATAAAGTGGGGAGAAGGACTTCATAAATGGTCAATTGTGATTGTACATAAATGTTTCAAGATGAAAATTCACTGATCAACTTTGCTTGGCATTTCAATTAACAACAAATCCAGTAGAAAATGTACACCAAAGCCAAAGAAATGCTCAAGAAACTGTCTGTAAGTGGACTAATATTTCCTTAAATTTCTTTATATTTATTATTTTTCACCATTTACAACAATATTTAAAAAAAATACTTTTAACTGTACATTACAATAAATAAAAAAAAAAAACATTGGGGATAGACAGAAGATAAAAGATAGTTAGTCTTGTGTAGCCACACCTTCAGACAGACGACAGAAGGTCTGGACTCTAGACTTAGTCGGCATTACTGGGAACGCCCACAAAAACGTCATATCCGCTTATGCCGTTGGGGAAAACAAGCCATTCGAATGAACGCGCGTAGACCTTGTTAGACGTTTTAACTTTACTTTTTGTAATGATTAAGATTGATTTTAGCTTGGCGCAATGCCAAAAAGTTGCTGTGTTCTGGACCTCTAATAAGTAAAAAAAAAAACGCTGAATAAACAGACGGAGCCGTTCGTTAATTTTGATGTACAAGTCTGTACAATACGTCCATTACAATTAAACAATGGCACTACATGATGCTGGTATTATTGTAAAGATGAAAAATACGAGATTTCATTAACTGCAATGGTAAAAGTTTGTTTACCAAAAATGCCAATATAGTCATACTTGTCACGAGACTCGAACTGAGTCAAAAAGCTGTAAACTTATTAAAAGCAGTTTTTCATGGTGAGCTATTGAATAACGACAGAATACGTAAGATTATTAATGTACAAAACATTCAAAAGTCTTCTTTATTTCATGAGGGGAAGGGCTGGGCTCCTGTTTGTGCTTTAAGCTGAAAAGCTGATACAGACACATTACATGTACAACACTTGAATGTACATTTTCTCGTCAAAATGAATGATGCTCCCCCAAATATTACACATAATAGTCTACTTAATCAATCACGTCTTTCGATGAAGACGGTTGCTATAAAAAAGCAATTAATAAAAAAAACGATGCTATTGTCAGTAGTTTGAATAATATTGTGACACTGACATGTCAACTCAAAATTTGCTTTGTAAAATGTAAATCCTGACCAAAAACAAACGCCCTTTGCATTGCATACGGCATTTTCAGAAAATATCAATTTCATAGCTTAAGACAAGTTTTATAATAATTTAAAAACGTTAAATGTATGTAATACATACTTCAAATCCATTAAATTCAGGAACACTGAATAAACATCTTCATCGAAAGTGACTTATGAAGTTGGCATGTCATTTGGGGGAGCAGCATACATTTTGACGAGAAAATTAGTTTTTCTATGTATCTTGCTCTGTCGAGCAGCAGAAGTGATTCTACGTAGGCTATACTAGGTTAAACGGTAACAAAACCCTAAATCAACTTTTTTTAGTTAATGATCTGGAAGACAGGGGCTTTATTAATGCTGTTCATTGATTCAAGTGAATGTTTTGACATTTGGGTATTAAGTGTTTTAATTCTATAATATATGGTGTAAAACTGTCTAAGTGCTGCCCTCTTAAGGTTGAACGGTGGCTACTGCAGTTGAATTTTCCTATTGGACATTGTAGGTCATCGTGACGTATGATGGTTCTTCCAACGGCTCACTGCCCACACCCCTGGGCACGAGCTCACCACGCCCTAAGAAATGTTTTCCCCAATCACATGATAAGAACGGCTTCACTCATGTATGAACTCTCAAGTTACATGAAGTAGAAACATTATGAATGAAACTTACTTGACACTTGCTTTAACATTGTAATGAAGAAAATACAGTTAAATAATGCAGTTGTCAGTACACGTCAGGCTTTTCTTGCGATATTATTGCTGCCCGTCATGTGTACAGAAGATCATTTTCATACATGAGACGCACTTTCAAACCCTGACATGCAAGTGGTTGCCGTGGTAACGAACAACAATACCGTAACGTGCTGGCGTATATAGTCTAACTTTTATTTGAGGAAATCTGTTTATAATAGGCTATTAGGTTTGAACTTATTGGTCCTGCGCTGCTTATTGATTCAGTTAAATTGAATGAAAATACATCGTATGTATCTGATCTATTTTTAGTGGGATTCAGTATAAGGATTTGACTGTTCATAGATTCGGTCAGTGGTCTCGTTCTCTCTTGCGCTGCTGCTTCGCTAGCATCGTCGGCATCAGGAGTTAACGCAGTTTGAACCAGCGGCTCGAATTGATAAGGCTCTGGCCCTGTGTCCACAGACAATTCACCCTCCTCCACTTTAGGTGAAGGTGGGGGAGTATGACCGCTCTGTTGCAAAGCTACTGGCGTCACTCCAGTCATCCTCCATCTTTGTGACTTGCGAGTCAGACAGCTGTCAATCAATCCATCACTCAGTCCCGCCCTCGGCTCATCCCCTCTTTCTCCACTGGGCTCTGCCCACTTTTCCAGCATTTTTCAAATATTGCCAGTGGGTGGAGTTAAGCGCTGAGCTGGGGTTTAGTTACCCTTAAACACTATGCATTTCCAGTGTGGGGGAATGGACTGTTTTTTCCCCACGCCACGCCCCCAGCTATGACACGACACCGGTGTGCGTCTATACAATATTCATTCAAGAACGATGTGCAAGTTTACTGCAATAATTGAGCTGTGAACTTAACATACCTTTGAAAATCCAGCATTTAGTCGATCCTAGTAAGTGTTCACTGTTACAGTTATAAACATGACGTGTTCTTCTTCCACTGGGGAGTTAGGCGTCACGGCATTCGTTTACAGGCTAACTGTTAAAGAAAGCAAAACACACATCTCACGGACATCCTGTAGAATTCAACCAATCAGATGACGACTTCGAAACTCCTGAAGTGTTTCCAGAAAAGTGTGCCATATGCATCAACGGTCCGTGGGCGTGATTTCTGAGGCTGAGACTAAAAGATAGGAAACTATAGAGTGGAATATTGAGCAGAGGGGCTGAAATTTCATTGAATCCCTAATTTCTCATACATTAAATGGTCCGATATTATACAGGACAGCTGACCTAATGCCACAGACAAGTTCTCTCAAATAAGCCGCGTTTCCACCGAAATTAACAAGAACAATTTGTACCAGGAACTTTTTTTACAGGAACTTTTTTCCCCCCAGATCTGCTACTGTCTGCGTTTCCACTGCGGTCTAAAGTACCGGGAAGATTAGGCAAATTAGTCCGGTGATGTAGGACTGTGCGCGGCTGCTCCTCCCAGTCAGAGACGGACAGGAATCATTTTTGCGCGATACTGTCTGCAACAATAGCGAGGAGATGCAAGCAGCGCTGCTTTTGGTAGTTATGTATTGTTTTAATAAAGAGGTCATTAACAAAACGGCGGAAAAGAGACGAGCACTGATACTAAAGCGTATCCTGAAAGCTCGTAAAGCTAGATTTAAAATAAGACAACGTATGTTATTATCAGCTATTACGGACACTGACCGTGAGATGGCTGAGACGAACGCGCGCCATCAGACAGAAAGAGCAAGACTGATATTTACTGAACGCAGAACGAACGAACCTAGCAAAAGACTTTTAAAAATGCTGATTGAAATAAAATGCTGCGTGAGTTCAACCAATCAGCATGTTCAGCGCCCAAGTCCCACCCCCGAAAGTTCACGAACTTTGAAAAAGTACTACCCCGGGAGCAGGGCCGTTTGGAGGGGGAAATATTTACCCGGAACTTCATTTAGACCCCAGTTCCTGCGGTCGAAACACACCGAGTACCACCCCAAAGTTCCTAGTTCCTGGGGAAAGTTCCTGCGGTGGAAACACGGCTATGGTAGCATTTGGATGTTAACTGTACTGCAGTGCTTTTCAATAATCTCTTTTCCACAGAACACAAGAAACAAATGAAGAGAACCGTGAGAAAAACTTTGATGAACTTTATTACTATTAGGGATGCACCGAATATTCGGCCACCGAAAATTTTCGGCCGAAAATGGCCCAAAAGTGCATTTTCGGTTTTCGGCCGAAATACTTTTATCACCGAAACAACACGGCCGAAATGTTGTGATGACGCAAACAGAAACCGCGACCTGCACGTGCTTGTCTGAAGCAGTATATTTGAGAAACACCCACGTCAGCTCAATGCATAAGCACTGACAGCCAGAGCTCATGTTCTCGATGAGAAGAGGAACAGACTTCACTGTGAGTTCCCACACAAACATCGATCAACATGTATCACGAAATTCAAACGATAAATGCCGTTTTGACGCTCTTTAATGTGGAATCACTGATCACATCACAGTTCAAGCCGCGGCGCGCGCGCGCGTGAACGCGATCATCTGTGAGCGCGATCGATCATCTCTTCCTTAAGAATAAACATGAATGAACATCTAAGGTATGTTGAGGATACATTAACACTTACTGTCACGTATCATATGTGGTGTAATCGCTCAATCAGTGTTTCAACAGCGAAAAGACGTCAATATAACTGCTTGTAAACTAGCCTAAACAATGTCATGCAACTTTAGCATCACATTTACCTCAGGCAGTCATTCAGTGTCCACAGACTTTTATTCACTAGAGTAAATCAACTCTTTCACTAAATATATGACCTATATTAGCCGTTATATTCATTATATTCTACTTAACCTGTTAATGATATCTTGATTATTTCCTGTATGTTTAAATAAACCTGTCATGAAAATGACAGACACTGTGTATAAATGATTATATTTCAACAACGAATTGGAGAAAAAACAATTTTATTATTAGATTATTAGTTATTGCAAAAACTGCCTTATGTGAAGTTTGCATGTTTGCGTACTATGTTATTTGAGTTTTGATTATTAGACCTAAAAATAAATAGCAACTGAATTTGTGCTAATAGTTTGGGCTCTGTTTTTAACCTTTGATATTAATGTGCAAGTAAGGGCTCCCTATATAGTTTACAGCAATATCTTCAATACACTTTTAGTTATAATTTAATTCATTTAAGGACAGATACTTTTTTTTCCCAGTAAACCAATAAAAATAAATAAAAAGTCATTTTGTAAAACTGCTGTACCGAGCCGTCAGTTTTGTGTACCGCTATCCCTATTCTACAGTTAACATATGGGCTCTGGCTTTGCTTTGATACACTATTATGTTGAAGGCCTACAGAGAAAATAGTTGTATCTTTAAGCAGTTGCACTTGTTCTGAATGCACTTTCTTGTAGTAGTCCTACAGAGAAAATTTTAAAATGCACTACACCTAAATGTACTTTGTTTTTATGAGAGAACATTTAATTTTAAAATCTTTCTGTAGGCCTGTACATTATTATTTAATGCACAAATGAGTGGGGTCAAGTTAAACATTTTAGTTTGAATTTTATTTTATACTGTGCATTGTTGCAATGTGCTAAATAAATATTGGCATAACTTGTAATTGATTTATTCTTTGAAACTTTAATATTAATTTATGCAATTACAATGCCTTGATTTTAGTAAAGTTAGTAAACAGTCATAACCATAAATGCAATGGTACTAATAATTGGCATAATTTATTTCGGTGTTTCGGTTTTCGGTTTTCGGCCTTGGTTTCCTCTTTTTCGGTTTTCGGTTTCGGCCAAGAATTTTCATTTCGGTGCATCCCTAATTACTATGGAAATGCACAGTGTGAAAAATGCCATGCACAGAAAATATACAAATTTCTGAGCTGCTGATTTGGTAACTCATTTAGCCCAGCCTTTCATTCAATGTGACTAACAGGACACTAATTACATAGACACTCACCCCAGAGCAAACCAGGATTGAACGTCTCGCTCAAGGGCACAACCGCTACAACAATCCTTAACTCTCCAATTCATGAGTCACTCCCACCTGGGATCGAACTTACGATATTTCTAGCCCAGAGCTTTAATCACTAGTCTACCACTATCTAAGACACTGGAGGATTTGAGAGAGCTTAAGTGCTCACAGAAGAATAGAATCAAGGAAATAAACTTGTGTACACCTTTAATGACACTTGCTGTTGTAATTTAAGACTTGTGATTACAGAGGCCCGGGAACAGAAGAGGCATGCTGTGTAATAACAAGATTAAGAATAGATACTGGCATTGATACCCCTCCATCCCTCTCTTTCGTTGTCACTCTTTCTCTCAGTTAATGAGTGTATGGTATTATTAGATGTTACTCTCGGTCTGAGTCATGCTACAGACGGAACGAAGGACAGTTAGAAAAAAAAAATTCGGATAAATTGTATAATAAAAACAGAAAAAGCCAGCAGATAAAAGATACGTAGTTAATATTAGCTGCCTTCTCCTAATAGACAGAAAGACAGATAGAAAAAAAATGACTGAATGTAAGATAGAAAGAACAAATGAGCAAATAAACAAACAAATGAATGAGCAATCAAACAATCAATAGATAGAGTCAGGCTGATAGGAACACTGAGGCAGCAAATAAAACGATAGGTAAAATGACAAAATGATAGATAAAACGGAGCAACAGACGACAGACATAGAACAATTGATAGACGGATAGACAGACAGGCAGATCGAAAGAAAGAAAGAACAATAGATAGAATGACAGAATGACCAATAGAACATTGTCCATTGGGAACACTAAGGGAGCAGGTTATCACTAACTCTTTCAAAACATACTCAAATACCTTCACACAGACTAAGACACACAGATAGTAGCTCACACACCGTTTGTTTCCCCAAGAGCCCTTGTGTGGAGATTGCCTTTTTAGGGTGGAAATCAATAATTTGCTTTACCTTCTCCTGCTGCCCCCCTCAGTTGTGAAATAATCCCTCCTTTTTACGGTCTCCATTCATCTTTCCCAGTCTCTTTCATCCTTTCCGTCTTAGTTGACAATCATCTCTCCTCTAACACTGCAGAAACAATTACATTTAAATGATGTATAATGTTTTTTTGTGTGTTTTTTTTTACAGTACAGTACAGTACAGTGCAAGTATAGTGCCTTATAATAGTTAACTCCCTAAAATCCCAGTGCACACTGTATGCTTTGGCCAATAGTAGGTCACATTCACACAGCAGCAGAATACGGTTGTCAGTAAGCTTACGTTCACACTTCACACAAAAATTCTGTTATTCACGGGAGTGACAACCACATATTACCAAACTCACACCTGTAAATTTTACCTGCACTGTGTGAACAGAACTGACTGGACAACTAGTTGTCGGTCACATCATACAGTGTGAGAGAGCTGCTCTGCACTGCACAGAAGTGCGTCTACTGTGTGTTGAGGGTTTTTCGTGTGTGGATTTGGTTTTGGTAACTTACAGCGACAGAGATATGATTGGTCTCATCTGAAGGTTTTTAAATCTAGTCACTGTAGTCCACCAGAGCTGCTCCTGTCAGTTTTGTGTTCTATGCGTGACTCAAATACTCCACTCTCCACCCAGATAAAAAAAGCTCCTGTCAGTTAATGAAGACTTGATGGATGAACTTGTGGGCTGGATTGGACTCTTGTATCAAAAGTAATAAGACTTTTCAGTTGTATGGACGTCGCCATCTTTAATTTTTACCATGGCCACTTTCTCTATGGTTGCTGGTAAGAAAATAGGGGCTTGACTCCAGTTGCACATTCATACTGAGAGTATTTGAAACACTGTTGTTTCAACGGGACATTGAGACTCACACCTGTCAGTAAATGCAGTTGTCAATCCTAAAAACTGACAGTGTGAACCTAGCCTTAGACCGCTTTCAGGGATTGTAGATTTTTTTCCTGATCACTGAAGGCCCAGGCACACCAAACCAACATAAAAAAATAAACAGCGACGAAATGCTGACTGCGGCGTCACCAAAGTTGGCTCTGCCACTAATTCAACCTGTTCAATCGGCCAAAAAGCCATTGATGAGAGTCCGACTATTGCCAACAAAGCACAAAAATACTAGACCAGCAGACGCCCAACAATAGACTGACATTGGCCAGTGGCTGACCATCAGCTTGGTGTGTCACAGCCTTTAGTGTGACATACTTAGCAAGTGTCAGAAATATTGCTGTCCTGCAGTGTAAATGTTCCTACATTTCACAGATATATTCTCCATCTGTAAATGTTAGAAAGTCATGCAAATACTTCCATTTTGCTGTCAGGAGAGGACGAGCCTTCTAAAAGTGAATCACCGCTAATGGATGAGCGCCACCAAACAGACGGAGCGTAATAGAATAGGAGTGAAATAATTCTTAGTAAAAAAATACACTAATTGCTAAAATATTTATTGTTGGACAATTAATGTGGCAAGTGTCAAATTTTTTACTTACAAGTAAGCGTATTTTAATGAAAGTGACTATTACAATGGGGCTATCAAATGCTTTTGTTTGTATTTTAATTTTTAGTTTAGTGAATTTAAAAGTTTTTAGATTGTAATGTTACAATGTTAGAATGTAATGTGATTTGAACCCCTTTTTTGCGCACATAGCATAGCCTAGATAACATTCACTATATTTGTTTTCATAGCCTTCAATATGAACATTGTTTGTAGGACATCGTTGGGCAGGAAATACCGATATATACCGTATATCATCATTCAACCAAACAAATACTGAGATATGTTTTTAATATTGCATCCATTCCGGCTCCAGGAGAGCCGACATCATGCAGATTTTAGCTTCAACCTGTCCCTACACACCTGCCTGGAAGTTTTTTATTATTAGGTCCAAATATTCAATTCACATTTATTTGTATAGCGCTTTTCACAATACATATAGTTTCAAAGTAGATTTACAGAAAAAACATGTTTCTACATTGCAACATCCACACCAAGCCAGAACTTTCCCTATCCGATCTTTTATTTTCCTCATCTCAAGAACTATCTGCGTACACACGAAACCACTGAAACCAATGCCAGACCAGTATTTGGCGCTGTTATTCGGCCACAGAGATGCACTAAAAACGGAGAAGAAGACTTGGAGCATGCGCGAGATGTGGGGTGATGACATCATCGTTTCATAAAATATACGGCTGTACACACGAAGATGAGAGGGGACCCACTCTGGGAACAGATTTGAAAAAAAATTGCAGTTTCAGGCCCAAAATGTCGGATTCGTCAGGACGAAATGCTGATACGATACAACATTTTTACGCGTATCCGTGTGTACGGGGCCTAAGAGTAATCCATTATCAGAGGTGACTGTGTCCATATGTCAAATGTACAAGACAATAAATATGCCTACTTCCCTACTATATAGTACAGAAGGTGAAAAGTATGTGAAAAAGACTATGTCTGAATTTATAGTATTCATAAAACAGAAGGCGAAGGGTACCCAGATGACTTACTACTTCTGCCGGTATTCCAAAATACGCATCTGATATTTTTATTATCCCATTTGGCCAGTGGAGAGGATTTGTGAATGACAGTGAATGGTAGGTCACATGACAATGCCAACATGGCGGATGCAGTGCATCTGGATTTTATGCATACTACACACATTCAATCTATTTAGAACATACTTTAAACAGTTGAAAAGTTTGTTCATCATCAAATATAGTAGCCATTTAGAATGCGATTTCAGACGCCACTTGCCATCCTGATGACCTTGATTAGCTAGTTTAAGTGCGTTTCATTAGGATTGGAGCTAAACTCTGCAGGATAGTGGCCCTCTGGGAGCAGGATTGGACACTGTTGTCTTCAGACTTAAATAAAAGAGTTTATGTCATGCAGGGTGTCTCTGGGGTCATATTGTACAATCTGACAAGCAACAATTGAACAGATGTTTCATAGGGACAGAAATATCACACAGTGAGAACTGAGCTAAAGACGTTAAGGCAAAACCTCTACAAACGAGATGTCTAAAAACACACATACACATCTACACTGCTCTGTTACAGCAAAGGACACACTAGGACAGACTACGGAAATCACTGTGCAAACAATTAAACACTGCATCAATCAATTATTCAATGACTAAATTAATAAACACACAAACAAGATTGAGTGGGGGAAACGACTCTTGCTGGATTATGTGACTCAATTTGACTCACTTTCTGTAACACATCAACAAAGATAACAAAAATTCCATTCCATCAATCCAATGCACAAAAGCACTGCAGTGACCCTCTTTACGTCTTCAATCTCAGTGGCTCTGACCATAGATAGCAGAGTTGCCGAACTACTGGGTGGTGCATGGTAGGGCAAGGCAGGAACTGAACGCACCTCTTTATTTGGCCTGCCTAAATATACCTCTGACGCTGAGCTGAAAGCCTGGAGGTGAGGGCAGATGGCAAGAGGGATTTAAGGTGTGCTGACTGAAGGACAGGGTGGGGATTTAAATATATTAGCAGATATGTTTTTATGAGATAGATAAAAGAAAAGGTAAGAAGGTGTTTGAGCGACAGAAGATACGTAATTCTCATTTGGAAATTAACCCCTCCCCCAGTACAGGCCCTGCCTGCATTGGCTCCGCCCCGTCCAGATCACAGCAAGCCAAAAGCACTTGAGGGGCTATTTTTTACCCTGCTTCACTAAATAAGGCCAGGCAGAGTAGGGGAGTGGGTGCAGGGCCAGGGGGGCTCCTCTTTGCCTTGACCCTCGGGGTATAAAAGCTTTGGATCAGTGGGAGGCTCCTCCGACCAGCCCCTCTGCACACTTCCCGTCTGTCCCGTTCACATGTTCGGGCATTAAATTAGTTCGAAGTCAACTTTATAACGTTTAACAATTTTTTTAAGCTAACATTTGTCGTTTTCGGTGACGTGGACGTGTATCGGTGACGTCATTTTTGCCCTTAATGGCTGCCGTTTCTCATGTGAAAGGACAAGGACGTTTATTGGACAAAGTATGGACAGAACTGTCTGGCAGGATGGAATACACAGTAAGGGCAAACGAGAAAAACGAGAAAAAGAAAGAGACCATCTCTGGTGCTTTTTCTGACTCCTGTTTAACAAAAACTCTAATCTTTCGCTCTTTACCTCACATTGACATCCTGCCTTTTCTGTCTCTCTTTCTGGCCGTCTGTCTCTCATGTAAAACTGTCAGCATACTGTCCATACTTTCTCCTACTCCTGTTTCAGCCGGTCTCGGGGCGTAGTTCTATCCGTAGCTCTCTTTCTCTCTCAGGACAGGTGGGGAGGTGTTAACGCGTTAACAGTAGGTCTTTGGGGCCATTTTTTTTCACCCGGTCACTTTCGTCCGATATTTTTGGTAATTCACTCTTCTTTTTGTGCCGTGAAAAGCCAAGAACACTCCAGTATTGATGGCAACGCTCTGCATTTCTTTTCATCCCCATCTCTTTCTCATCCGTCCACCCCTCCACCCTCTCTCTCTCTCTCTCTCTCTCTCTCTCTCTCTCATCCTCAAATTCTCAAACGCTGAATCAGCTGCTTGGGAATGGACGCTCCCCCTGCCTCTTGGCTCCACACACAAGCTGCCTCTCCCTGGTGAGTATGTGAGTGTGTGTTTGTGAGTAAATATGATACGCGTGCACACATACATGCACGTACCGTAAGTGTGTTTCACCACGTTTTAGCCTGTCTGCGTCTCTGCATTTCTGTTTATGTATCAGCGCGTGCATGAGGATGAAAGGGGAACAATCATAGGCGGCATGTGCAGCCATCCAGCTCCTGTCAAAGTAGTTTTAGCAGCAGTGTTAGCATGCAAAGCTAGCAACTCCTTACTGCATCACACAGAGAGCTGCGACCTTAGCTAAATGTGTTCTTCATTTAATGACTTAAGTCATTTTTACACTATCTTTTTGCATCTCTTTCTTGAGAAGACTTTTAAAAGTACTCTGTGGCACATCCACCACCGTCGGCCCCTGACATTGATATTTAGCTGTGTGGTGGTCCAGGGAGATGCTTACTTTTCTTTTTCTAATTTTACTTTGATGGCTCGAGGACAGGCATTAGCCCCTGGGCTGTCAGTCATGTTTAAATGTGGAGCGGACAGGAGCTGGGATGGATCAGGTGACATCAGGATGGCAGCAGCTGTTGCTGCTGGTCGGAGCCTTGTGAAGCTCTGGATGTTCAGTTAGACGAAGGAATGGTACACCTGCTTCTGTGTATGTGTGTTGATGCGAGCCTATTTCCTGGTAATGCTGCTATCTATGGCGTTGAGCTGCTGGGGCAACAACTTGTATGAGGAGCCGGTCATGACTCTGTGTTGGCGTGGGGTCATAGGGGTCAATATACAAAAAACAAAGTCTGATATCCTATAAGGAAGGGACGATGACAGAGGTGGATGAAAACAGGAGGAGTGGGTTTGATTTATGATGAGAACTTTTAGTTTAATTACTCAGAGGGTAGTGCTGATGCAGAAAGAAGAGCCACGATTTACTTAGCTATTAGCCGTTAGCAACCGATGGCTGCCTCTGGCAATGAGCTGTTAATGCACCCAGACAGAATATTAATTTCTAAACAAACTGTAATTGTCTAAGTGCATTACCAAGACTTTGAGACTTATTATGTTGCGCAATTTTTAAGGCACAGTCTTTCTAACAGTCTAAATTGAATTGAACTGAAATGAATTGTACTTAAAATGTAAAACAACAAACGCTCTAAAACGAAATATATTACTACATTTTTACCTATTGATTCTCTCCTATTAAAATCACATTTTTTACAATTGTGTCTAAAACTCAATGGAATGTTATTGGAATTGTGCCTAATACTGTATAAGAGCAAACGCTCTAAACTAATTCAATTTCAGCGTAAATTAAATGAACTGAATTTAATTGAATGAACAAAAATGTGTGCTCCTATTAAAGTCACAGTCTTTTAAACAGCCTAATTTAAACCAAACTGAAATAAAAATGACTAGCTCACTACAAACTGAACTGAATTATATGTAATGGATAAAACAGATACTCTAAAACTAAATTAAATTGAGTTCTCTTTACTAAATTATAGAACAATTGACACTTTTAACAGAAGTTTTGCACTGAACTGTACCTAATGAGAACAAAAGCTCTAAAAAAAACAATCAGCAAGACTTTATTAAAATAAGGGTATTGTCAACACACTCAACTGGACTAAATATTTTCGTTTGAAAGTGCTCCAAGTCCAATGACAAAACAAATGTCAGTGCTCAAGCAGCATATTGTGGTCACATTGAGATGACTATGCGTGAGCGTAACACAGACAGTGTTGAATTGTGGGACATGTGGAGTGTGATGGGAGAGGCTTCTCTGATCACATGCATAAATATGCCCTGCTCTGTATGCGCGCTATGACTCGCAGTGCGCCTTTGAATTCTCATCTACAGCGCGCGCAGCATGTAGGCTAGTGTGTTTAAGATAGCATCGGATCACTCGCCCACAATCTTTCTTGCTTTCTTATAATAGCTATTCATATTTATTCACTTTTGCTTATCGATCAAAAGTAATTAACGGCCGTTTCAGAAAACATGCAGCAGTATGCTGTTATAAACCACAGGGTGGCATTGGATAAGAGACGTGGTCTGTTCCTCCTCTGACTGCCCTCTGCTGTAATTATCAGTCACATATCATTCACACCATCTCTCTCTCTTGCTCTCTCTCACACACACACGCTCATTGAGTACAACTGCGGCCATCATATATTCTTAGAGGATTGTTCTTTTCTACACAGGATGGACTGGTAAAACCCTTTTCCTCTTAAATACTCGATCACACACAGGCATATGCAAACTAACCCTCTGCAGATTTGCTTAACACTCCTGAGAAGGGCTTCATTAGTGAAGTGACATCAGTGACGGTCTAATTCATTAAAGGGGAGAGTCAGCTGAGCAGCATTTGCTTATAAATTGGTATTGATCAGAGTAGGATGGAGAGCAAAGGGGGGTTTCAGGTGAAAGAAGCTTGCCCAACACACACACGCAAATTTCCCAGTACATCAGGACATGACAGACTTCCATTGTTTTTGTATAAAATTAAAAAGACAATTACTACAGAATAACCTTAAGACAAATCTTTTAAAAAACTGAAAACTACACTTGTGAATGTATTAAGTTGTGAAGTTCTGAATTTAAAAAGTTATGTGAATAACTTTTATATGAAAATGTCCTTGGACCCCAGTTTAAGTTCACTTCTAGGTACAAATTTCAACCTAAACTGTGTGTAAAACCATACACACAGTCACACACTCGTATATCTAAATAAGGATATGCCACACTTTTAGAAGAAAAAGTTTCAAAAAGAACCTTACAGAGTTCTATCAGGCATTCCATACAATACGGAGAACCTTTAGGGGTTTCCATCATAAGATAATTTTATGGATTTAATTTTAATTAATTTTTATTTTTATTTTAATCTCAATTTTAGGAATTAAACAGCCCATAAACATACTTTATCACTAGAAATAAATTTAAATAACGTGTGAGGTGGCCAAAAATGACAATTTTTTTATTTTATTTTAATGAAATGAATGCATGTAATTTTATTTCGATAATGTTTTTTATTTAATAGCTTGTCTTTTTATGGGATTTTAAGATACTAAAATATATTTATAGAATAGTTATGATCCATTTATTACCTGTAAATCACTTTTTGAATATAACCCCTTTAAATGAAATTTCCAACTTAAACTGTCGTAAATCTTGAATGCTTTGGAGCACAGACTTAATTTTGGTCTCCTTTTAAAGATGACACTTGACAGATTATTGCTGAAGTAAAAAAAAAAAAAAAAAAAATTCCAAACATGTTTTACTGATCTAAATAAGTTGTGTTCCAAATTTCAAGGTTATTTAAAAAAAAAAGAAAAAGGGAAAAAAAGGTTTTAGTAAGATTTTGTTTGGGTGCAGTACCAAACATTTCCACTAGATGAAATTCGCTTAGCATTTTTTTTGTGTACACATAGCAAGTGCCAAAACCTTTACCAAGTCTCATACCGTTCCTATGTAGTAAGTTATAAATTAAAGAGCAAAATTTTAAGGTAAAAAAATGACAACAGCATGAGGGTTAAGACATTTCTCTGAACCTCATTGAACCTTTTTTCGTGCATATTGTACTGTTTGTGCATAAAGCAAATTAAAATTACTACAGAACTACCGCTTGAAGAAAAAGTTTTGCATAATAAATAATGCTAATAATTGTAATGACTACCCTTAACCATATCCCTAAAATATATTTCTTGCATTTCCCCCCACATTTTTTAAAATGTAAATTATATTTAATATTAATTAACTGCATTAAATGCATGCCTTGGTGCATATATAAATGTCAAAAAATAACGTGTTTTACATAAATGCACTTGTCATACTATAGCTTAAGACAATTTTTGCATATTTAATTTAGCGTACATTGTTCCACACTTTTTTCATTAGACCTCATCTAAACTGAAATTACCCAAGCATTACAATTGCATATATTTGCCATGACAATAAAGCATTTGAAACTAAAACGGAATGGAGAGCGAGTGTAAGAGTAAGAGACATGGTGTGTGCTTGAATGTATCAGGGGTCAGGAAAAGAGAGAGAGGGGAGGGGTAAAGGTAGAGAGTGAATTAGGAGGAGGAGTGTACTGGCTCTATAGGCTGTGCATTATGGATGATGACGGAGAGAGAGCGCTGGACAGGAGAGATGTAGAGAGGGCAGGTCAGGCACATTTATTCCCCATTCATTTCTAGACATCAGAAGATCAGGGTACACAGCAGCACACCGCTAGACCTAAACTTTCTCACTACACGCATGTGTGTGTGAGAGAGAGAGAGAGAGAGAGAGAGAGAGAGAGAGAGAGAGAGAGAGAGAGAGAGAGAGAGAGAGAGAGAGAGAGAGATGGGACAGAGAGAGAGGGGGGGTGGGGGTGGGGAGTGAACAGAAAGAGTGTAAGATAGAATGAGAGAATGTGAGGTAGAGAGAAATAGACTCAGATAGCAGAACAGAGAGAGAGAGAGACTGCAGAGGCAGCACCTGGGACACAGAGAGGAAAAGCTAGAGCACTTCTTCCTGTTTGCCCTTTATTGTTTTATTCCTCCTTGTGGTGCATTGGCCCATCTGAAGCTGGGGGAATCTACCTGACAGCTACCCACTAGGTAAGCACCAAATCTCTCTCTATCCCTCTCTCTCTCTCTCTCTTTCTCTCCTCTCGTTGCAGCTGTACCTCTCAGGCTGACAGTCAAGGTGAATCGTGTTTGGCTGCGCTCTGCGTAGACTAAGTGAAAAACTGCTCTTCCAGTAAAACTAGCACATGCTGCCTTGGTGTGGGTGTGTGTACAGCAATGCAGCTTTTGCAGGGTGAAGAATGAATCTATGAATTTATTAAAGGAGGTGTAAATGCATTTTCAGAGATTTGTATTTGCCTTTCTGGAGTGTCAAAAAAAGAGAGAGCTCTTCTTGATGTTATTTTTACGGACTTCAGCTGGCTTATTGAAGTGAAATGACGTGTAAAAACCCTCAACGTTAGGTGACATGACCTGTAAAGTCACAGGACCATGCAATTTACGGAATATAATTGGCAAAAAAAAGAAGAAAGACTACGCCGGTGTGCCACAAAATTAACTGCGCTCTCCTGTGACATTTGTGCGCAAATAGAGTGTAAAGTTTTAAAAGTACAAAGGACATTACCGCGTGAAGATGTGCGTGTTGTAGGACTGCGTTTATTTAGTAAAAGAGTATTTAATGTTCAGCACCTCTGTGGCTTGGCCTTTAAACGCTTATATTTGTGGAATATTAGGGTTGAAAGATGTACACTCTTCCACGTGCCCACATATCCTGCTTGGTAGACATACTTCTTTATATGCCCATATGAACAAGAGCAGCTATGGAATGTAAAGAAGTATGTATCCCAGGTGAGAGAAAAAACGGGGCTGAGGAACACACACGCACACAAACACGGTTCTTAAGCAATTACTGAATTTCTGCAAGTACTTTGTCAATAGGTTTGAATGGTAAATTTGTTGCACTAATCGCGTAGGTGTGTTTGAGCGCTCGGATGTAAAATGCAAATTGCAAATTATTTTTGGCCTGATAGTGACCATGTTACTGTTAAATTGGCTATTAACTAATGATGCACAGGGTGAAGGGATGCAAGGATCGCAAAAGCGCTTGGGTTTCTATGGAGTAATCAAACTGTGGTCGCCTCATGCCGAAAACACACAGACAGCAGTTCAGATGGTGCAGTGAACAAATGCTTACTAATGAATAAAATCAGGGAGGAAGAGAGAGACAGTGAAGGAGAGAGAGAGAGAGAGAGAGAGAGAGAGAGAGAGAGAGAGAGAGAGAGAGAGACAGAGAGACAGAGCTTTCACATAGCATCAGAGTGATACTGATGAAGCCTCTGGGATGAAGAGTCTACAAAATAATTTATAACAAAGTCCAGTTGCTTTGACTGTTGAACATTTACATCTGTGGTTTCCTGCTGAACTTGATCTTCCCAGTTTTGACAACTGGTTATGATGATGACCTCTGCTCTTCACTGGGAACAGATTGGCCAATAAAGTCATAGCCTAGTTATCCATCGCAGTTAGCTGGAAAGGATATTCACAGGTTTCACATTGTTTCTACGGGACGGTACGGTAAAAAACATGTTTTTGAAAAATAACCATTCTGAACCGTAACGCGCATCTGAGTAAATCCTGCAAAGCGGAAACTGTGAGACTGAAATCTGGTAAGGAAGAATTGTGGCGTATTTATTTTATTTTGGTATCTTTTGAAAATGTATATTTACAGAACTATAAAAAAAACTGGCAATCGCAAAAAAAGTTGCGGCATGTCACGTTGATTAAAAGGCCATTTTTGATGCTTTAAGTTAGTACTATACTGAATATACATTTTTATAATATGTATAATATATTTCATTTTATATCATAAAAACTAAATGTTATTGACAAAAAGTAACAAAAAGAAACATTAAAAATTATTTAAATTACTTAAATTAGTTCGTAATTAAAAAACAAATTAGTAATATATATGATGCCTGATGCCTTAATTTGGTACTACACTCAATCCAATAAGGATGATTTTATAAAATAAACTAAATCTTTATGACCAATAAAATAAGTACAAAAATATACACATAATTTCATACTTAAAATAAATAAATACAGTATAAAACAAAATGGACAAGATCTGAGAGGGTTACACAGACACCTTCACTTAAAATGGATGCACTATTTTGTCCTCTTAGCTTCTGGCAGCCTTGACTTCATTAATAAATGTATATGTTCTATCTCCACAGAGTCTCTGTACTCACAGAGGGAATAGGTACGTAGATTAACTTTTGGATAGACAGGCCCAGCTGTCCTGCTTTTGTGTCGAGTGAGTGTGTGTGTGTAAGCACTGCTGGGGAATATTCACTCAGCCTTTAGCAGCAGGGCAGGGCTTGATGTCTGTGGACTGCCTTACGGGAAGCTGTGTGATGGTCAGAGGTGGTCAGAACCCGATAAAGCACGTCCACTGAGACCAACAATCCCATCAGAGGATGCGCTGGCTACACCAATACCAAGCTAAGCAGGGCCTGACTTGATCTGATGAGTGTGTGTGTGTGTGGACGAGAGTCTAGGAATGATTTGAAAAAGAAATGTTGAAGATGTATGGCAGGACATCTATAAAAAGTTATAATTGTCGCTATGCATTAGTCGTTTAAGGCCTTCGGTGGGTCAGTGTAGGAGAAAGTAAAGCGAGACATTACAAATCACTAAGATTGGTCGAAGGAAGGAGAAACAGTGAATGAAAGTGGGATAAGCCTCCCATGGGGCGACTGGAGAGAGAGAACTAGTGACCGAGATGAGAGTATGGACGATATGTACATAGACGAGTGAATCACAGGAGGAGATTCATGGGATGGACAGAAGATAGGTCAGGCTGTGAAGAGTGTGAATGTGAAATAGCAAGTATATGAGAAAGAGAAAGAGAGAGGCTGGATTGATGATGGCGGGGTTCCGGCAGACGGGCTGTGAAGCTGCTGGACGGAGGGATGGAGGGGGTTGGGAGGTGTATTGTTCTGTCACTTTTCCTGTGTCAGCAGGTGGAAGCGTTCATCAGGACATTAAATATGCAACAATGCTGACTGAGCCAGTGAGCTGAGACAGGCAAAGCCCAGCACTGAGGGGACTGTAGGGGCCAAGGGGCCCACTAGAATCCCCACACACTTACTAGCCCCCGCCTAAATACAGGACAAATCCAGCCAAACACCATCCAAACTAGGTTTCCAACAAGCTATTTGTCTGTGACACACAGTCAAATATATTTGATGTTTAATGTACAGTCACGAAGAGTGTGATTTGGGAACAATGTGTTGTAGGGCCACCCAGCACGACACTAAGAAATAGAAAGCAATGGCACTCATTGCATTGCAGAAACTTAAAGTTCAGACAATCATTTTGACACCCTCAAGTTGTTCCAAATCTATATGATTATATACGATATGATTTCTTTCACAAAAGATATTTGAAAAATGTTGGTATAACCACCAGACAGTTGTGCTCATAATATCGATACAACGATACATCGTCATGATGCGTGTATCGATACAGCAGCTGCCATATCGATACTGTTTGCTTTTGAATGTAACCAAAATCACGTGATGTCAAGTGGTGCCAATTTTTTGGGAGATATATTTTGATAAATATATGTCCCCCCCCCCCCAATATTTCATGCATGTTTGAATTAATCTGGCAAATTTTTATGACAGCCACCAATTAAATATTTACAGTTAACAGTCAATAACAGTTAATATTATAACTTTATTATTTAAAAAATATCGAGTGTAATTTAAGTGTCTGTACAAATCAGTTAATTTTTACCTTCAATATTATAGTAGGCTACCACTGACTCCCATAGTTTACAGCAGTAGTTGAGAGATGTGTGTACCTGAAAGATATATATCCAATAATCGATATTGAATCGAGCCATTCCAAATCAATTGTGACAATTTATTTATTTCATTTAATGCGTTTTTTTAAATTACAAAAACAAAATAGTTTTTCACCTTATCACAACCGTTATAACACTGGTTATTCAATAAACAGATATTAACGGTTACTAAGCAAAAAATAATTTAAATTCCAAATTGATCTATATCGTGATGCGTATCGTATCGTGACATTGTTGGTGATACACAGCCCTAGTTGACGGTAGCCGTTGACTTCCATAGTATTTATTTCCTACTATAAAAGTCAATGGCTACCAGGGACGTTCCTAGCCATTTTTGACACCCTAGGTGAAATCCTTATTGGTACCCAGCCAAATCTTAAAAAGCAATATGGTATTACTGGTATTAATTTGAATCCCTATTAACAAATAGATACATATATCATTTGGAAATGTAATCTTATTAACAAATATATACAAATACATTTTGGAAATGTTTCCAAATTTACCGGAAACTACGTATAAAAGCTTGATCAGTCACGTGAAAGAAACAAGAATAAATATTGATTCAGTGCGGTCTTCGTTACTCATTGACGCGCAAACTTCCCCTTTAAATAACGCAACGCTATGCCTTCTGTATGACACTGCTTGCATTAAAAACTATTAGAACTGAATGAATCGATTCAGCATTTCGACACCATTCGTAAAGATGCGTTAAATTCGACAAAGCGCTTTAATAAAGGATGTAATTAATGCTGTGAATTAGCACATTTTATTATAACATTTTTAAATTGGCCATTAAAGTTTTATATGGGACAATTACAAAACACACTGATCTTTTGGAGGTGCAAGTAAAAATATAATATCATGAAATCCTAAAGTGAGTGTGGTTAGCCTATATCTTGCCTCTGCAATACACACCGAGCAATATTAGCTATCTGCCCATTTCACAGCGTGATTTCTCGACTGCCACAAATATGGTCCTAACAAAATACAGATTTGTGCACTTTTTATTGTACCTGTTTTTTTAATTGGCCATTGAATATAGCTTTATTGTGTGGTTAAAAAAATGTTACCTTGCCAAAGCATTGACCGAGCTCTTTGATCTAAAGGTGTTGAGCGCTACAAATGCAAATTTTAAAATGACAGTCAGACAGTAATTGACAGTACTCTGATCCAATATAGGAAACATCTGATTGACAGTACTCTAGCCCAATAGTGTTGGGGGAACCAGTGGGTGCAGCAATCATATTTCAGGGTGGCCGTGATACCCTTTACACACACCCCTGATATGCGCTCATTGGCAACCTTCAAATTATGGCACCCTAGGCGACCGCCTAAAAACGGCCCTGATGGCTACCATCAACTGCCTAGTTATCAACATTTAAAAAATGTTGTATTTTGTGTTCAACAGAAGAAAGAAACTCATACAGATTTGGAACAACTTGAGGGTGAGTAAATAATTGGCTGAAATAATCCCTTTATGCTTTAAATGGAATAAATAAACATACTGTAAATATGCTCTGCCACGACGTAGTGGAGGATATCACAATTATAAGGATACGTTCAATTACAAACATAGGTTTTATACGAACATAATTCTGAAAGTATAAAATATAAAAAAAGCATATTTACACCAGTTAGGTTATTAGGGGAAATATTCGTTTTATTTTGTCACTTCAGGTTTAAAAATGTAGAGAGGATAGGAAATGATGGACAGAAGGCAGCACAATTACAGGATAGGGTTTACCAATTTATATATATCAGCATATTTGTGGGAAAACTGAACACTGGAGTAATGGCTGCTGAAAATTTAGCATTGCAGTCACAGGAATAAATTACATCTTAAAATATTAATATAGAAATAAGTTATTTTAAATCACTAGAGCATGCTAACCACTAAGCCACAGATTCGAGCTAAAATACATCAGAGGATGTCAAATGAAATCAAGTCATTAAATATAAAAAGTAGCGTATAATGATATCACAATTGATCTACAAGCAGTAATTTCCCACTAGAAAAACATTTCACAAATTGGCTTGAGTCTAATGTGTGGTAAATCATATGTCCTGTGTAATCGCGCCACGTGAAAAAATAATTTCCGAGAATGAATCACTTGTCACGTGTGCCAAGCAGAGAAGCAATAATGGAGGAGATAAAAAGAAATATTTCCGGGGAGGATTTGGGATTTGTTAAATCATAAATCGGTGTCTGATTTGTGAGATTACGAAAAATACGTTGGCTGATGGTGTCAGGTCGAGAGCGGTGATTAAGTGCAGTGCAGCCTAAGAGTGATGCGGGTGTGACTGCGAGGAGACCGATAAATCAAGGACAGTTTATCAAGGTGGGCAATAAGGAGACAGGTTACAGAGCATAACATTATTAGTCATCCTAACACAAGTGTACTGAAGGGTTGGGCTCAGTACTGACACGTAATGAAAGGAAATCATAGCACAGGATGTGACGCTTTTGTGCTTTCCACAGGGTTTAATACAGCAGCATATAGAAAGCATTTCTGATGGACACCGAGGGTTGGGGTGTACTGGGACAGGACCATCACAACCCACAGCGTATAATCCCTGAATATATATATGCATATAATATGCAAATAACATTCACATATCACATACAGTAGTAGCCAATGATGTACAGCGTAGGAAAATTGATCTCTTCACTCTTTATTCAAATATTATTAAAAATTTTGTAAAGATTTTGTAAGTATATTTCATAGCTATGCTTTGAGTCAATTGTTTTATTTGTGATAACACAATGAAACATGCCAAATTGTGCAGACTTGTGGCCCTATCATACACCCGGTGCAATCCGACGCAAAGCACGACGCAAGAGTATTGTGCTAGTTTCCGCCCAACGCTGATATTTTCCAGCGGCGCATTGTTTAAATAGCAAATGCACTCGCACCCATCTGTTCGCCCATGGGCGGTCTGGTCTGAAAACGAGGTGTTCAGGTGCATTGTTGGCATGTTACTATTTTGAGGCAACTGAAAACCACCGCACCAAAAACCTGCTCTAAAGTCAATAGCACTGTATTTTTTTGTGTGTGTGTTATTTAAAGGGCACGTTAGTAAGGAGAGGAAGTGTTCAGTCTTCCTGCTCGCCTCCATGTAAATAGCGAATCCGCCATGGTGCAAGCGCAACTGGCTTTTAAAGGGAATGGGAGATGAGACTCTGATTGGTTTATTGCACTTTACGCCCAAAACACACCCATAACTCATTAAGAGACTAGGTACAACCATTTTGGGCCATGCGCCGGGCGCGCAGACCGTTTCTTTTTTCGCCGTTAAACTTGCCAAAGTGGATTCAGACACGCCCTAAGTGCACATGCGCTTCAGACCATGCGCTCAGATCATTAAAATAGGGTCCATGATGTTTGACCAGGCTCTCATACTAAGGAATTATGCACATGCAAAAACAAGAGAGAACCAATGGAATATTAACAAAATGGAAGTAGTAACAAAATCTGTTGCTATTGTTTGCCTTTTTCTCCAAATAATTTTGTCAGAAAAATACCTTATGTCTTTTGTACTTCCCTCATATTTAAAAAAATATATATATTTTTTATTTTATATATATATATATATATATATATATATATATATATATATATATATATATATATATATATATATATATATATATATATATATATATATATATATATATATATATATATATATATATATATATATATATATATATATATATATATATATATATATATATATATATATATAACATTTTAAGTCAAATAAATGCAGTTTCTTTGAACATAAAACTTTCTAAAACATAAAAAATTGTAACACTTTACTTAAAGCCTTTATATACAGTATAATGCATTATAAAAGTATTTTTAATACATTAATTATGCCGTGTAAAGCACTTTATAATGCATTGTATGGTCTCATGAATAATTGTAACCACAGTTATAATCCATTATACTTGTCTATTCATTGTAACTATTTTAGAACATTGCAAATATAATAATTTATGAAAAGACAACACATTATGAATAGCTTTTATAATGCATTATACTTAAAGGCTTTAAGTGAAGTGCTATATACGCTATATAATATACAGCAGTGTGAAATTACAGTAGTGGCCAAATGTGATGTCCGGAGGGAATATTTGTTTTTAATGACCCTACAAGTTTGATTAAACCATCAAAATATCATGAAACTACTTTATAAATCACACACACATATATATATATATATATATATATATATATATATATATATATATATACACATATACACACACACACACACATCTTAAAATGTAATTTATTCCTGTTATGGCAAAGCGGAATTTTCAGCGGTCATAACACCAGCCTTTATTATTTGTTATTATCATCAATGTTGAAAATAGATGAATAGAAAGTTCAAAATAACTTATTTTGTAAAATTATAAATGTCTTTACCATCATTTTTGATCAATTTCATGTGTTGTGAATACAATTATTAATTTCTTAAGATGAATTGACTGCAAACTTATAGCATATATTTTGTCTTAAATACTGTAGGTTTTTATTTTATCGAAAAGGCAACACTAATAAATTACACAATAAATAAGCATAAATAATGTTAAATTAGGTGGTCGAAAGATAAAATATTTACAATGAAAACATGTAAACCCATAAACTTCAGGCTTGCTTTGATTGCACTGACCTGACTTAATTTACTTGACCTGTACTATACATTTTTAAATGACATTCATTCCCAACCACGTTTGGCTTGTAGTAGATGAAGAAACTCTGCAGGCTTAAATAGGCGGCCTAATGATGGTTAAAATTTTTCTCCCAGTCCATCCATCCCTGTTCAGGTGTGTGTTAATTAAGTTAGTTTCCAACAAAAAGACTAAATAAATCTGTGCTCTTTAATCACACTTAATTTATCAATGCTTATTTTGGGAAAAAAATTAACTGTAAAGCATTTTTTTTTTTTTTTAATGAAAGTGCATTTTGACACTTTAAAGAGTATATTTTTAGTCTGTAAATCAGAAGTGTTCAGTATTCTGAGAGGTGGAGCTGGGGACAGAGGTCTTGTCTCAGGAGACTGTGGAAGGATGAGATCAGTGTTTGATCCAAATCTTCTGTCCCTTTAGCCAACCTCCATGTCCTGTGCTACCGTTTGAGGCCCATCAAACTGTCAATCAAGCGGTGTGTGTCAGTGTGTCAATGCCCTCTGTTTGAAAACCTAGTAAAGCCTTGTGCAGAAGCATCCTAACTGGAACAGTACCTTGCGGGTGAATGATTTTGAGTATATAAGCAGAAACTTCATATGAAGTAGTGCTTCACACCTAAAACACACAGGAAACTTTTGTTTATTCAGAAAAAAATCTTAAATGAAAAAGTCTTGATGACCCAAACTTTTGAACCGCAGTGTTTATATTTTGATATTAGTGTCGTGTACTGAAATCAAGTTTAAGTTTCCTGTTGTGTTTTAATAAGAATCACTGTTTTCAACATTTTGATTAATCAGAAATGTTTCTTGAGCACCAAATCATGTGAAAAAAGGATCATGTGACACTGAAGAAAATTCAGCTTTGCCATAACAGGAATAAATTACATTTTAAAACTTATTCAAATAGAATTATCATTTTAAATTGCAATGATATTTTGTAATAGTTTTTATTGTATTGTGCAGCCTTGGTGAGCATAAGAGACTTCTTTTATGAACATTAAAAAAACCATAAAACCTTCTAGATCCCAAACATTTAAACGATACACAAAATTGGGCTGAAAAACTAATAAACAAACAAATATTTTCATACGATGCCTTAATGCCGCCTACAGAGGCAGCTCACAACATTTTGAAAAAGTGAGCAGTGACAGAGTCTCAGTAAAAAAATATTCTTACATGGCAGCAATTTAACCAATTATGAAGGTCATTATTCAGCAGCAAGTGAACAAATGAACAAAAAGGTTGAATAAACCTAGAGAACAAATCAAGCTTTGAAATCTTTTTCACATGCCAATGTCCTGTATCAGCGAACGCAGAGCGCTGCGTCTCCATGAACCGGAACAATTCCTTTGCGGTGCAGCACACAGGGCCACACACACACACACACCTCACTTCAGTGCCAGTCGCACGGAACACTCAAACCGAGGATCAATGCGTTGGTAATTTGTTTCAATCAATTAAAGCGACATCTGCTAGCATTTAAACCCCAATAACAGTCAGCCTTATCTAGAACATGCTCCCACTGCAGAAAAACAGACCGAAGAAAACAGAAAGACATGCTCTAATGTCCTGCGAATATAATTATAGCATAGAACAGTATAGCTGAGTATCACAGATGGACGTACTATTATGGGCTGTCATTTTTCTTTTAGCTGAGCTGAAGACATTTTCTCAGTAGGAAGTTCGCCGTATGACGTCATAATTACTTTTTCCCATCACACGAGAGTTGTTAGAAGAGCTCAAAATTCCTAGCACCAGAATCACCCATAGACGAACATGCGGTTGTTTTCTTCCAAGTGCAGTTACGTCCAACTCTCCCCAAACGCCCTGATAGCAAATGGATGTTCTTCCCAAAAATTTGCATGTTGGATAATTAAAATTCACTGGAGCTGTAAACCAGGAGGAAGTAATTAAAAGAACAAGGGCGCTCTGACGCAAAGCTTCATTCCATAAGCGATGAGGAAAACATTAATTCCTATACTTTCTCTCTTTCTTTTTCCATTCTGATATGAAACAGGAGTCGTTCACTGCTGCAGACTGCATGCAGCAATGTGGCTCACCCTCAGCCTGAGGCTTCTTCTTAATTGAAATAAGATCATATTAACAGCCGCAGAAAATATATTACAAAACACTCACTACAATGTTACTACATGATAATGACTATGTAATTGAACAGCCCTGAACACTAGTATTTGAGAGTGGTGGGTGTGAGAGAATGATAAAAAAAAAACTCCTGCAGTGGTCTATCTTTCCTCTCCCAGGGCACCCGCTCCTGCAGAGTCAAATTCACTACCTGATAGTCCAACGCACATTCAGCAGTACTGGCCGCCATAAAAAACACATTCTGTATTTTTCTTACGACTAGCAGAAACAGAAGAAATATTTATGGTCTGAATAAACAATGTGAAAAAAATGAAAAAAATGAAATCATGTGCGGAATACAAAAGCATGAACATTTGTAAACTCAGAGGAGACTAAGGACAGACGCATTTTTTCCTAAATTAATATCAACCTACTGTATCTCAAAATAAGAGCACATCTCAATATTAAAATATAATTATGTATCCAATTATTAGTATTAATAGTTTACACCTTATATGTTACCTTCAGAACTATATAGCTGATTAATCCAAAGCATTTACTTTAAAAAAGTATTTGCTTTATAATTCAATATTTAATGCACATTTTAAAACTTTAAGACATTCAATTCTTATTTTATAAATATAGTTACAGTTGTTGGCTTCACAGCCATGAAAAAACCTTTGTGCTAACATTTGTCAGTCATTTTATTTTAACCAGCAAGTAACGATTATTTTGATAATTTACTAATCTGTCGATTATGTTTTCGATGAATCAATTAATAAATAAATAAAAAAATCCCCAAATTATTAACTCTTAAAAAAATTTTTTTTTTATTATTTACTGTATATCCATTTTTTTTTTTTAAGTTATTCCACATCCTGTCCAATGTTGTCCTCTAAACAATGTTTATTATAAAGGCTATGAAAACATTGTGAATGTATCTATGCAGGCTATGCAATGCATTATGTGCAAAAGAGGGTTAAAAATAAACATTACATTCTAAAACAAAAGTTAACTTGCACAAGGTATGAGAAACACACATTCACTCGTCTGAAAATAGTAATTATATGACATTAATAGGATATTCCAACAATATTCCCTTGACTGATACTGCTCTCATAAATATGATTCCTTGCGTCACGTGAAATTTTAAAACTACACTTAATATCAATCAAAATATATATATATATATTTTAGAATTATTGCGCTCTGTCTTTAAAGCTACTGTCAGGTCTACAAACTACTGTAAAGCGGCATGACTAACGGATGGTTTCCGTCCACAGCGAGCGGATGCGACTAATCGATAATCAAATTCATTGTCGATTATTTTCATGATCAATTATAATTGATTTTAATCAATTTGTTGTTGCAGCACTACCAACGACCTCCTTATGGATGTGGTAGCAATCCAAGACAACACAAATCCACATGTATTATTTATTAATCCCACACTCAATGACGGTAACCAACAATGCACTGGGCTAAACTAAATAGGGAACTTAATAGACACGGGTGGAGCTAATCAGAAACCAAGGCAACTAACAGGGCGTCAAACTAAGGTCAAAGCAGTAATGAAAACACAACAACACAGAACATAACCCTGACAAATACAGACAAAATAGGTAAACAGGCAAGTCATTTAGACAGAAGAAGCTGGACACCCCAATAAATCAGACTGTTAAATCGGCACAGATTTCTCACAAAGTTAAACGATCACGGATCTTTTCCTCCAAGCATGTGCCTAAGTCTCATCGCTAACTTGTTTGTGAAACTTAGTGTTTACAATTGCCCCCAGTCTCCCCTACATTGCCCACATTTTCATCAAATACCACTACTATTGAAACCACA
This sequence comes from Gobio gobio, assembly GCF_949357685.1. Lineage (NCBI taxonomy): Eukaryota > Metazoa > Chordata > Actinopteri > Cypriniformes > Gobionidae > Gobio > Gobio gobio. The sequence continues at coordinate 30,050,451 of NC_137117.1, read as the reverse complement.
ATGAATTGATACCGATACTATACCTCAAATATAAAAAGTACAACTTTTTGATGAGAGTGATGCACACCAAGTATTCCGTTTTCCTAAATGAACAATAACTCCAGTAACTGCTACTATGGTTAGCATGGGAAATGTGTGTGAGAACAGAAGTTTAAGCACAGGTGAGCAGGCAGTTCTCGCATAAAGGAGCATCCGTGATCACACAGCCCTTTAAGTGAACATATATTTCAGAAGAGGTGCAGCGTCAGGAAGAACCTAGTTAACATTCCAGCATCGCCACACAGGGTGTTAGCCAAGTGCTGAGAACATTATTGAAAGAGAGAGAAAAGAGGAGATTGAGTGATAGAACGCAGTGTAATAATGAAGGACATTGGGGAAAGAAGGGTAAGATGATCCTGAAAAAGTTTCAGTATGACGAGACCCCAAAAGAGTTATGCCGATCTGTATATTCATCGTTTGCATTGCAGAGTTTCACCGTCATCTGCTGTGACATTACACCGACCTCATTGCATTTGCAATAGAGCTGAAAATAGAGGCATAACAACAAGACCCTGTGTTTGAGTTAACACTATCAATTATTCTCAATATAAATGGAACGTTAAAATATATAAATCAGCATGCCTCTCACTGGGAAACGCCAACAATGACAATCTGGGAAGCAACATCTAATTTGATCCTAGCAATAAGGTTTAAGATTTTACATATATGAACTAGTAGAATTTGTGATTGAACAAACTTGTAGATTGTTTTATTTTTTATAATTTCTCAATTGAACTTCAAGAGATATAGATAATTTGTCACTACTTTGATTTGACTTCGAAACCATGAGTATAATTGATTGCCTTGAACTATTTAAATGTATAGTGCGTACGTGCAGAATTTGCAGGCCTGTGTGTGTAAGCACATGCTTCTACGTGACTTCAGACAGCACACGTTCAGAGGATCGCACAACATATGACCTCAGCTCTGAGTGTGTGTGTTTAAACACACAGGCAAGCTTAGCCCTCATCCGTTCACTAGGCAGGCGCACACACAACCCTTCCACCGGCCCCATTCTCACTGCCATTGTTTCAGGTGGACATGCTTTTAAACAGTCTCTCTAATACCAGGTTTTTCTCTTTGAACACATGGGGGTGTTGAGGACTGGGCTACAGTACAAATCGTTTCAGTCAGATCACTTTTAGACTTCAGTTCCTCTCCATTTCTTTTTTCTTCACCGATTTATTCTTCTGTCCTTCACTGGTGGACTTTTATTGTGAGTAAGTGTGTGCATCTAAAGCTCTAGTGCCGTTTTCACAACTGCCTGTGAGTTGTGTTTGTATAAGTAGCGACTAATGAAGAGGTGTAGAGGTAAAAAAGCAAGGAGAATTGAAACGGGATGCAATGAAATGGACAGATATTTTTCTTTATTTTGTTGACATACAGTACAGTTTAATGGTTTGGTGCAGCAAATCAGCACATTTGAATGATTTCAGAAGGTTCATGTGACTGAAGACTGGAGTGCTTTCAAAAATATGTAATCTTTTAAACGGTGGTGTACTACCTATTCAAACAGAAACTTGAACATACTTTTTTAAAGTAGTCATAAGTTAGTTTGTCTCAGCTTTTACGCATTATTTGCTAGTCGGTTGCATGTAGTATAAGGATTCTTGTTTTTCAAAGCATTTGATAGGACAAAAATCTGTTTAGTGCAGGATGAGTTGTCAATATTTTTAGTCTTTTTTCCTAACCATAAAATCATTAAAACATGGATATAATACTCTTGGATTAAAAGCCATACACATTTCATGGGATCTTTAAGGAAAGTGGAAGGTGAGAGAAAGAAAAGCAAGCACATTTTTGAAAATCACATACTATCAGAGCATGTATTGTAATTGTTTGTATTAAGAACTACATGCATGTATGCGTGTTGTATGAAATATAATCCAGACATACTACATCCGCCTGTTGGCATGGTCATGTGACCTATAAAATCAACTGTATCAGTTTTCCAAGCCATACATAAGTAGTGTACAATCCTGTTCTTGGAGGACTAATGTCCTGTTTTACAACCCGTCCTAACACACCTCTAGTAATCCTGAATCCCTCCAGGAACAGGACTGAACACCCCCTGCCATCCTCATTTTGTTTTAGTAATTTTGTTATTTTTTAGTAATGGTCAGTTTATTTGTTTCTATGTAGCTTTCATTTATTTTTATTTTAGTTTGACTATTTTTAGCACTTAAACTTATTTCAGTTAGTTGCCAAGCCAACAAGTATTTCATCTAATATTTATATTTTATTTCAGCTTTATTTCAATTACCCGAAAAGGATTTTTGTTCCAGTTTTAGTTACCAATAACAACAGTAATCTCAGTGGCATCATAAATCCTTGACAGCAAAGAACATTTTCCTGCCGTTTGCCTTTCAAATCATTTTCTGTTTCCTCTGACTCCTATGGCCGACCTCGAAGATATAATGAAGGGCATTAGGACATGAGAAACTCCAGTACCTGTGGGTGTACAGAGGCCTTCAGTGCATTGGAGACCTTGGAAACAGAGTGTTAACTTGCTTTAGCGGCCACTTCTGCTTCAGCAGCTGTAAAAATTTTAAAGCTGCTCCATTCCACATTTCTCTTGGTGGACAGACAATGTGATAAAAGAAAGAGAGCAGAAATAACAGTGCTGCAAATTAGAGTGGATAAGAACTTCAACGCAACCACAATTTAGATGCTGCAATTAGATGAAAATGTTACACCCCTGAGTAGAAGCCTCTATTAAACCAGATTACAGTGGCCCAGAGGCAATAAGAATTTTAGACCCCCTACAGTGACAGAGGAGCAAATGATCTAGATGATTCCCACTGATCCAACATCTGCAGAGAGAGAAGCACAAGTAAAAAGGGATTAAATAAATAACAAAATCTAAATTGCTATTGATTTCCTTAAAAGGTGTTCCCATTAGATTAAAAGGTTAAGAAATAAAACCGCTTTGGGGATTACATCATTCTGAAATTAAATCAAAGATCTGCAAAACAAAGATGCCAGTAATCTCAAAGTAACCAAAACAGGATAAAACAATGTTTAATTAAATGAAGCTGTCGGAGCATATTGAGCTGTGGTACTCTTAATTGGACAATGTGAGTTTCAATCCAATTCTTTTGATCGTTTTATTAATAATAAAAAAGCTAATAATTGTCGATACCCAGAACATTATGGTAATGCTATTGTTATTTAAAAAATAAAACAAATAATTGTACATTAGGAAGTGGTGTATTTTGCAAAGTGGCGCTTTTGTGACAGGACAACCAATCTTCCTTGCTGTCTCTGTTATAAATGGCAAAAAGGCCAAACGAAAAAATGAAGTATATGTGAATAAGGATCCTTTGTGATTTAACAGGCCCACAGCACACAAATGCAGCTTCAAAACCAAAAACCAAGTTCAATGAACGGTGAATCAACCTAAATTGTGACACTTTGTTCTGACAAAGGAGAGTCAAAAAGCTGACTACCGTCTACTGTATTTGTAGCGGTCTGATGCCTGGATCGGCCAATCAGGGTTAGAAATAGTGCTGAGTAAGGGCCTACGCTAGTGCTCACGTCCGAATGCAGAGGAAAGGAAAGAAGCCAGCACTGCAAGCACACTGCAGCACGCTCAGCACCTCTTCCCACATCCTCTGCTTTATCCGAGGGCACCTCCAAAACTCCAGCCCCAGGCTTTTGCGCAAAAAAAAAAAAAAGTCAGGCCCAAATCGCCAGTGTTGGGGTCGTTAGTTGCACTACAGCGATTAATCTCTTTTCTTTTGAGAGTATTGAGAAGGGAAAAAATAAATTAAACTATTAAAGCCCCTTCTAAAGTTCATAGCAAACACACTGGTCAGTTCAGTGTACTGCTGCAAAGTGAATAAACTCAATTAGCAGGCTAGCTAATTAAAATGTCCACAGAGGCTCTGCTGTGGTGTTCACAGCGTGTGTATCTGATGGGGTCAGGTCTGCTAAACAACTCCATTACAACGGAATCCTCAGCTGCTGGCTTTTAAGAGCACTCTATGAAGCACAGCCTCACGCAGGGCGGAAGGTGTACAGTGCAGTAAACCCCCCTTTGCCGTTTTCTAAGCATCTTTCTGAATCATGCGTGGGATAATCCCTGTCTTCTTTGTCAACCAGCAATTTGGAATCGCTTCAGTAGCATCTATCAAATAAAAGTGGCTGTTAGTGATGCAGTGGTACAGGTGCTGCAGTCGCTTTACTCACTCTCATGTCATTCCAAATCTGCATTTTATTCTGTAAAACTAAATTCTGACAAATGCTTTTTATTTTTTGTCCATAAAGTGAATAATCAATGGTAACCAAAACAGTTTCACAACATTCTTCAAAATATCTTCTTTTGTCTTCTGCAAAAATGACATGAGGGTTAATAAATTTTCATTTTTGGGTGAACTATCCCTTTAACCGCTTGGTTTCTGTTTGGGAAATGAGGGTCACTCAGGTGGGCAACTAAGAAACGCTTTTGACCAACTATGGAAACAGAAAGAGATGATAGAGAAGAGGAGGGAGAAAAGGGGAAAAACTGAAATGTCACTTTGAAACAACATTCAATACCATGTACGAATACACGTTCAGCTGTCCTGATAATAAAAAGAATGTGTGGGACATATAGTACTAGAAGAGACAGAGACATGCAGTGTCTTTAATTTTACTGTTTTACATTTCGAAGTACTGATTGTTGGTATTTAGATGCTAATATTAGCATTAAGACTGAAATAGAGGGTTGTGTGTTTATTACACACAAAAGCAAAAAAAGGGAAGTTCAAGAGAATTACAGAGTAATTCTGCAATGGGGTCATGTATTCGCTCTGCCCTGCTTTGTTCTACTTCCTGTTTTCTTGTCCTCCACTTTTCTCTTACACGGTGTCCTAACTAGTGACTAGTTTTCCCCTTTCCCCACACTCAAAGCAAAAATCTTGTTAAATGGTTAGGGGACAGTGTTAGAATGCAAATGGTGTACACAACAGAAAGTGTTAAGTAATGGTTACACTATTGCAACGGTCCAATTTAGACATTCTACTAACTATATGTAACTTGTCAACTACATGTCAACGAACTCTCATTGAAGTATTAGTAGGCTGTAGTAGAATGTTTGGTTAGGGTTAGAAGAATAAGTTGCCATGTAGTTGCAGAGTTACTTATAGTTAGTAGAATGTCTGAAGGGGGAGCATCATATTAAGCAGACAGTCTACTAATACTCAAATGAAAGTCAGTAGCTTAGTAGAATGTCTAATGATAAATTGATTTTAATCAGATTAAACACTGCACAAAACATGCATTTTAAATGTTAATTCTATTTTACACATGCAATCAATTACAATATCATGGGAAATAATCGGTGCAGCCCTAGTTAGAGAAAAAAACATTTTTATTGATATTGTGACCATCCTGACCTTACATACGTCACTTGTCCTCAAATATGAATTGCAGAGAAGTGGAGGAAGAGCGAATGAGAGGGGAAGGGGGGGGGGGGGTTAGTGCACTGGGTATGTGGGTAAGTGGATGCGGGAAAGATTTAACAAATAGCCCATCATAAAAATATATATATATAATGCCACCGTTTCCTTGAGCCAGATCAAACACACACTTACAATATGAATACATGTTTTTCTCTTCAGGCTGTCTAGGGAGAATGGCAGGCAGCTTCCCTAATGGCAAAATTATTAGCTCATGCTAATGTAAAGATCCAGGAAAGGAGCCTGAAGGACACACATAAAGAAGACCAAACACAATGAGTTGGCCTAAACTGCAAAGAGCTGCCTTGTAAAAGCACAAGAGTTCAGACAGAATGAGAAAACGGACAGAGAGCGCTTAAAAGGCAACGAGGGAGAATGAGACATAAAAAAGACAAATCGAGACAAAGCAAGAGTGGAAAGTGAGGGGGGTAAACGGGAGTTAATTCTAGCTGTTTGTTGTCTTCTGGCTTCATTAGCCCTATTGACAGGCCTGTGATGAATTCATTTTCTCAAGATTGTCTGCAGCCATTTACACCGATTTCTCGGTCATCAGTGGTCACACCTATTTTCTTCCACAACCTCTTCAATTCATTTCCTGCCCTTTCCCTATGAACAATAATGCATCCACCTCCATTCTACATTTGTAAACCACCGTTATCTTGATCCTGACTGCATTAATTCTTGTTTGTGTGCGTTGTCTAACCTGATACAAGCTGTAATCGAGTCTCTAAAACAAAGGTGTCAAACTCATTCTAGGATCCAGGCCGAATTGGACTAAAAAGTCTTTACAACTGGCAAAATCGGACAGTGCATGGATAGTAGGAAAAATAAAGCCAGATCTAGTGTGTTTTCCTACTTCAATGCCAATACAACTTAAAATATAAACATTTTAAAGTGCATTGCAAAGATCAAAATCACTTTATGCTGCTTTATTTAACAATATTGGAGAACAACAAAAAGGAGCAGACTGAAGATACTAATTTCACTCACCAGAATAAATATTATTTGTATTTATATAAATTTTTTGTCAACTTATATATATATATATATATATATATATATATATATATATATATATATATATTGACAAGAAAAAATGTTTTTGGCTTAACTTTTTAGCTATCCAAATCCAAAAACAAAATTAGCTATAAAAAAAAAAAGAGATTCCCAAGTCAAAAAGTTCCTCAGTCTTACAGCATTAAATGTAGTTATTTTATATTATTTATTTTGTAGAATTTCTATTATATCTAAGGTTTTATTTTCTATTTTCAGTTTTCATTATGATTTTAGTTTAAGTTTAGTCTAGTAATTAAAATATTTATATATTTTATTTCAATTTAAAATGAACCTTTAATTTGAATTTCTAGTTAACAGAGACGTTGAGATATGAAGCTGTTACCCCCAATATTCTTTTGCACCCGTTGTGGGCAACTCTGTGGGAAGAATTAACTACATTGCTCTGGGACAGCTGTGTCATCCATGGTTTCAGTTTCAGCTGAAAATTGCAAATTTGTGCATATGCCCAAATGCCAAATTCTGCACTAAAGCACATATAGCTTTAAGATTGAGCCATAAATTAAAGTTAATCTATCCTGCTGTAGCTATACTGAATATATGAATCACTCTAATAACCTTTTTTTTGCCCTTATATTATCCCGCTGGGCGTAAAGGCCTGCATTTGTGTTTGCTCTACCATTGCTCCATGCTGTGTCTGTGTGATGGAGGACAAATCTGTGTTGCTGCTGCTTGTACACATTAAAGACATTAAATGGTGACTGACTTTAAAAGAAAAATAACCCGCCACTCAACTTTCCTGTTCTTCTTCTACAGGTTCTGTGGTGTCCTCCTCCTGCCCTGCTTGAGATTCTGGTCTTGCCCTAAAATGCTTTGCTAAAGCTGGTAAAATGGAACCAAATCAACTGTTTTATGGATTTGGTCCCCTTCAACCAGCTGTAGCTGTGCATTGATCACCCCGTAGAGCTGTGATGAACAAAGAGAGATGTTCAAACACACAACGTGTAATAATTGCTCTTCTGTGGATCTAAGTTCAGTGCAGGACCGGCTGTTGAATGAATGTTCCTTTAAGCACTAATATCATGATTAAACACTCTTTGTCCTCTTAAAACCCAGGTGAGTATTATATATGTCATGTCATTTATTATTTATGAGCTATAATTGTTGATTATGTATTCAAGCCAAATCACTATCATTGGAAAGAGGGCTCTGGGCTCTTTATGGCCGCCCATTGATTTCTTGTCTCTCGGCTGAAAGAGTGAAGGCATGGGGGGGATGGACGCAGGGAACGAGGGATGGGGTGTGTGTCAAGCTGTTGAATAAGTAAAACAGTCGTTCCAACTTCTCTCTCTTTTCCTTCTACACTTTTGATTCTTAATGCACATGGTTGATCAATAAAAGCTCATCCTGAAGTTCATAAACTGCTGAAGTGGTTTTTGCTTTTTAAGTGAAACAGATTATTCAGCGGAAAATAATGTAGGGCAGGGATGTGATTTTATCCATAGGGATTTGATTGGACTGAATATCGCACTACACTACGATATTATTGGTTAGTATTATTTTTCTCTACTCACATTGTCAAAAAAAAAAAAACAACAACAGCAGAAGAGCCTTTTCAGAGATGTAAATTTTAATTATTAACAGATTGTAATTAGATTCTATGGTGATAGTAGTGATGCATAAAATATTTTTCGTCAATGTTAAAATACCATCTGCATTATTTTACATTATGTATTTTTTCGGAACGTTCTTGGCCATTTTTTGTCTATATAGAATAAGCACAACTGAAACCATGTGATCCAAACAGGCCTGCGGTATCAAATCACCAGAGTATCATTGGCTATAAGGTTGTTAACAACAATAGCCTGTCAAAGACTGGAAGAGATGGGATGGATTGATGGATAGTATGAGAGATTTAAGATATATCTTTATTGCACTGTAAAAAGAAGCCATTATAAAATAACTGTGCAATCAAAGAGAAATGTACTCACTTCTGAGGATGTGCACAGGCCTGAATGCTTTCTTTAAAAAGGTACAGTGTTGGATTTCTGCACTGTTAAAATCACCAAACAAGACTGCAAAAACAAAGTCTATGTAAACATTGTATTATAGAATAATTTCATTACATAACATATACACACACTAGTGATTGTTAGTGGTTTTTCTTCCTGCATTCACGATCCAGACAAAGATTCTACACACATGTAGCATGAGCAGTTTTTTTTATTTATTTAAATAAGATTGTATAATTTCAAGATTTAAAGCATTAATTTGTGAAATAATGCTACACAGACACACCTGCACAAAACAAAAACAGAAAATTCACTCTCTGCCAGTAGGGGGCACTTGGAACAGTAGTGATATGACGTTTCCTTGGTTACTGCTGAACACAAAGCAGAGCTGTGCTTACTTTATACAGAGGTAAGAGTAAAAGAAATGGCATAATAACGTTTCTGTTACGTAACGTGGTGATGAAAGCTCAAAGACGATGAAGAACTGGACCTTTAATAACAAAAACTCAGGAAGGCTAAATACACAGAGCAAATGAGATGATAACCAGGTGATTAACAAGACACAGGTGAATGACGTAACTAATTAGATAGACTGGGAAAAACTAGGGCTGAATCCGAAATCGCCCCCTATACCTTAAATAGGGCGCTATTTGAGGGGACAGCCATTTGTAGTGGTGTCTGAAACCATAGAGGACATTATTGAGTGCACTCATTCAATCCCACATTGCACCACAAAGGAAAAATACAATGAATGGGGAACACATGAAACATTATGAAGACAGACAGTTGCTTTGAGAGATACATTCATATAAAACCCAACACCAATTCAATAATTATACATTTCTCCCCCTAAATTTCACACATCACAAAAAGTTAGCTTGTTGTGCCTGGTACAGTATTTATATTGGCGTGTCTGTTCTCCTCTTTGAGCCTGTCTTTGGTGTATCCTTTCTCTGGCCTGTGTTAAGGTCCTGTTAATAGACTTTGTAATATTTCCACACAAATTACATTTTGGGAAATGATTACAATGCAGTTTGTGTGCAAGTCCAGAATAGAAATCGGCCATAATAAGAACCAAAACTGTCCTGTTCAAGCCGGTCAACTGGTGCATCTCTATTACGAACCCCAATCTTTTGAAAGGTAGGTGTACATACTTGCAGCTTCTACATAATGTAAAAATAATTTAGAAGGGTTTGAGATTAGAAATGTAACAATTTTGCCACCACAAGGAGGTTTCCAGACGGTCCTACCTCAAACCCAATGGTTGAGAAAATGTTTTTATATCCGGCAAGGTCAAGTCACTCAATCTCAGACTTCTTCTAATGTGAATTGCCATTAGGGGTGCAAAAAAAAAAAAGACACACTGCACCTTTAAAATAAGTCAAACACATAACCTTCCATTCTATCTCTACTACATTCTATCTGCCACAAAGGGAACATTCATACAAACATACACACCCACAGCCATACCATAAAGCAGTGGTTCCCAACCTGGGGTGCCAGAGTTCACAGGAAGGGGAGTGTGATCTTAGGTTAAATATGGATACGAAAAACCTTTTCATAGGTATAGTTTCTAGGAATGCTCCAAATGATTGGCCACTGATCTGAACCAGTTGATAAATACTTCCTTTGATTCTGTACTTGGTCTCAGCTTGCCGATCGCATAAATCGGTTAAATTTTTAATGACACAAAGACGCAAGCTTGCTTACACCAGCCGTGAGAGGTGTGGCAAATATTAAAAGATCGGTGGCTGCATCTCAGTCTCTAGCAGACTAGAGTACAATATCAATGCAGTGAAAAGGTGTTTATAATCAAAAACTACTTAAAAAAATAATAATAATAATCCCAACCAATAGCCATTAACTGTAGCTGCTGTACATCTACATGTGCTGCTCTTCTTCCACTCTCTGAACTCTTTCCCTCACATGAGAGAGTGTGTTATTAGAGTTTCAGGTGAAGGGTTGCCAGTAGTAGAGATGCACCAGTCGACCGACCATCAATCAGAACCGGCAAGTTCCGTTTTTTGTTTCATTTCGACCAATCTCTGTTCCGGACTTGCACAAAAAATGCATTGCAATCATTTCCCAAAATGTCATTAATTTGTGTGGAAAATTACGAAGTCTGTAAACTGGACATTAACAGAGGCCAGATATGGGACACGCTGAAGACGGACAAAAAGAGGAATGCAGAAAAAAATACTTGTACAGGCACAGCAAGCTCTTGCGGTGCTCGGAATATTGGAAGAAAATTCAACACATTAAATTAGGGTGTGGGTTTATATGAATGCATCTCTGCAGTGAACTGACTGACTTCAAAAGTTTCGATGACATTTTCTTTTCATCTTACCTCTGTATGATGCCTTTTAAAGTACTGTTTATAAGCGCAGCGCTGCTTTGTTTGGCGAGGAAACTCTATATTGCTGCTGTTAATAGGCGCTACCTTCTGGCAGAGAGTGAAATTGCACAAAAGGTTGGAAACCACTGCCATAAAGCATATTTTTTCATTATTTGCATGATCAAGGCTGTAGCCATAAAGACCAGAATAGCTCTCTTTAACCTCAGCATGCAAGCAGACACCACACTTACACATGCTCACAAACACAGCACCTCAGCCATAATATAATATGATATGGCTGCTCTTTGCGGAACATGAATTTATGTTGCAGGTGACATTGAAGAAGCCTGGAGCATGGTGCCAAGCAACATAAAACAATAGCAGACATTTTAATATTGAGATTGAGAGGGAGGATAGGGTGGAATGGGACATGGCGGAGAAAAACAAAAACGTCAACATGGCAGTCTGGTCTCGTTACTCACACCGTATTGATGTTTGAACACATTCATCACCTGCATTACAGCACAGACCAGAGAACTACAGGAGCTGACGTGCACACACACTTTTACTGTCCCTCTGCGGTCTCCAACTCACATATTCTCCATTTCATGGCTGGTTGTGCAAAAACACAAATGTTTAATATTCTGGGTTCAGCTCAATCAACAGCATTTGTGGCATAATGTTCATTACTACAAAAAAGACTTGCCCCTCTTTTACTTGCAATGGCAGAGAATAGGACCAAATCGTAATTCATGATTTTGAGTAATTAAAAAAAAATTGCTTAAAGATTTTCTGTTTATAGTTATCCATTTTTACAACTTTATTGCCTTTTCAATTCAATGCACTAACCCTAAAATTGCAACAGAAGAATCAACGTTTTCATAAAATTTTAAGCTTCACATTTCTCCTTTTAAATCCTAAAAAAATGGCTACATTTACTTCCATTGTAAGTGCATCAACAACCTTTTTCTAAGAGAACGAGAGAAGAGTCAAAATCATTTTTGTGGTAAATCAACATTAAATGTTATGCTAGAAATGCTGTTGATTGAGCTTAACTGTGACACAGGTTTGACTCTGGTCCGTCCTCCATTCTCTCCCCCATAATTTCTTTACTATGTATCTGTCAAAGCTGGAGCCCATCTTCATGGTGAAATGTAACTGTCAGCTGGATCTGACGTAAGAACTCAATTATCTAGAAGTCTCTCTCTTCCCCACAGCTTCCTCAACAGCTCAAAGTAAAAGAACAGTGTTTCCACTGTCATAAAAACAGATCTGCTAGAGACCTGATCGACTGCTGCACTGACATACCAGAGCCAGAGAAATCAATGAAGTGAACATTGTCAGAATACCTTCTGTCCGTGTCATTCCATATATGCGCCATTTTCCCCCGTTTCTCTCTCGCACACATTTTCTCTATATCTCTCTCTCTCTCTCTCAAATACTCAATGTCTCTATGCATACTTTCTCTACTGTATGTTTGGCTTTTTGAAAATCTAGAAAGATATGAGCACATTGGACAAAAAAAAAAAAAAAGATAAAAATTAATGGTTTTGGGTCTCTCAAAACATTGGAAGGAGCAGGCCAGTGTTCGCATTTAGCTCAGCGAGCAAAATTCACATTCAATCAAAATATTTTTTTTCCGTTTCGCCATCACATCATTGAGTCGACTGGGAAAAATGGAAGGAACTTTTCGAGCTCAGTCAATGAAATAGGGCAAAGTTGCTGATGTGGCAATGGTCAAATGCTCCAGTCACCATCACAACAGCATGGGCAGTTTGATTGCACTGGGGTCCTCTGATATTTGAAGGTAGGAGCATAGTCGTTTCATAACTCTATGTCACTTCAGGAAGGGGAAACTTCCCTACTTCTGCAAAAAGTTCACTTTGTCATTCAGCAGAAAATGTACAGCATTACTGTAGATACATGGGGTCATGTGGGAGGTGGTTTATTGATATAATACATTTGTGTACATAACTCAGTGGTGGTTCATAAAAGGGGTGAGGACAAACCTGCAGTGCACGCTTATATAAACTGTTTTCATGCGTTAATGTGGACATTAGTATAGTTATCGTTATAGTTCTTGTTCTTTAAAGTTTCCTGTTAATTAATTTGATCACAGCTTTTTGCTGATTCCTTAGACATCCTCAAGATATAAACAAACATTTGCATGTGTTACAGGGGTTTATAGAGTCTTACTTTACCCTGCAGTCATTTGGGGTTAAGTACTGTACCCATGAGACTGTTAAATATCCCAGTGCCAAGACTTCAAGTAAATGGGGGCTGATTTTCTAAACAGCCTGCTGTGATCTTATGTTAATAGCAGGTAAAACAAAAAGACTACTAGTATGTACATTTTGAAAAAGTGTGTTTGAAACAGTAGTAAACACAAAAATGACGTACTCTTCGCCTGCCTTAATTACCATCATTAATGTTTCCCTCAGTTAATTCTATTACTGTGATTAACCTCGGTTGGCCTCTCAGTGGTCTGCATGATGCTGCAGTGTAATTTAGAACAACACGTACGGTTTTTTGCATGCTAGAGTAATTAAATAGTAATTGGAGTCCATATTAATTAATTAGGCATTAGCTTAATGTGAAAATAAAGGGAGATTTAGGGGAGACTGGATACAGCTTAACTCACAGTAAAAGCACAAAGTAAAAAACAAAACAAAATATATATACACATAAACATACACATACACATATAGATACATAAGCATATGTCACTGTGCATCATGATTTCCACAAAAATATTAAACACCACAACTGTTTTCAACAATGATGAATTGTCACCTTGGAATTACAAGGTTCTATCTGACATGTTTGTCAAAATGGAGTTATTCACATATTCTTATTCTGTGACAACTTATTTACATTATGTGATTTTTTTGGTGTACAAAAAAGGTGGCAAAATAATCAAGAATTTATTTGAGCACCAAATCAAAATATTAGAATGATTAGAGTAATAACTGCTAAACACACACACACACACACACACACACACACACACACACACACACACACACACACACACACACACACACACACACACACACACACACACACACACACACACACACACACACACACACACACACACACACACACACACACACACACACACACACACACACACACACACACACACACACACACACACACACACACACACACACACACACACACACACACACACACACACACACACACACACACAATATATGTGAGACAAAGTGACAATAAAAAGACAAAGGTGACAAAAAGTGACATCAGTAGGATTTCAGTACAATAAACATTCAGATTTTAGTTTTTCAAAGAAAGTGTGTTATCTTTCTCCATATATTTTTAGATAACCGGTATCAATCTCAGACAGGTTTGTTAAATAGTTTGACAGCTCTACGTAGGTACTTAAAGAGATTGTCCACATTATTAAGCAAGTCCCAGTTCTCATGCAATATGGGGAAGGAATAAAAATCTTTCTGAAGATGAAAAGCATGAAATGGTGCAATATTATGCAAAAGGCATGAAAACAGCTAAAATTGTTTGAAAACTGAATGGAGATTATTAAACCATCATAAGATTTAGTTTCAGCACAAGGGAACTCGGTCAGATAAAGGTTTATTAAGGAAAGTTTCTGTCCAAAAAAATGTATTGCATTAAAAGGACAGCTATAAAAAAAAGCCACTGTTGAACAGCAAACAGGTATTTGAAGCTGCTGGTGTCTCTGAAGTCTCAAGAACTTCTCCATGGAGGCTGGCAGTTGTGCATAAAGTTGCATTTCAGCCACCTTTAACCAAAGCACAAAGAGAGAAATGTTTACAGTGGGTTTATAAATATAACGACGACTAATACAACCGGTCACCAATGGCGCCAACACGTTCTCACTCCCAACTCATCACATATTGATGCTTGGTCAGGAGTCAGGACCCCTCGGCGTGTACCCCTTTAGTGTCATTTTCCGACGCACCGGGTACTCCATTGATTTTAGTTGTTTGCCCAATGCGTCAGATCATGACACATTTAATTGCATTTGTAAAAGTAGACATGAATATTTATAAGCTACTTTTATATTTTGGTGCAACTAACCCCACTCCTGCGATTTAAGCTACTATCAAAATGCACATACATACTATAATAGAGAGGATCATTTCCTCCTATATAGTTCTCTCCTCCCCCACCCTCTAGTGTTTCTGTCCCATGTTAAAACAAAAATAAATTTTCTTTCCTTAATAAAAATTCAACCTTACTACAGAGGTCAACACCAAAGTTCCGTGCAACTCTGAGACAACATACAGCACCTGACAACATAAGGCTCTTCAAATGCCGACATCTCTATAACAAGCGCGCACACACAAACTTGCTGCTGAGCCTGTGTTTACTGCCTGTCACATTACAACTACACACACAGCTCAAAACAAACCCTCTTGACTATGTCTAATGCAATCATGGAGTTGTACATCTACAGCTGGTCCTGACAAAGCAGAGAATCATGTGTCTCTCTCTCTCTCTCTCTCTCTCTCTCTCTCACACACACACACGCACACACACACACACACACACACACACACACAGCTCCTCCAGACTCCAGGAGAGAGAGAGCAGAGCACCACGTTATGTCCTTCAGCCGACCGCCACCGACAAAGCATCCCCTGAGACTGAGCGGGACAGAGAGAGAGGAAGAGAGAGAACGCTAAAGAACTGAACAGTGACATTGGCAGGGACACAGGGTGAACGATGCAGCAGCCAAACGACAATATAGAGAAAAAGATACAGAGAATGAGAGAACAGAGTGATAGACACAGAGGAAGATAAATCCAGAAGATGTGCAGGAAATTCATTTTGAGGTTGAATGTAAAATCTAAGATAGCACAAGCTAACTTTTCAGGCAAAATATTTCACAAAAATTTAAGTTTGTAAGAATGAAAAATGTAAAAAAAAAAAAAAAAAAAAAGGATACACTTTTTTAAAAGGAAGAAGAAAAAAATCTGGGCACTTTCTGGTTGCCAAACGTTAGTGCAACATGTTCATAGTTAAAGTGTGTATTAAAAAAAAAAAAAAAAGTGTGAATAAACTGTTTAAACACTTTTTGGGGCCGTGTGTGTGCTATACAGTAGTAGCCAAAAGTGATGTCCGGAGGTGCTATTAGCACAATATTTGCTTTTACACTCCAGGTTCTATTAAACAAATCAAAATATGAGCATGTTATATTGGGAAGAAGAAACCTGGAGTATTTCACGCATTATAACATCACGTTGGAAAGGTCACACGTAACGTATGCGAAAGTAAAGATCAAGTGTTTATAAAGAGAACGTGCAAAGACCAAGTCAAACGCCGTTCCCAAAAAAGGTAAAGTAACGATTTCGGATGATTTTGAAGTTGGAGGAGAAAATTAGTTTTTCACCCTACCGTGAAACTTCCGCCTACGTAATGTGTGACCTTTCCAAAGTGACGACGTGATGCGTGGTGCATCACAGATCAGAGCAAGAAGAGCATTTGTGGTAGGGATGTGACGGTGAGGAAATTTTCCCACCGGTTAATTGATGTGTGACAACACCGGTAATACCGGTATCACCGGCGGAGGCTTTTAAATCACTAATTCTATCTAACCGAAAGTAACATGCACACGACCGCTCTGAACTGAAAACGCGCCAGTGTTGCGTATTCACCCACGTGAATGACAGCTCGTCTGTAAATGCGCGCTCTGTGAAGCCATGGGTGCGTCTCAATCAGTTCCCTAGTTCAGTAGTCAGGGCACTGATCAAGCATTGATCAGTCTATGATTGAGATGCACGCCATGAATGAATAACAGTTCGTCCGTAAAGCCTCGTTTATACTCAACGCGCCCGCACGAGCGCGAGGGTGCGCGCGGCAAAAAGAAATGCGCGCAGTCAGCGTAGCAGAGGCTCGCACTGCGAAGCCAGGCGAAAGTAAACAATGCGCGCTCTGTGCGGCCGTGCACATTTAACTTTCGGTTTTGAATTAGCGCCAATTCGGCTGCGGGTTGCTTGAATTGTGGGTTCATTAGTCTATTATTTTTAATGAAAAACACAACAACAAAACAAATGACAAACTCCCTTAAATAGGTGCTTTTACGTTTCGCTTTGAAACCAAACCTTCCGCGATCATCTCAGTCAGCTCCTCACTCTTAAATCTGATGAATGACTCCTGCCGCTGCCGAGACTCACGGTCGGATCCTGCTTTATTAAGCAGATACGTTCAGTTTTTATTTGTATTGTCTGTTCTCTAACTGAACTAAATTATTTTATTACTATAAAAAAATCAAAAAGACGGTGGGCGGTGCCACGGTGGGCAAGTGATGTAACCGGTGTTGAGTCTGGACACCGGTAACACCGGCAACACCGACTATCGTAGCAAGCCTAATTTGTGGATAAAAAAACTTTTATGTTTTTTAGAAAATGATTGATCGTTTCGCTAGATAAGACCCTTATTCCTTGTCTGAGATCGTGTAGAGCCCTTTGAAGCTGCATTGAATCTGCAATTTGGACCGTTGTACCCCATTGAAGTCCACTATATAGAGAACATCTTGGATGACGTGGGGGTGAGTAAATTATCAGGAAAATTTACAGGGAACTACTCCTTTAAAGGGTAATAAAATGACAAAAATATTTGCCAAGAAAGACAAGCTCTAAGATATAATCAAACATGGGTTGTGAAGAAAACATGGGCTTTTTCAAAAACCCTTTATGATGACCAAAAAAAAGAGGACCGTGACGTCGCCCGGTACGGCGCAGCCGGGGCCCCACCCTGGAGCCAGGCCTGGGGTTGGGGCTCGTATGCAAGCGCCTGGTGGCCGGGCCTTCCCCCACGGGGTCCGGCCGGGCTCAGCCCAAACGAGCGACGTGGGGACACCTTCCCGTGGGCCCACCACCCACAGGAGGGACCGTAAGGGGCCGGTGCAGAGAAGATCGGGCAGCAGTCGAAGGCAGGAGCCTAGACGACCCGATCCCTGGACACGGAAACTGGCTCTTGGGACATGGAATGTCACCTCACTGGCGGGGAAGGAGCCTGAGATTGTGCGTGAGGTTGAGAGGTTCCGACTAGAGATAGTCGGAATCACCTCTACGCACGGCTTGGGCTCTGGAACCACACTCCTCGAGAGAGGATGGACTCTTCACCACTCCGGAGTTGCCCATGGTGAGAGGCGGCGGGCTGGTGTGGGTTTGCTTATAGCCCCCCAGCTCTGCCGCCATGTGTTGGAGTTCACCCCGGTGAACGAGAGGGTCGTTTCCCTGCGGCTTCGGCTCAGGGATAGGTCTCTCACTGTTGTTTGTGCCTACGGGCCGAACGGCAGTGCAGAGTACCCGGCCTTCTTGGTGTCCCTGGGAGGGGTGCTGGAAAGTGCTCCAACTGGGGACTCCGTCGTTCTACTGGGGGACTTCAACGCCCACGTGGGCAATGACAGTGACACCTGGAGGGGCGTGATTGGGAGGAACGGCCCCCCTGATCTGAACCCGAGTGGTGTTCAGTTATTGGACTTCTGTGCTAGTTACGGTTTGTCCATAACGAAAACCATGTTCAGGCATAAGAGTGTCCATCAGTGCACATGGCACCAGGACACTCTAGGTCGTAGGTCAATGATCGACTTTGTGGTCGTTTCATCTGACCTGCGGCCGTATGTCTTGGACACTCGGGTGAAGAGAGGGGCGGAGCTGTCAACTGATCACCACCTGGTGGTGAGTTGGATCCGATGGCGGGGGAGGAAGCTGGACAGACCCGGCAGACCCAAACGTACTGTGAGGGTCTGCTGGGAACGTTTGGCCGAGTCTCCTGTCAGAGAGATCTTCAACTCCTACCTCCGGCAGAACTTCGACCGGATCCCGAGGGAGGCTGGAGATATTGAGTCCGAATGGACCATGTTCTCCACCTCCATTGTCGCTGCGGCCGCTCGGAGCTGTGGCCGTAAGGTCTCCGGTGCATGTCGAGGCGGCAATCCCCGAACCCGGTGGTGGACACCGGAAGTAAGGGATGCCGTCAAGCTGAAGAAGGAGTCCTATCGGGCCTGGTTGGCTTGTGGGACTCCTGAGGCAGCTGACATGTACCGGCAGGCTAAGCGGACTGCAGCCCGGGTGGTTGTGGAGGCAAAAACTCGGGCCTGGGAGGAGTTTGGTGAGGCCATGGAAAAGGACTATCGGCTGGCCTCGAAGAGATTCTGGCAAACCGTCCGGCGCCTCAGGAGGGGGAAGCAGTGCCCTACCAACGCTGTTTACAGTGGCGATGGGCGGCTGTTGACCTCAACTGGGGATGTCGTCGGACGGTGGAAGGAATACTTCGAGGATCTCCTCAATCCCGCCATCACGCCTTCCATTGAGGAAGCAGAGGCTGGGGGCTCAGAGGAGGACTCGTCCATCACCCAAGCTGAAGTCACAGAGGTGGTCAAGAAACTCCTCGGTGGCAAGGCACCGGGGGTGGATGAGATCCGCCCTGAGTACCTCAAGTCTCTGGATGTTGTGGGGCTGTCTTGGCTGACACGCCTCTGCAGCATCGCGTGGCGGTCAGGGACAGTGCCTCTGGGATGGCAGACCGGGGTGGTGGTCCCTCTTTTTAAGAAGGGGGACCGGAGGGTGTGTTCCAACTACAGGGGGATCACACTTCTCAGCCTCCCCGGGAAAGTCTATGCCAGGGTACTGGAGAGGAGAATACGGCCGATAGTAGAACCTCGGATTCAGGAGGAACAGTCTGGTTTTCGTCCCGGTCGTGGAACACTGGACCAGCTCTATACCCTCTACAGGGTGCTGGAGGGTTCATGGGAGTTTGCCCAACCAGTCCACATGTGTTTTGTGGATTTGGAGAAGGCATTCGACTGTGTCCCTCGCGGCATCCTGTGGAGGGTGCTCGGGGAGTATGGGGTCCGGGGTCCTTTGCTTAGGGCTGTCCGGTCCCTGTACGACCAAAGCAGGAGTTTGGTCCGCATTGCCGGCAGTAAGTCAGACTTGTTCCCAGTGCATGTTGGACTCCGGCAGGGCTGCCCTTTGTCGCCGGTTCTGTTCATAATTTTTATGGACAGAATTTCTAGGCGCAGCCAGGGGCCGGAGGGTGTCAGGTTTGGGGACCACGCGGTTTCGTCTCTGCTCTTTGCGGATGACGTTGTCGTGTTGGCCCCTTCTAACCAGGACCTTCAGCATGCACTGGGACGGTTTGCAGCCGAGTGTGAAGCAGCTGGGATGAGGATCAGCACCTCCAAATCCGAGGCCATGGTCCTCAGTCGGAAAAGGGTGGTTTGCCCTCTTCAGGTTGGTGGAGAGTTCCTGTCTCAAGTGGAGGAGTTCAAGTATCTAGGGGTCTTGTTCACGAGTGAGGGGAGGATGGAACGGGAGATTGACAGACGGATCGGTGCAGCTTCTGCAGTAATGCGGTCGATGTACCGGTCTGTTGTGGTGAAGAAAGAGCTAAGCCGTAAGGCGAAGCTCTCGATTTACCGGTCAATCTACGTTCCTACTCTCACCTATGGTCATGAGCTTTGGGTCATGACCGAAAGGACAAGATCCCGGATACAGGCGGCCGAAATGAGTTTTCTCCGCAGGGTGGCTGGGCGCTCCCTTAGAGATAGGGTGAGGAGCTCAGTCACTCGGGAGGAACTCGGAGTAGAGCCGCTGCTCCTCCACATCGAGAGGGGTCAGCTGAGGTGGCTCGGGCATCTGTTCCGGATGCCTCCTGAACGCCTTCCCGGGAAGGTGTTTCGGGCATGTCCAACCGGGAGAAGGCCCCGGGGAAGACCTAGGACACGCTGGGGGACTATGTCTTCCGGCTGGCCTGGGAACGCCTCTGTGTACCCCCGGAAGAGCTAGAGGAAGTGTCTAGGGAGAGGGAAGTCTGGGCATCTCTGCTTAGACTGCTGCCCCCGCAACCCGGCCCTGGATAAAGCGGAAGAAGATGGATGGATGGATGGATGGGTTGTGAAGACCTGCATGACTTTTCACAAATCAGGTTTATAATTTCCCAAAGGTTTTCAATGGCTTTAAAGTCAGGAGCCTGAGGAGGCAACTTAAAGGGACAGTTCACCCAAAAATGAACATTCTGTCATCACTTGCTCACCCTCAAATTGTTCCAAACCTGTATGAATTTCTTTCTTCTGCTGAACACAAAAGATGATATTTTGAAGAATATGGGTAACCAAACAGTTGATGGGCCCCATTGACTTCCATAGTATTTGTTTTTCTCTCCATACAATGGAAGTCAATGGAGCCCATCAATTGTTTGGTTACTCATATTCAAAATATCTTTTGTGCATGGAGGATCATGATGTATGTGTAACCACAACAACCAACAGGCCGGCATTGGCGCCCTCTGCAGGCAGTTGTTACAATATGTAACGTACATAAGTTGATTTTGTTTGTTTATTTTATTTATTTACGCCATGTCAGCAACAAGGCCATTTTAATTTCGAAAACAGAATAAACAACATAATTCATACAATTAACAAATTAACAAAAAGATAGAAATTCAAAAAATATGTTGATAAATGTTTTTGTTTTGTATATTACATTATGCATTTTAACAGTATTGCTCAACAAAACCACATAATTACTTGCTTTTGATGCTTTATTTGAAACAATTATTATTGCCTCAATGTTATTATACCCATGTATTTTAAAGGGTTAGTTCACCCAAAAATTCTGTCATTAATTCCTCACTCTCATGTCGGTCCAAACCCAAAGACCTTCGTTCATCTTCGGAACACAAATGAAGATATTTTTGATGAAATCCGAGAGCTCTCTGTCCTCCCCATAACAGCAATGCCCAGTACCACTTTCAAGGCCCTGAAAGGTAGTAAAGACATTGTTAAAATAGTCCATGTGACTACAGTTGATGTTATGAAGCGACGAGAATACATGTGCGCTCAAAAAAACAAACAAACATAACTTTATTCAACAATCTCTTCTATTCCGTGATGGTCTCTGATGCTGTTCACGTGAGCACCACGATGCATGCATGTGATGCTGACACAGGAGCCGGCCAATAATGAGGCGGCGTTCTGACATAGAACCTGGCTGCACTGTGTTTACAACATGAACAGTGTCAGAGACTGACACGGAAGAGAAGAGATTGTTGAATAAAGTTATGTTTGTTTGTTTTTTGAGAACAAATGTATTCTCGTTGCTTCATAACATTAAAGTTGAACCACTGTAGTCACATGGACAATTTTAACAATGTCTTTACTACCTTCCTGGGCCTTGAAAGTGGTAATGGTCTTTGCTGTTATGGGAAGGTCAGAGAGCTCTCGGATTTCATCCAAAATATCTTCATTTGAGTTCCGAAGATGAACGAAGGTATTACAGGTTTGGAACGACATCAGAGTGAGTAATTAATAACAGAATTTTCAATTTTGGGTGAACTAACCCTTTAATTCATTTTAATGGTTATTGTTCACTAGGTGTATTTTTATAATAATAATTTTTTTTTTTTATTAATCTTCAAAATAATCAACCAATTACTCAAATACCAAAATAATCGTTAGTGACAGCCCTAATTGAATTATAGGCTTGCAATAATGAGTGCGAGCTTGGTATGACCACATGGCCAAAAATGACATCCACACAATTCGTTAGGCCTATGTTTTAACTACAATGTGGAAGGAGTGCATTATTTTTACACGTCAGGCACAACGTCACACACACCTATATACTACTGTACATGCATATATACTGTACGCCTAAAATAAATGAAGTAACAACAGACTGACTTCTATAACAACATAACCTTGTTTCTGAATTGCCTTTGTATGGTACATTTCCTGAAGGTTTTGGAGTTGCATGGTTAAGCTCTATAAACTGCAGTTACACAGCGCTGCATTATGGAGGTTGGGGACTGTATATATATAAAAAAAAAAAAAAAAAAAAAAAACCTGGATCAGCACTGCTCTCATGCTCACTCCCTCGCTGAGGGAGAGGACAGGACCCTAAAGGATCGAGGAGCCGAGAGAGAGAGAGAGAGGTGAAGTAACCAAGCACTAAATTCTGCTGCTCCACTCCCCTAATGCTGCCTATCCTCTGTCTCCGTCCTCCTTCACACACCAGCTGCTCTCTGCCACTGACAGGAGCAAAGACACACACTCTTTACACACACACACATTCACTTCTTGAATCTGATATTGAATCTTAATAAGTAGGTACTACACGGGCATGTACATAAAAGTCATAGAGAGTGTGTGTATAGAGCTGAAATAAAGGCCCATTTAGCAAGGACAGTGAAATAAAGGACAAGGCTGAGGACCACAGAGACCAAACACAGAAAGCAGTTCACACGCACACATATACACCTCTCAGTGTAAAAAAAAAAAAAATCAGTTGTGCAGAAGGAAGCAGCCTGCACAGGTGAATTATGAGAGGAACACAGTCACCAATAACAACACAAACGGTGTGTGGAAGACAGAAAAAAAGATGGAGGAATGTGCTTATAAACAATCCTGAAGTCATGTTGTTTTAAAAGTGTTAATAGTGAGTAAAAATCTATTTTTTTTTCTTTCCTACTGTTCCCGGGTTCAACTGTACCCCGCTTTTCTTATAGGCAGTGCTACACTAGTTACAATGTGCGCAAATAGCCAATCTTTGTTGGCAAAGGCATTTTTCACTAACTCCACCCACCACTGCTCAGATATTTAGTATAGCTATCATTTACTTCCATCTACACTTTGTGTGAATAGCATCAGCATTTGCACTTATTGCAAACAAGACGCTATTTTTATATACACTACCATTCAAAAGTAAGATTATATATTTTTGAAAGAAGTTTGCAATTATTTGATCCGAAATTCAGTAAAATACGGCAATATTGTAGAATATTATTACAATTAATAATAACCGTCACCTATCACAGTGGGGCAAAAAAGTATTTAGTCAGCCACCAATTGTGCAAGTTCTCCCACTTAAAAAGATGAAAGAGGCCTGTCATTTTCATCATATGTACACTTCAACTATGAGAGACAGAATGAGAAAAAAAAATCCAGAAAATCACATTGTCTGATTTTTAAAGAATTTATTTGCAAATTATGGTGGAAAATAAGTATTTGGTAACCTACAAAAAAGAAAGATTTCTGGCTCTCACAGACCTGTAACTTCTTCTTTAAGAGGTCAAAATTGTCACAAGAACGGTGAGCAAAAATCCCAGAACCACACAGGGGGACCTAGTGAGTGACCTGCAGAGAGCTGGGACCAAAGTAACAAAGGCTACCATCAGTAACACACTACGCCGCCAGGGACTCAAATCCTGCAGTGACAGACGTGTCCCCCTCCTTAAGCCAGTACATGGTAACCAAACAGTTGATGGGCCCCATTGACTTCCATAGTATTATTAATAGTAGGTAGAACACGAGCGTGTACATTGAGTTTCTCCAGACCTGGGCAGGGATTCAAACCCGCAATGGGTCACAGTGTGTGTTTAAACTTTCAGACTCCCGTTTGAAGTTTGCTAGAGAGCATTTGGATGATCCAGAAGAGGATTGGGAGAATGTCATATGGTCAGGTGAAACCAAAATACAACTTTTTGGTAAAAACTCAACTTGTCGTGTTTGGAGGAGAAAGAATGCTGAGTTGCATCCAAAGAACACCATACCTACTGTGAAGCATGGGGGTGGAAACATCATGCTTTGGGGCTGTTTTTCTGCAAAGGGACCAGGACGACTGATCCGTGTAAAGGAAAGAATGAATCGTGAGATTTTGAGTAAAAACCTCCTATCATCAGCAAGGGCATTGAAGATGAAACATGGCTGGGTCTTTCAGCATGACAATGATCCCAAACACACCGCCCGGGCAACGAAGGAGTGGCTTCGTAAGAAGCATTTCAAGGTCCTGGAGTGGCCAAGCCAGTCTCCAGATCTCAACCCCATAGAAAATCTTTGGAGGGAGTTGAAAATCCATGTTGCCCAGTGACAGCCCCAAAACATCACTGCTCTAGAGGAGATCTGCATGGAGGAATGGGCCAAACTACCAGCAACAGTGTGTAAAAACTTTGTGGAGACTTAGCTCTAATGCCAATGTCATTGCCAACAAAGGGTATATAAAGTATTGAGATGAACTTTTGTTATTGACCAAATACTTATTTTCCACCATAATTTGCAAATAAATTCTTTAAAAATCAGACAATGTGATTTTCTGGATTTTTTTTTTCTTCTCATTCTGTCTCTTGAAGTGTACCTATGATGAAAATTACAGGCCTCATCTTTTTAAGTGGGAGAACTTGCACAATTGGTGGCTGACTAAATACTTTTTCACTGTATATAGTGGTGGATCACTGTACCACCTGACTGCTGCAGATTCATTTAGACATAGATAGTGTTGCCAAATAATTAATTCAGGTCAGAGTAGATCATCACGTGTCGTCATCTTGAATTTTCGGTAATCCCGACATGGCGTGAATGCAGCAGAACTCTGCAGGAAAATGGCTCTCCAGGAGGGTTGTAATGTTTTAACTAGCAAGGATCGCTTGGCCAATGATAATTCCACTTTAAATTGAGTTCTAAATAGCAGAACTCATGTTGAGAAAATATTTTTATGCGAATAATGATCAATGGTGCACACTGGACTCTGCCTAAGCAGATGGCTTAGTCTCATAGATGGTCTAAAGACAGACACAGAAGGACTCTGTGATCGAACAGTCCATTGGTTTTGAAGTCCAAAGACACAACCTCTACTGCAGGTGTGCTGTTGGTGTCGTGCACAGACAGACAGTAGCCTAATGACAACAGTTTTGTGGTCTTCCCAATATTATGAAAATAGAAGGATAGGATAGAATTTGAAGGAAACGATAAGATAAGCACGTTTTATATTTAAAAAGTTTTGTCAGTGATGGCTGAGTCAGACAATTATTTACACTGCAAAAAATAAGGCACATAGAGCGCATCTCATATTTTCCTAATGTCTTGTAGCGTTAAACATGGCATCACATGGATGGGAATATGCATGGAAATTATATGCAGATGATGTTATGCATAATAAAACAGGGTGGAGACGCTATGTATGCACAATCTTCCGCACACTGGGTTTTATAAAAGGAATTTTGTGCAGATTCTGACGCCAAAATCTAGCTTTTGTGCGTACACACTTTTAGGATGAAATCTAAGGAAAGTTTTATAGATGAGGCCCCAGGAGAGAGGAACTCTGGGATATCGAGTTTGAGATAAAGATCATGTTAAAGAATTAAGTTCAAGCCGAGTAAAGCCAACCTGTTTAATCCCCTCATAGATCCAAACCCAAGGCTATAAAATACATTTAAACTGACAGTTCATCTTTTAGGCTACTTCCAATTTCCCTGAGCAACTTCTAATTATTACCCATATACTACAAGTCACCAGCGACAGCAGACTTGGCGATCACAGACTTACAATTACAAACTCAAAACAAAACTGATGAAGGCAGCCATTTACCTTCTTTCCTGAATATTGATCATTAGCTTTACGGAAACATCCAGATCAAGAGGTCCGCACCTTTTCCTTCAGATTCCTCGGTGTAATGGCTTTGAAAACTGCTGATTTTATTAGCTGTGATCGGCTCACCCACTCTGAAAATTACCAATTGAGTTTCTCCAGACCTGGGCAGGGATTCAAACCCGCAATGGGTCACGGTGTGTGTTTAAACTTTGTCACCCATGCGCATCACATTCACTAATCGAATGATAAATTAATCAAGATTTTAAACTGACCTACTATTTTAGCAGTTTTACCACAAGACTGCTGACACGCGGGCTTTAACAGGCTCCACTTTCTTCCGTTAGGGAACGGGCCTGCGCTACCTCACAGCTATTGTGTGAGACGATATGACTGAATCTTTTCTTTTGAGACAATTAACACAATATATTAACTTAATGCTCATGTCATCCTGTTTTACGACTTCCTCACGGCATCATTGTCTTTTCCCTTTGGCTCTTGTCAACACACCCATAACCAGGGGACGTCTTGTATGTTAGTGGTTTTCTTGTCATGCGACTGTGAGAGGACAGGGGAAGGAGAGAAGAAGAAATCAATAGGGAGCCAAATTGGAGAAATTCTTCCCATTACTCTCCCTGTTTCCCATTCCACACACCGCATCACAGATACAGCGGCTGCCGCTGCTCTGGTCGCAGCTCATCCTCTTCAGACGCACACAAGCACACACTCGCTGACAGGTGGTACACACAAACAGGCAGTTCGCATTGATATGTTGTCTCTTTTCTTGTACTGTGATTGTATTTAGGTTTTTTTATGTTTGTGTGACACGAAACATCATGATTTATTTTTATCATAGTTCTCTCTCTCTCCAACAGACATCAATTGAGTTTAAATCCACCGTAAAGCCACAATGATGTGGTTCATACTGAGATTTATGACTTCAGCTTGTCCGCACACTCTCCATCCACAGCAGTTTGACTCCATCAGTCAGCCAGAACAATTCTGAAGCTCAATTTCAATCTGGATAGATCTCCAGCATCAAATTACATTATGTGAGTTCGATAATGCAGAGACTCCAGCTTCACATTAACATGGATCTAATGATACTGATGCATTATTCTCAAATTTAGCGAGTACACAAACAATATAAAGGAAGTCACCAGTGATTAAATCGACGAGGCTGCTATTATGTGTCCAATGCAAGTTAATGGCTTTAAAGGATTAGTTCACTTTCAAATAAACTTTTGCTTATAATTTACTCACCCCCTTGTCATCCAAGATATCCATGTCTTTCTGTCTTCAGTCGAAAAGAAATGAAGATTTTTGATGAAAAGATTTCAGGATGTTTTTCAATATAATGGAAGTCAATAGACCCCATACGGTTCAAGGTCCAAATGAGAGGTTCAGTACAGCTTCAAAAGGGCTTTAAACCACATCAAACGCTACCAGACGATCAATAAGGGTCTTATCGAGCGAAACGATCAGTCATTTTTTTTTAAATAAATAAAGTTTAAGTTTTATAAGCACAAATGCTCGCTTTGCTCTGTTCATTGATGCGCGCTCGTGACGTCACGTAATACAAAAAATTTAAAAAAAAAAAAAAATGACCGAACGTTTCGCTAGATAAGACCCTTATTGATCGTCTGGTACCGTTTGATGTGGTTTAAAGCCCTTTTGAAGCTGTACTGAACCTCTCATTTGGACCTTGAACCGTATGGGGTCTATTGACTTCCATTATATGGAGAAATATCCTGAAATCTTTTCATCAAAAATCTTCATTTCTTTTCGACTGAAGACAGAAAGACATGGATATCTTGGATGACAAGGGGTAAAGTGAGTAAATTATAAGCAAAAGTTTATTTGAAAGTGAAATAATCCTTTAACACTGGGTTATCGTTGTAGCGCACAATGCTTTACCCGGGGTTAAAAGCAAGTTTAGAACAATGATAAACCAGGGTTAAGGAACGTTTTACACATGTCATTTAGAAGTGGGGTTAGCACCGCTTTCTACCTGGGGGTTATGAAACCCTGCTCCAAGCCAAACACAGGGCTCCAGACTGCAACCAATTGGTTGCATTTTGCTACCTTTTTTCTTGCTGGTATGATTACATTTTGTTAGAGGTCCCACTGGTGCCACCACCACGTTGCCCAAGAGGTGTAAGAGCTATAAGAGCTGGCATTACACATCAAACGGCAAACAAAATGAAAGCGGAACGAAACTGCACTTCTCGTTTGAGCTGCGCATCAGCTTGGACCAATATTAGACAAGCTCAGAACAGGTTTACTCCCGGGCTGATCTTTGATCACGTGACACAGTTAAGGCCTGTACACACCGGGATGAATATCGCGTGCGCTTAACGCCAGAGTTTTTCTGCGCGTCTTGAGTGTTCACACCCAAGCGATTTTCACTGGCGCCGAGGGAACGTGCAAATTCAGTAGATGGCGCTCCTGGTACACAAGGTGGTGCTGCGCCACTTTACGCTTCTGACACTCGCTTGTCACACAGAAGAAGAAGAGAGACCGTATTTACGAGCTTGCCAAAACCATAGACATATGTCTATGGCCAAAACCATTCACACACTTTTTACTAACTGGCAAGCAGCATTAGCAGCTCATCTTCTTTGTCTACTTACTACTTCTTCGTCGTATCAATGTGTGCTCGGCAAGACCGTTTTGTGCTTGAGCGCCACCAAGTCGTGTTTTACTGTCACTTCAGCAGCTCCAGGTACGTGATCAAAAGCGCTGATCTCATTGGTCGGCCAGTTTTTAATGCATCGCGTCAAAATAAAAAAACGAACCCGAGGCGTTTATTTTTTATTTTTTAAATGACGCTTTTACGTCTGCCGTTTTGCGCGTTGGTGTTGAATTTGCAGCAATATTGTACACAAGATCTAGTGAGAAGCATTCAAATTCAGCGCAGAATTCTGTTATAAACCATAGATATCAGATCAAACCGCGTTGACGTGGAAACCAAAAGAAACATTGGCCCATGAACAAACAAGTAATAGGAGGCTTTTCAGTCCATAAATTGCCAACATTCACCATGGATTTAATATAGTACTGCTAACAGTAACCATGGTACTGTGACAGAAACAGTCAAATGTTTTTACATTATTCATTTCAGGAATGAAATGTGAAACTCACTTTTTTGGATGACACTTTTTTCAAGGACTTTAAAAGTACTTCACACTTTTCCCAGCAAAGATATTTAAATATTTAAAATACTTAAAGTTTTTATAAAAAATATTTTAAGTTTCCCTATAAAAATGAGGGGGTTTATTACAATACTGTTTTTTTCTAAAAATGTTATCTGCATCTCAACTCAAGCTTAGTGCTTTACTGCCAAATGGGCATTTCCAAGAAATAAACATGTAATATTATTAGTTACTGCATATTTTATGATTTAAAAATCCCCCAGCACTCGCAAATTATGTACCACCATCTGTAGAATTTAGTGGCACCGGTGCTACTGCTTATTAGTCCATTCAAGATTCAAGATTAATTTGACTATACTCGGCTATAATATGCGCAATGCTAGAGCCTTTATTTTAACAGGTCATATGCGTACTGCAAATATGCCAATAAGGATATTAACCCAGGGTTTAGGAATGCACAGTATGAAACGGAAGCTCATCTGCCGATTATATCGGCCGATATGAGCCTGTCGCAGGCATCGCGTATATGCTGCAGATATGCCACCGATATGAAATTGTTTTACAGAACATATAACACAGATAAAATCCTTGTCAATGGTGTAATTATGTAGTTTGTCCAGCAGAGCACGCTCCATTGTTTGCTACTTGTGACCCAGGACAGGTCACTGTAGTGACACCAGCCAACCCTTTCACTTCAGCAAGGAGGTCTTTTGTTCAGGCAGCAGCAGACAAGCAGTCAAGCAGTGATTTCATGACTCAGAGTCAAGCGTGACTGAATGGTTGTAGCCAAGTGTAAGCAAAGACTCACATATCTGATATTCCACACTGGTTCTTTATTATCAGGGTCGTCGATCCCATGCACGCATGGGGCAGTTTGCAAAACACCCCACTAACAAGTGCGTTACTGAACAGAAATAAAACAAAAAGAGCAACTTGATGAAAAGGCTTTACACGCATATATGCGATGTTCTCAGCTCGCGCTCCTTCTACTGACTGCCCACTCATCAGTGAGGGAGTAAGAGAGTGTGTTCTGCCTTAAAGGAGCAGTACCTAATTCTATTTGTTACAGTGCACATTGCAGGATGTGCGATGTGAAGTATAGGGATCGTAGTTGATCCGTGATCCATACGGGCAGCCGCTGAGGACACTGTGGATGAATTTCATTTTTTGTCTGTAAAATGTTATATATTTGCATAAATCATTTTACGCATGACTGCTTCACCAATGAGGGTCAGTACAACACTGGATTTGGTATAAAAGTTGTTTCTGAAAGATGGGATAATACCAACACTTTTAACCCGAAAACGCTCACCGTCAGCGTAATTCATAAACAAATATTTATTATGCATTGTATAGTAAGGAGATTGACGTGTTACGTTCCCACTTCCCACACGAGCACCTATACAACAATTTAAAGATGAAGATGATGGTACATGCTAGTCGATGAGTTGAATGAACATAACATCCACTAACCATTCATAAATGTCTAAAGGTTCCAACCTCTTCCTGAGTCTCTCCATCCATGTCCGACTCCGGTTCAAACATGTAAGGCTACACTCTGAGGTTGAGGTGAGATTTGTTTTGTTGTTGACGTTGTATCCAGAGCTCATGTAAAGGAGCCGCTGGAAGGGGGCAGGGATTAGCAGCTCATTTGCATTTAAAGGGACATACACAAAAACGGCACGTTTTTGCTCATACCCAAATAGGGGCAAATTTGAAAAGCTATAATAAGTGATCTGGGTGGTATTCTGAGCTCTCTGAAACTCCACAGTCACATTTTGGGGACACCAGAGATTTATATTACATCTTGTGAAAAGGGGTATATGTCCCCTTTAAGTTGCAGTTATGAGAATACAGTTGCAATTGTTATTTGTTTGCACAGAGGGCAGTATCTGAGTAAACTCAACCCAATATCGAGAGAAAATTGAACCATTTTTCATTTTAGCAAATTGGTGATGAATTCATATGAATTTGAGTAGATTCATATGAAATGGTACGATTTTTAGAGTAAACAAAGGTCCATCCCTAAAACCAACCATCAGCATATTGTACAAAAAAAATTACGCAAATCAATTGTGTGTTGATTTACTTAATTTTGCCTGTAGGACAACTTTGGTAAAAGTTTGGACACATCTTACCCCTATTTTCCCTCGATGCCATGTTTGAGAGCAGCCACTTCCACTCATCCATCCGGGAGACTGATCGTGGAGAGATTGTGGCCAACTGCCTATTAGTTCAGGCTGAGGACAAGAAGAACTAAAAAGAAAAAGGAAAAGAGTTATTTAATTTGCAACTCATTATAAAAACAAAAAAATTATAAATACAGCTAAAAATCTGCAAATATATTCAGTTTATTTAACAAAATATGATTTGAATCCCGACAGCAATGTTGCTGTATTTGTGTTTTTTTATAAAGTCTCATGAACAGGATCAACTTCATGTTTGTGAAGCTTTCTATTGATGCTGAGAGGAATGTCACATCAATCGTGCCATTTCAAAAGGACTGTTACACTGGGCCTCTTTTATTTTGGAATCCAAACTACTTCTTAAAAAGGTTAAAGTGTCCATTAGAACAAAGTGAGCAGGGTTTTCCAATTCATTCTCTATGGGAGCTAAGCATACATTAAGAAGGGGACTGTGGGATTGAAAGCAGTTCTTCTGCAGCAGGTACACTTCTCTAATTAGAACATAACCATCATTTCAGAACATTGTCAGTTTCTTGTGAATTACTGGGAGAGTTGTACAGTACATCTTCATGGCAGTCTGCTCAGAACTTACAAGATAAATTGTGCAGTGCAAATTTAATTCAGATTTTGGTAATGCAAACATATTTGTGTAATTATTTTAGTGAATCGGGTGCTGAAGCAACAGAGACATCACAAATAAACAACAGTCCGTGAGCATAATTCATTCACAGTGATTTACTGACTGAACGTCAAAGATAGAAAGAAAAGTTAAAAAAGGAAAGGGAAAAAAGTCAACTGGATGGAGCATTCAGTGTGAGAGGCTAATTTTAGAAACACTTGATGGTAACGTCACTAGGCACTGATCCAAACTCACAAAACCTCTGCCAACAAGACGTCAAAGTGTTCTATTTCTCTCCTCCATTCTTTAACCATTTTCTCTCTTTCTTCCACAGAAACAAAGAAATATTCTGTGCTAAATACAAATTGAAGCACACAGAATATTACATTTCAAATCTTAAAACCCGTTAAAAAGGTTTACAATGATGAAAATGTGTAAGCACATAATATTAGAGGTTTAATAACGCAAATTCTTTTGATTAGAAAAAAACACCACTTCGTTTAGTTTTCTTTTGAGGTGGGACCAGTCCAGTTCATATTATATACAAATGTTACAAAGAAAAGAAAGACAATTTCAAAACAGTAAAAGATCATGGTAAAACTTAGGTTTTATTTGTTAAAGGTGCTGTATGTCATTTTTTGACTGTACTAAAGCACAAAAATACCATAATATGTTTGCAGAGATTTAGGAAACATTCACTTTCCTTCAACGCTACAGCCTGTTATTCTACTTTGAAATGTGTGTTCCAAATGTTGGAATGTCTGTTTTTTTTTTTATTTAAGTCTGTGTCCCGCCCACTGCCAATTTACCCAAATAGTATTTCCACACCCCGAGCCATACAAGACATCAAATGAACTAGGTCAGAGATTGCAATCTACCAGACCCAAAAACCCTCACCATCCATCTAAAAAGCTATATGAACAGGAGCATTTTAAAAAGCAGATAAATCAGTGCTCCGGGAGCTGCGCCTGGATGACGGCCACTTTCGGCGGTACTTCCGCTTGTACCGCGGGCCCAAGTTCAGACCATAAACTGTACAAAAAAAAAATATATGGACGTCGTGTCTTTGACGTCACCCATAGGATTCTGAAGAGCAGTTTTGAAGTGTAAAGTAGGGACGAGCTGGCCGGTGTCATCGCGCGTCACTCCCGGATAACAGAAAATGGGCAAAGAAGCGGGACGTGGGTGGAGCTGAGGTGACGCAATGACTAACAGACAGAAAAGTGCCTATCCACCTGTTACTCAAAGTGGCCACGCCTTTAATTATGCAGAACTTTATATAATGTAAACGAATGAGTTATAAAAAAAATTCACACCCCTCACAGTTGTCATGAAGGGCAAAATTAGCCGTATAGACCAAAACCACAATTTGTACCAGGCTGTAAACATGTTTTTTATCTGTTGTAAAGTTGGGCATTTTAACATGGAGCTCAATGAGATTCTGCTCCCTTCTGGAGCCTGTCCCTAGCGGCCAGTCGATGAATTGCAGTTTAAGTCACTTCCGTATTGGCTTCAAGAGAAACGACAGGAGGTTGCCGCTTGGTTCAGACTTGCCAAGTTCGACTCAGGAGAACGAACTCCCGAGGACACAAGTCCAGTACTCTGCTAATGGAACAGCAGCGTTCTTGATAGCGTCATTCAGCTCGTTCTCACTCCTGTATGTATATTTTAGGCTACAATAAAACGAAATATGTCATAAAACACCACTCTGCCTCTTTTCATTTTCATTTGAAAAAATATTAAACATTAATAGCCACACAAATGTGGTTCATGCAACGCATACCTTGATTACCTTCACTGCATTTATATTTATAACAAACAAAATATAAAACAACCATGCATCTTTTCGTTTACATTTAAAAAAATAAATATTAAACACATGAATATGTTGTTCAGACAATAAATGTGCATATGATTATCACTGTAATAAAACGAAATATGACATAACACACAACCCAGTCTCTTTTTGTTTAATGTCAGTTTGTGTGATCAATAATAGCCATTATAAAAGTATAAGAAAAAGGTATAAGAAGCTACAACGGTAAAGCTAAATAGCCTAAAAAAAAGATAAGGTTATGAAACTTCACTTTGCCCTGAATCAAAATGATTTGGCAGGCAACAAACCATAGATTCATGAAGCCAAAGATCGCACGTTAAAGCTACACAAGATGAATTATATCTCATGTTTAACCACTTCAGAGACAACAGAGCCAGCAGCAAACGTCAGAAGGACTAGCCGAAGTAAGGCTGCTCTTGTCGGGGTTAACGAGCACCCACTGATCGACTGGATCTCACTACTCCGAAAACAGCAGATCAAATTTTCAAATAGGCGCTCTCATTATAAATAAACCACAGATTTGAGCTACATTCTCGCCTGAAAAAGTCTTAAAACTACATTTTGTGACACAATAAAAACAGTATATTTTTACATTACGCAAGGTTTCTCATCCGCTATTGACTTGCCATTAGTTTATCACATCACCACGTGACAGCAGCAAGCAGGCTCCTGATTGGTTAACGCGGCGCGAACAGACTCCAAAGTTCAGATTTTTCAACTCGGGCGTCAGGCGCGAATTCGTTTCTAACACATGCACAAAAAGCACCAAATAAAATCACTCGTGAAATTTTAAGCTATGGGACTTGCAGGACGTATTAATGATACAAAGTCACTGTTACTTTTTAAACCCTAAACCAAACACTATTAGCCTGACAAGCCAGACCCACATCAAGATGTTGGGTCTGGGAACTCACCCTTGGCAGGGCTCAATCCGAGGGGCGAGATAAACGGTTGTCTTTCAAATTCCCTCTGCACGCAATAGGATAGTGCTACAACCAGAGCAACGAAGAAGGTGAAGCGGAGCTAGTTGATAGATTAAACTTTCACCTTATCCGGTCGGCAAAACTCAGAACACATCTTCCTTTCTTAAGAATGACTTCAGTGCCGTTCTTTGTTCTTTTCTCAAAGAAAAGCTTAACTCCAAGTCTTCCAGAGTCGCGGCCAAAGCCGATTCGAAAGACCGCCTTATGCCAGCTTCTTTGTTTACAAGTAGCACGCGGAACCGCCGCAACTCTGCCGTCATTATGTCAAGCCCGCCCACCGACTCTGTACACAATGTGATTGGCCAGACCAGAGTTTGTTTTTTCTAGATCGCAAGTCTATGGAGAGTAGCAAGACTACCCTGGCTGCAAATTAGATTTGCTGCCGCTAGGGTGTGTCTAGATTTCTAAGCTAAAACACTACGATATATAGGCTATATTATGACTAAATATCATTTTTCAGCTCACACACACACACACACACACACACACACACACACACACACACACACACACACAACACAGAGAAAGTAGAATCTGTAATAAAATCATTTAGTAATAATTGTTTCACTTGCACTATCGGCAGGCACATAAATATGTGAGAACAGACTTGAATTAGCACAGGATCAATGAGCCAAGACACGGAATTAATTAAACCAGCTCATTCCCACACACACACCTGATTTATACACAAATACATGGACAGTTATAGAATTACAAGACAAACGCACATGCTACACAGCGTCCTTCAAACAGCTTTCGGAGTGTAACACATTAGTTTTAGGAAATGACAGCGGCAATAATCAGACAGGTGAACGTTTGTGCTGACGACGCGGTCCTAAAGGTCACAGTGTACACACACATTCAGACTAATCAACATGCTGTTAGAGCTAGATAACATCGCCACGCTTTTGACTCTACAGAGAGAAGTATTTAAACAACAGTCAACTACCTTTGTTAATTTATAAAACTAATATTTTCAACCAAAAATGTGTGAGCCATGTTCAGAGCCATTGAAACAGCAGCACACACACACACACACACACACACACCTGCGACTGGCTGCATATGAATTCTAGATTAATGTTCCAAGATGCTGCAATCTGCATAAACACTGTAAACAACCAACAGCTGTACTAATGATTGTTACTCTGCAGATTAATTGTTTAATGTCTGTAAAAAAAACATTTTTTTTAAAGAGATTAATACTTTTATTTAACAAGAACACAAATTAATCAAAAGCGGCAGTAAAGACTACAGGTGGGCAAAAAAAAGGTTTTTGAGTTTTTCCGGTTTGCGCCCATTGCTGGAGCGGCTGAGAAGGGTCCGCTGTCATTATACAGTACGAGAGCAGCCTCTAGAGGCAAAATAAAATATCACTGATGCCCCCTGGTGTTTGTTTTGACACGTGAGACCGTGTCCTGCCCCGAGAGGGACACTTTAGATGCGGATTCAAAACACAATGAAGAGGTATGTATACACTACAGTACATTACCGTACATGTTTTCATATTATTATAAAGTAAATTATTTGTTAAATAGATGCTGCATTAGTGGAGAATAGCAGTATCTTTGCCGTCCAGGATGAGCAGATGCTACTGCTAACTTTAGTAGTACCCAAAGCGATTAAAACAATGTGACAAAAACACGTATACCAAACCCAAATGTTTAACGTCACGATTGTTACTTACAATCTATTTGCATTCGTTTATATCCAGCTGGCCACTTTTATGCATTCATTATGCAGCGAAGTTGCATATTTAAAGCTAGTGACATGAGAAAGCAAACTGTATCGTCATGCAGCCGACAGAAACATAAATCAGAAATGCATATGATTTCAGTTCTTCTTTTATCATCACTGACTGTCAGACATATTGTTTATTTTGTTTAGATAATCAAGTGTTCTTAAAATAGAAGCAAATAAAGTGTTAGAGTACACAATATATACATACAATCTAATGTTTAATTTCAATCCAATGGTGTTTGTGTAGGTATTTAAATATGGCCACATGACTGTTATATAAAATGGTAACATTTGAAACATTATGGTTAAAAAAGTATTGTTCACTGTTTATTTCAACATTTACTAATACATTTTTACATTTTAAAGTTGTCTCTCTAATCAATCTATCTATCTATCTATCTATCTATCTATCTATCTATCTATCTATCTATCTATCTATCTATCTATCTATCTATCTATCTATCTATCTATCTATCTATCTATCTATCTATCTATCTATCTATCTATCTATCTATCTATCTATCTATCTATCTATCTATCACACCTACCTGTGGGGGCTATCTATCTATCTATCTATCTATCTATCTATCTATCTATCTATCTATCTATCTATCTATCTATCTATCTATCTATCTATCTATCTATCTATCTATCTATCTATCTATCTATCTATCTATCTATCTATCTATCTATCTATCTATCCACCCAACCTATCCATCCTTCCAACCTATCCATCCATCCACCCAACCACCTACCCATCTACCCATCCATCTATCTATCCATCCATCCATACATCCACCCACCCACCCACCCATCATCTATCTATGTCTCTATCTATGTCTCTATCTATGTCTCTATGTCTCTATGTCTCTATGTCTCTATGTCTCTATGTCTCTATGTCTCTATCTATCTATCTATCTATCTATCTATCTATGTATGTATGTATATATATATATAATATATAATATATATATATATATATGGGCTGTCAAAAGATTAATCGCATCCAAAATAAAAGTTTGTGTTTACATAATATATTTGTGTGTAATAATTATATTTTTGTGTATAATAATTATTATTATTATATTTATATATATATATATAAATACAAACACATTCATGTATACATTTAAGAAATATTTGCATGTATATACTGTATATACATTTATATAATTTATATTATATATAAATATATATATTTTATATATAAATATAATACATTTTTCTTAAATATATACATGCTTGTGTGTGTTTTTATATATATAAATAATAGTTATACACAGTACATACACATATATTATGTAAACACAAACTTTTATTTTGGATGAGATTAATCGCGATTAATCTTTTGACAGCCCTAGCAGGGCTCTACGCTAACATTTTTCTTGAGGAGCACTTGTGCTCCTAATTAAAAAAAATTAGGAGCACAGTCAAAAATTTAGGAGCACTTTCTGATCAATAACACGTATTCCAATTATAACTTTCCCATTGGATGATCTTTGTCCCTTTAAATTAATGTCCAGGGGCATTTTTACCATTATAAGAGCAATGTTTTCTAATCTTATTAAATGTATGCATCATCTTTTGTCAATTTCTTCATTTAAAATAGAAAAGTTTTTTTTTTAAATGTTAATTTAAACAATAAATTCAGTTAGAGCAAAAAGACACAACCAGACTGTTACCAATCAAATTAAATCAGCATCAAAAGTAGAAGTGGCACAGAAGCTCTATCTGAAATGGTGTTTAGATAGGCTACATTTACATGCAGCTCATGGGTAAATAATGTTGTATAAATGTTTTAAATATAAGTTTTTGAATTTAGAAATAGACTATGTACAAGTTAAACTTAAACTTAGTTAAAATATTTATATAGTCCATGCAAAGTATAAATATGAAAATAAAACAGCCAGTAGGTGGCGTCAAGTCTATGTGGGAGTCATTGATTCAGTCGTTCAAACGCAGATTCATTCGATCGAATCGCTTGAAGATTCACGAAATAAACAGTATTGTGGGAAAAACGTTGTTACTTAATATCAACTTGTCTATTGGACTTTTGTACAAGACTGAAAAAAAAATTTCCATTGCAGTTTTGTGTGTGTGTGTGTGTGATATATATATATATATATAAAACAAAGAATTTTTGCGATATATATGGGAGTTTTTGCGAAATTATTTTCAATTCGCAATTTGAAGAGCAATGGGAAACTAGCTAGTGATGATAATAATAATAAGAAATGTTTCTTGACCATCAAATCATCATATTAGAATGATTTCTGAAGGATCATGTGACACTGAAGACTGGAGTAATGATGCTGAAAATTCAGCTTTGACATCACAGAAGGAATAAATTACATTTCAAAATATTAAAAAAGAACATTTTAAACAAATAATATTTCACAGTATTACAGGTCTTTTTTCACTGTATTTTGTATCAAATAAATGCAGCCTTAGTGAGCACAAGACTTCTTTCAAAAACATTAAATAGGCTAATAAATATTAATACAATAGCACAAAAAATAATAGCAAAATATATTTAATAATTTAAAACATTTTTTATTAATGATTAGCAATACTGATAAATATTATTTAGCATTCATGTATTGCTTTTTTATTCTAGGCATCAAAATGTAAGCTTCCCATGTAGGGACTGTGTTCAAGATTATCAGTGAATAATGACGAGGATATAAAAGAACACCATGAGAATGGGTAAAACAAAATAATAGAACATTCAGTTTTTTGGTGGACTATCCAAAATGCAAAAAAATATAAAGCTTTTGTCTAATTATTCTGTTTCTTTTTAGACAGCTGCGCTTATGATTTATGCTCAAGGTCACTCTACTGAACAATGGTGTTCCACATAAATTGACTACTGGTACACTACCAAATGCTATACACTAACCACCAAAATTCATTATTCACTTTGTCTGTCAATGTATTTGAGAGTGTTTAGTGTTTGCATGTGTGAGTATGTTTGTGTCATCCTGCTCTTTATAGAGCCCAGTGTAATCTTTTGATTTGCTGGATT
This sequence comes from Gobio gobio, assembly GCF_949357685.1. Lineage (NCBI taxonomy): Eukaryota > Metazoa > Chordata > Actinopteri > Cypriniformes > Gobionidae > Gobio > Gobio gobio. Next base: position 30,010,686 of record NC_137117.1, on the reverse strand, counting down.
GACCCCACTTAATTCAATGGAACAGAATTGCTGTGACAGCAGCACTGAATGGATTTTCAATGCACTGCACCTGCACTAATAAGTTTAAGGATAACCTCCTTCCTTCAGCGCAGAGAGACCGAAAAAGACAGAGAGAGTGAAAGAGAGAGAGCGACAGAGGGACAAGACAAATTAACTCACAAGTCACTAACACACTTTACATAAACAAGGGTAACACATGCTTCAAAGAGAAACAATCAAATTTATCCATGCAAAGACACTGTGTCTCACACACACACACACACACACAGGTCAACATGCACTTCTACAGGCAAGGACATAAATTCTGATGTAAAAGCAAACACAGTTCTCTCAATCTGAATATGTGGCACTGAGGGCCTATCAGTTTAAAAGACTGCAGCAGAGCTCTGGATCAATGTCTGCCTTTAACAGCCTGTACAGCGTCTGGCCTGGGAGAGGACAATGTATGCTTCTAGCACACACGCCTATAGTCTGTAAACGAGAAAGCGACAGACAGGCAAATACAACAGCCGAGCTGAGCACAGGCAATGCAATCCTAACACAATCTTTTCAAAACTGATGTAAAGCATATTTTTGAGTCATGAACAATGTGTTTTTAAACAAGTTTCAGTTGTTAAATAGGCCCTATTTTAACGATCTGAGCGCATGGTCTGAAGCGCATGGCGCAAATTTAGGGCGTGTCTGAATCCACTTTTGCAAGTTTAACGAGGGGAAAAAAAACGGTCGGCTTGCCAGGCACATGGTCCAAAAGGGTTGTACCTAGTCTCTTAATGAGTCATGGGTGTGTTTTGGGCGTAACATGTAATAAACCAATCAGAATCTCATCTCCCATTCCCTTTAAAAGCCAGTTGCGCTTGCACCATGGCGGATTCGCTATTTACATGGCGGAATATAGACACCCTCAACCTGACGAGTCGGTTTAAATGCATGCGTGTATTGCCACGATAAATAAGTAGCTAATTTCATTCGTCAATACTCTACCGTTTTAAAACTACTGATATTTATAAAATTTGTTTGTATGAAAGGTTTCAAACCTAAAATGATGCCATAGTATTTCGTTTTACATTTTAGATCTTGTTTCATCTGTTCGGACAGTTGCACCACCTGATATTTTGGGGGTTTAAGATAACTAAACATAAAATAATATGCGTTATTTAAATGTACAAAATTAATTCAAACTAAATAGGTTTTATAGAATGAAGTGATATATGTCATGAATTTATCAAATTATATTTAAAATTATATAAAATATATATATTGACAATCTTGTCAAAATTAAATCGCAATGAAAACTGCATAGATGTGCCATAAAAGCCTGATGTAAGAAATTATACTCAAACACACACTTTCTGGGAACTTTGCACTTTGTGTGTGTGTGTGTGTGTGTGTGTGTGTGTGTGTTTATTATATATGCATGTTTTATATATATATATATATATATATATATATATATATATATATATATATATATATATATATATATATATATATATATATGTTAAAAATATATATATATGTTGGAGGGCCCGTAGCTAAACTGGAGGGGGGTCCGAGGAGGGGGGCCTAAAGCCCCAGTTAGAAAAACTACTGCCTGACACCGTCCCTTCCTTCTGCCATAGAAAGTGTTGACAGAAATTGCCTGAAAAACATCTGTCTGTTGACCTAAAACTGAATTCAATATAGCTAACTAAACGATTAAATGACTAAAGAATTGAATACAAACTCCCATTTAAAAGTATTAAGCATTGAACTGATTTTCTAAAGCAGGGCAGTAAAGTCTTTAGACCACATATTATACCTATAGTCTATTTTACAAGGAGAGCGTATCCCCTGACATACAAACATGCACATATTACAGATTATGAAACATTAAAAAATGAATTCATAAAATTTCAACATTAACATAATAAGCTAACACGAACAACAATTTAAGCATGCAAGTCCCCTCCAAATATTGTAAATATGTGAACTAGCCTATATAAACTTTTATCTGAAGATGAGTAGATTTTCCACTAAAGCTGGCCATGCTGCCCGTGAGCTAAACAAAGAATGTATGAACAAAGTTAGCAGATCTAAATATTCACAACAAACACCCTTTCAACATGAATCCAAGAAATATGTGACCAACACTTTCACAGCCTCTCAAATGTTTGAATCCCCCAGGATACCTTTTTAGGGTTAATGTGGACGACCAGTCCTAATTATATACTCCTAAATTCATATCTAGCTCTCTATTCACTTTTAACTCCAGAATCGTTTTCAGTACAAGTAATACACATTAATTAATAAGCATAAGCGATTCCAGAACTCAAGAACATTAGGCACTACCAACAATCCCGAGCTGATAACACCCTCTAGTGGTGAATAGGTAAAGCGCAATCTCACGCCATCTAAAACTCAAGCATCAATCACACTCATCTAAAAAACAGGCTTTAACATTGCGGGTTTTTTTATAGTTTTACATTTAACTGAGGACTTACAGTTAAATTCAGCTGACTATACATGAGCTCGACCTTATTTAATCCTGTAAACGTCGACACGTCTTTCACGAAATGAGATCAACAAAACGACAACCAATGACAGTAGCCTAAAGCAGTGGTTCCCAACCACGTTCCTGGAGGACCCCCAACAGTGCACATTTTGCATGTCTCCTTTGTCTGACACACCCACATCAGTGCTGCGTCCCAATTCGCATACTATCCGTACTAAATAGTATTCGAAAAAAGAATTAGTATGTCCCAAATCTTAGTATGTTGAAAAAAGTATTCCAAAGATTCCCGGATGGTTTACTATTTCCGGTCAGAATCCGAAGTGCAGATCGATGCGCACTCTAACGGCTGATATTGCCCACAACCCATTGCGAGATGGACGAGGATTCGATTAGAACTACAAACGCGGATAAAAAGTGTTTAAAAACTACAAACATGACGGTTACGCGAGTCTGACGGTTAAGTGGAGAGGATTAGATAAAGTGGTTTGAGTGAGCAATTATCAGTATTTAACCGGACGAAAAGATATTTATTCAATATTATCCACATTATATTTCTCCTTCAGCAGCATTGAGAACTTTTGTAATGATGCGTTTGGCCATTAACTTTGCTAACACTTGAGAGGAGTCTCTGCATTAAAGACCCACGAAAGGCAGATCAACGAGCGACTACATTTCTCTCCAATACGGTAGGAAATTAAATTGAAAGTGGGGGATTTGAACTGTGATGATGATTGACAGGGCAGTTTAAACGGTGACGGGACGCACGTAAAAGAGTCCGTTAAAGATGATGAAGTAGTATGTCCCAAAGCTTGCATACTCTTCTGCTACACACTCAAAAGTATGTACTTTTTCTTCACAAAAAGAGTACATACTTTTAGGACGTAGTATAAGTAGGCGAATTGGGACGCAGCCCAGGTCTTGGAGTAGCTACTAATGAGCTGATGACCTGAATCAGGTGTGTTTGATTGAGGAGACATACAAAATGTGCACTGTTGGGGGTCCTCCAGGAACGTGGTTGGGAACCACTGGCCTAAAGCTCCATAAAAAGAAACAAAACAGTAGACAGTAGAGTATTTTTTTCATTTACAAAAGTTTTGTGTGCACCAAATGAGAAAGTTTAATAGATGTTTTACAATGAAATCTTACCGTTTGTTGGTGATATAGGTTGTTTGCGCCAAGCAGCAGAGTTGGCGCGGTTTGATTGACGATGATGTCATAAAATGGGGACCTTAACGCGGTTATATAAAAAAATAAATAATAATAATTCTCCAAAAGGTCATAGTTAGTACGACAAAACGGTGGACAACAATTTTTTCAAAAAAGTAAATACATAAAAATGTATCTAAAAAATAAAAATGAACACATTTCCTAAAGCTGACAATCGTTTTTATTCAGCCTGAACTGTTGATCCAAGGCAGAATGAATCCATGCTTTCATGTACGTCAAATTCTAACCCTACCATCTGAATGTCGCAGAAATTGAGACTCCCCACATGAAAAAATACTATAGTATATTATAGTAAAATTACTCTACTAAATAGTGTTTTTGAACCGTACTATAGTAAATATACTACAGTAAATTAACAAAGTGTAGTAAATACAATAATATACTACAATATACTACAATTTACTGTAGTATCTTTACTATAGTATGGTTCAAAAACACTATAGTATTTACTAGAGTAATTTTACTGTAACTTTACAATCATATAGTAGCCTATAGTATTTTTTCATCAGCCGGCAATGTTTTTCCAATATTCAATTGTCTAACTAATATTAAGGATGCAGAGCATATTAGTAAGGCCGTTGTATCCAGCAGAGGTAGAGATAGTTTGCCTCACTCTCATGTGAGCTCTTCTAATTATGTTTGTGTTGTTTCCTGGGCACAAACCCATGAGAGCATCAAAGAGGAGTTTCACATGATTGCAGGTCAGTGGTGTAGAAATCAGGTTAAATGATGTTCACTTGATATATTGTTGCAACCTCTGGAAGTAACCTAATAATTTGAATTTCCTTTAGGATTTCCACTGTGGATGCATTGATATGCATATTCCCATCAGCGCACCTTCCGAAAATGAAACAGATTACTATATGAAATGGAAGAATACCAGATGGAATTGTAGTCTTAAAGAGCACCTATCATGGAATTTTGAAATTTACCTTTCATGTAGTGTGTAACATAGATCTAAGTGAACAAAAACATCCTGCATAGTTTTAAATATGACAGTGCACCATATATATAGTTATTTTCTTTCAAAAGTAAGAGTCGACTCTGAGTCATTTTTAAGAATCGTTAGAAGACCGAAGCTTTTTCTCTGACTAGATTCCAGTAGGGGTTCAGCGAAAAATCAGCAGCTGGCAGCAGGAAGTAGGTGCCACTGGCAGCTGACGTCAGCTGCCGCTAATAACCAGAAGTCGGAGGATGCCGCTTTTAGCAAAGCAAATCAAGTAATATATCATTTTAGTACTTACTTACATTTGTGATTTTGTATTTGATTTAAAAAGGTTTATCAAATAAATCAATTAACGAAGATCATAGACATAATACAGAAAACTAAAATTAAGCTACACTTGAAATTATGAATTTGTATGTGTATAAATATAATTTATGAGTGTACATGTTTGTTAAATAAATACATACACATATATTTATTAAATGCACATAAACATTCATTAAAGTCCTGTCTAAAAGAGAGAGAAAAAAAAGAACATTGTCTCAATGACCTTTATTTAAAATCATATTTTGCCACCATTTAAGTTCAGTTTTACATTTGTAGTATTTCAATACATTCTTGTCTTTGTTTTATAAAACAGCTGCAACTTTTAGAAAGATAGACAAGTTAGAAAGAAAAGAATTAGAAAGAAAAGTTAAGTTAAAGGCAAGTTAAGAAAAAGAAAAAGAAAAAGAAAGATTAGATAGATTAACTAGGCTTTTAGACTGGAAATGGTTGATTGAACGACTTTTCACTCTCCATTAGCTGGCACCAATCACTGCAAAACCCTGGATGGGTGTTTTCCCAGTAAAAGCCTTGCATTTCTCCTCGTTTTCCTCTTCCAACATAACATAACTTCCAACATAAAAAGTTGTGACATTAACATCCAAATTACCTTATTAACAGTACACATGGATGCAGCCACATGAAAGACTATTCTTATTGCATTGTCATTAAGCAGCTAGCAATGATCACATTCATAATTTATACACCTGGTAAGCAGTTCTTGTACATTTCATTGCAGAGTGTACATCTGGTAGTATTCTTGACATGTCGCCGACTTCTCTCTCCAATTTGTTACACCAGAATATTTAAATTTGAGGAGCATACAAATGAGCATGATTAAAAAGAATAATTGAAGACATGTTTCTATTTTAACCACATTTAAATCACAAGAAGTGTAGAACTGAGTGTACACAGAGTGAGAAAGAAAGGTAGTTCTTAAAATAACTTTTTTGTCAAAAAAAACAATGCAATAGCAATAAAACAAAAACAAACAAACAAAAAAAAAATCAATAAATGGTTGGATATCAGACAATCCCCTGAAAAATTAGATACACACACAAATAAACGACATGGTTAGTGTTGTACGTGTATCATCAAGGCTGAGCTTGTCAATAATTCCAATAAATCAGCATGAGCTTTATTCCAATCAATAGATTAAGTCAACGTGTTAACAAACGCTAATATTTAATGGTAATGTAATTTGAAGTTAATGATCGCCCCTTGGCAAACCAGTAGGGATGGCAGACGCGAAACAGACGTTTCGGGGCTTTGCCGAGATCCCGAAGCGCAGATGTTTCGAAACACCGCTCCGAACTGTGATTCGAAACACCCATGTCACGTGACTATGGCTAAATGAAGCTTCAGAGTGTTTCATCAGGTGGCGCCTGTCAAAACTGCGTTGATTAAAGGGGGCGGGAACAAACCACACAGTCACACATCTGTATAAACCTAATTCACCACAGTTTAAAAGTGAAGTAAATCCATCTTCACCTCGTGGGTTTTTGTGAGAGGAGAGTGATTTTGTGATAGCAGTGAGATTTATAGTGCGCTTTGGTTAGTTATATTTAGGCTAGATTTAAATTAGATATATTGACTGATAGGTATAGACAGTGACATATAGTATAGATATAGTGACACATTCATATAGGCTAAGTTAGATAGTGACAGATAGATAGCACAGCATAAGTTAGATATATAGAATTATATAGATATAGATTCAGGTGATATATAGATAGATATATTAATTGAATATATAAAAATGGAGGCTGCACGCAAGAGATGCCGTACATCTGTGGTGTGGGAGCATTTCCATTTGGAAGCACCAAATAAAGTGAGATGTGTGTATTGTGATAGGCAGCTAGCCTTCTGCAACAATACATCATCCATGTATTTACATCATCCAAAAATATTTGTGCATGCCAGCAACAAGTGTCCCTTGTGAGAGGATTTTTTCAAAGGCTGGAGAAATTATATGTAAAAAAAGAAGTCAGCTGAGTCCTTCAACAGCAGAGCAATTCATATTTTTGAATAAAAATGTTTTGTGACAAATGTGACACATTGTGGCTTTATTTATTTTATTAATGTTCATTTTGTATAACAAACAAATATATATATAGTTCTTTACAATGACGAGGCTACAGGTTACAAAACCAAGATCATGTACTTGTCAGACAGATGTTAAAAACAATTTTTTTTACATGGATCATTGTCAAGGTATTTCAGATCAACACATGGAAATGACCACTAGATGGCGCCGTAGAGACGGGTGTCAGATTGATTCGAAGCTTCGAAACAATATGACACATTTGCTTCAACTGCTTCAGTGCTTCACGAAGCCTCGGTCTGCCCATCACTACAAACCAGGACCACATGTGCACAAGCTGCGTTTCTACAAATGATTAAATTAACCAATTCAAGTAGTCACAGATACATTGTCTCTAACATAAAAGTTAAAATCCAACTTACAGAGCAACAATAATTAATTAATCTGATAATTAATATACTAATTACGAACTTACCGAGGCCATTACTGAAGATTCACCGGCGCCAATATTGGCTGCTGTCGCTTAACTTTCAGTTAAATGTGATTGGTTGTTACTACGTTGGACGATGCTGATTGGCTGCCACGAAATAGCAGGTCCCTCCTAATATGGCAGGACTTCCGACTGTCAACGGCAGCTACTTCCTGCTGCCAGCTGCCGATTTTTCGCTGAACCCCCTCTCCTAGATGACATCAACTTGTCAAGTTATTTGAATACGATACGCCCACTTATTGCGCTCCAAGACGCCAGTGAAAACTAGAAAACATCATGGCGACTAGACGCTGTGTTCTGAAGTGTGACTCAAAAGCAAACTTTTTTCATCTGCCCAAGGATGAGCATTTGAAGACTAAGTGGCTACAATTCATATATACAACTGTACCACAGAAGTATAGTCCGAGCCTTGTGCTTTGTTCACGCCATTTTGAAGACGATTGCTTTACCAACTTAAATGCAATCAAACTTGGATTCGCGAGCCGGCTGATATTGAAGGAAGGTTCAGTTCCAAGTGTATTTGCATCAGCTTCCTCCTCCGTATCACAACCTGTAAGTGTTATTAATAATTATTGTTGCTTTTATGTTTTATGTAGCATGCTTAATAATTGTTTGGTTTGTTGTGTAAGCACCGTTTAGCTTCTAGGTCTTCAATGACAATTGTATTGAGATATGTGAATTGTTTGTCGTTGTTTTCGGAGTTTTCTTTAAGAATAGTCATACCTCGTAGTAACATAACGTTACTGCATTTTTTTTTTTTTTTTTTTTTTTTTTTTTTTTTTTTGTAAAAACGTTATGTTTATGCATCGAGTTAACGCAAACAAAGACTGATTGTGCTTTTACAATATGAACTCTGGGCTATACTCGCTAACATACCATTAAATTCCTTATCTTATTTTTAATTTTTTACTGCAAACTACAAAGCAGTGGACTATTATCATTATAACACAATTTAATTGATAAAAGCATCATTGTACTCCGTGTTTAACAATAAGTATTATCTCTGTAAACACTGCTAACATTTTACTTATACACACATTGGATACAATATGTGCACCAATGTTTTAATAAACTTGTGTTGTATTTTGTAATTTTTACGTAAATTGTGTTTTTATTCCTTTTTATGCACCAACATTTCGTTAACAAATAAATTATTTGCTTTTATTCTTTCAGAGTACATCATATCAGAGCAGTCAAAGTAGAGTTTTACAATCTGATGTGGCTTGTCAGACTGACTGTCCACAAACTGTTTCTGTGATGACGCAAACAGATGATTTTCAGGAAAAATCTGTTGGAACCCTACTGTCCTCTAGTACAATGAAGAACATTCACATTCGGAGTACAGGTATACATTTCATAAATGTTTTATTTTATTTATTTATTTTTAAAGATTTGAATATCACTTTTTAAATGTCATTTTTTTAATATAAAAAATGTAACGTAATTGTATGTTATTTTTAAGGTTCACAGGCTACAGTTGCTTGTGTGATTGTTGGCACAACAACCACATCAACCACCTATGATATACCATTTGCATCAACACCAGTAAAGTCTGGTTTCAGACCACCAAAAATACCTCTGCTGTTGGAAGAAGAGGGGGGAGAGGAGGAGGAAGAGTCAGACATACAAATTCCAACAGAACCTCATGATTCAACTTTTAACCCCGCTCATGACACAACAATTTCACAAAAATCTGAAATGTCGTAAGTAATGCACATCTATAAGTTCACTTTGTCACTAATACATTTTTATTTTTTATTTTACTTACACATATTTACTTTTTTATTAGGTTTGGGCAAAGCTCCACATATGCAGACACAAAATACATTGTGTTTGAAACATGTTTGCGTGAGTTGTTCTCCACGTGTCCAATTTGCAATTCACAGTCTGATATGAAGCTACAACGAATAGGCACTTATGTTGCAATCAGGCAGCTTTGCCCCAAGTGTTTGTACAACCGTAAGTGGCAGAGCCAACCAATAATTGGAAGTACACCAATGGGCAACCTCCTGTTATCAGCTGCAACTTATTTTACTGGGGGATCATTCATCCAACTACAAAAGGTAGGCATGCAATCAGTATTACAACAATGAAACGTATGTTTTTTTTTTTGTTAAATTATAAATGTTAATATTATTTACAAATGTAATTTGTGATTATTTCAAAATGATAGATTTTCAAGGCCATGGAATTAAAAATTCATCAGTACGTCACATTCAGGAGACATTGCAGGAGTTTTTTGGAACCAGCAATTGTACACAAGTGGAGAAGTGAACAACGAAAAATTATAAAGAAGTTACAAGAGGGAGGAAAGATTGCATTATCTGGAGATATGCGTGCAGATTCCCCAGGTAATCCATAAGTTTGTCTTTTATTAATAGTTCAAAATTAAGTTAACAAATTGTATATATGTGAACATTAAATCATATGTTTAAACAATTATGTTTTATTTTTAATTTATGTAGGACATTCTGCTAAATATGGCAGCTATACTCTTATGCACATGCATAGCAATACTATTGTTGACCTACAACTTGTTCAGGTGTGTAACCTTTTTACAATAGAGTACATGATTGACTGTTAAAATTAAATTAAATAAGTAATTTTAGTTAAAATATGTGTTATGATGCTTACTTAGAGCAATGAGGTTGGTGGTAGCTATCACATGGAGAAGGAAGGCCTAAAGAGATGTCTGGACGTGCTGGAGTCTAACGATTTAGAAGTGGATTACATCGTCACTGACCGTCATCCACAGATCCAGAAGTATCTCAGGGAGCGTGACATAACACAGTTCTATGATGTGTGGCACTTTGAGAAAGGTTAGTGTATGACTTATTAACCATATACTTATTTTAATTTTGATGTAATAAATTCTATATTTTTTTTTTTTTTTACTTTCATTTCTGTATATCAGGTTTGTCTAAGAAATTAGATAAACTGTCAAAAAATAAGGACTGTGAATTGCTGAGGCCGTGGCTGCGTAGCATCAGAAATCATGTTTACTGGTGCGCCACTTCCTCGACATCAGGACCAGAGAAGGTGGCTAAGTGGACTTCACTGGTCAACCACCTCCAGAATGTGCACACACATGACAATCCTATCTTTCCCAAGTGCGAACATCCACTCATAGCTTCAAATAATCAAAAGAAATGGTTTCAACAAGGTAAGTCTTAATATTGTCTATGATATATTTTATTAATACATTTTTTTTTAATGTTACATTTGCAAAAATTATTTATTACTGTGAAATAATTAATGGAATGGTAATGTATTACTATCATTTGGGTATTACTGGCACTTTTCTAATAATGCAGGATCGCTGGCTGTCCACAAAGTCGAACGAATACTTTACAACAAAAGAGTGCTCAAAGATGTGGAGAAGCTCAGCCACAGTTTCCAGACATCTTCCCTGGAGGCTTTCCACAGCTTAATTCTACGTTTTGCACCGAAAAATGTAGTGTTCCCTTTCATCGGAATGTTGTGCAGGTAATATGACTATTAACAAAAAAAATTGAAACGTATTGGCCTTTACTGTCTATTCTGTTATTGCAGACTGTATCTTGCTGCGCTTCATCATAATGAAAACGCCAACAGAGAACAAGCCACAACCAAGACAGGACAGGTGGTGTACCGATTGGTGTTCCCGAAATCAAAAAAAGGGCAATGCGTAGCACGGCCATTAAAAAAAGAGTCAACATATAGTAAGTAACAAAACATTTTATTAAAAAAAAAAATTTGTGAAATATATTATAAATGTGTAATAAGTAATGTAACATTTAAATTACAAACACCAACTAAAAAATAAAGATATTTTAAATATGAAATAAGTAATACAAAATTTAATGTTTTTATTACAGCTTATGTTGATGAGCTACTGAAGCTCGTATTTGAAGAAGTGGTCATGGACCCATCTACATTTGTGGAAGAACTGAAATCAATCCCCATTCCAAAGCCACTTTGTGCAGAGTTTGTCAGACCATCAAAGGTGGAAGCAATTGCCAGCCATGTTTCAAGATTCAGTCAAGCGGAGGTCGAAAGCCGGTGTAATCTCCAGTCGGATCTGGAAACTCCTGGCGTATCCGGTTCACAACACCGCTCGGAAGGACAACCTGGACACTCCGACCCAAGTAGCCCCAGCACCAGCTAACAAAGCTGCGGTATGCCACATGGCGGAACTTTCTAAAAATAAAAGACACATTTTTTTCTATGTGACCAAATAAGATGATTACATATTGTTTTTTTGTAAATAAAGATTAATGAAAATAAAAACATTATTTCTATTTCGTCATTTACGTGTTCAACTTATACAATAAAAATATAAGAATGTTATTATGTAGATTTGATTATTTGTAGTAATATCAAACTATACTTACTCCTCCTCTGCAAACTCTCACTTCACCCTGCTGCCATCTGGTAAGCGCTTCCGTAGCCTGATGGCAAAGACTGAAAGACTCAGGAGGAGTTTCTTCCCCCAGGCCATCAGACTCCTGAACTCAGTCACGTGACTTCACTTCACCCCGCACACGCATAAACATACGGTTTTTTAACATTAACATCCACATACTGCAATTGCACTGCACTTTACTTTCCTATTGTTACTGTGTAACAACCTGTAATAAACCTTGCACATTATACTTCTTTATATATACATATATATATATTTTATGTTAACCACTTATTTTTAAGTCTACAGTTTATCTCACTTATCATATCCACATATTTTTTTATATTTTTATTTTATCTTATTTCCTATTTTTATCTTTACTTGATTTATTTATAATTCTACTTATGTTAATACTTTTTATTCTAATTTTATTCTATTTCTATTTTAATTTCTTGTAACTGTTATTTGCACTGTCCATGGAGCGGACCTGTTTACATTTCACTGCCAGTTGTATATTGTGTATATAACTGTGTATGTGACAAATAAAACTCTTGAATCTTGAATCTTGAATCTGTGGTTCTTCGCCTTAGACGGCCATAGTCACATCTGTATATGTTATAGATGTTCTGCAGTACATCATGTACTGCAGAACATCTATAACATATACAGATGTGACTATGGCCGTCTAAGGCGAAGAACCACAGAGGAGTAAGTATAGTACATAGGCCTACTGTACGTACATGTATATTCAGACAATTCGGATCAAAGCCTAGATGATGCAGCATGCATGTTGGTGGGACTGGAACCTCGTTCATTTTTTTTACAACCCATATTGAAAAAAGGTTTATCAAAGAACAAGTATAAGTCTATGTATTTGTGTTTGTGTGTATATATATGTTTATCAAATTAATTTCATGAATTCAACTTAAAATTTAAAAATAAATCATAGACTCATTATAAGCAAAGTGAGATATTTCAAGCCTTTATTTGTTATAATTTTTGATTATGGTTTACAGCTTGTGAAAACCACAATATTATAATCTAAAAAAAATTAAAATATTGCATGAAATCACACAGTAGTGTAGTTCCCGGACATTTAGAGCACTTCAATTCTTCCTTTATTTTTATATATATATATATGTTCACTTCACGTAAAGATTGTGATTTTAATCTATAGGTTTACATGTACTAGTTTCGAAAGCACAAGTATTGAATAAACAATATATCAGCATTACCTGTCGTATTTCTTTGCAGCAAACATTTTCTGTCTCGCTTGGCATTTTAATGCATTTTCCGCACGTGCACCTAAATAAATCGCCAATTAATTCATCTGTTACTTACGTTACACTTAATGACAGCAAAATTATTTAACATTAATACTCATATTAAGCGTGCTCCATTGGCCTGAAGTGACAACTAAGGTAACGTTACATTGATGCTTACCATTGAGAAATATCCTGCTCCAGTCGTGGTGTTTGCGATTGAGTTTGTTTTTTAAAAGTGAATCACTAAAGGAATCATTTGAGAATCGCTGTCAAAACAGGTAAAAATAAATGCATATTATAAGAAAACGTCTTTTTTGTCATTGCATGCATGCAAAACTGTTGTTGGGGACTTCTAAAACAATATTTGGAACATTTTAAATGCCATAATAGGTGCTCTTTAAATATATGCCATACACCACAGGTGTTAAATAAACACAAATTGTTCACAATTTATTTGGTAATCTTTATTTGCTAAATACAAAAGCAACAGTTCTTCTTTTCCCTGCTGGATTTTAAAATTTTCCTACATATCCTCTTCATCTGTCAGTGGTGCTGGTGTTTTGCGAGCCTCTGCCTTCTTGCTGTTGGTGTGAGTATAGAAGTCAAATGTTAATTTCATTACCCTAATTCACAAATGTAACAGGTTGGATTAGAGAACATTATGTGAAAAGAGCATTAGACTATAAGGAAATAGACACTGAATGATATTTATTTAATATGTCAAATGTTGTCTTTTTTCTTTTTTGCCCGTGGGATACCATGAAAATGAATATTAGTTCTGAAACCCAAAAACTTCCCATCTCAGGGTAAGTCAACTCAGAGGCCTGGGGGTAGTCCAGAAAGCAAGGTTAACTTACCGCCACATATACCTTGAACTCTCAGTTGATTAACCCAAACCTTGCTTACTCGAGGTATGCTGGTTCCAAAAACGAGTCCGGGAGTAAATTCAGACAACCCAGAGTATATTCCAGGTTAACACACAAGACATTCTCAACAGAGCAACTAATCGATGATTCACCATGGAAACAGACGCTAAGAAAAAGCATGCCATTCTACATCCTTCTTGTTCTTTTGTTTAATAGCGGTTTACATAACATAGGCCTACTTAGTGCACATCTCCACCTTTGATGGTTGTGCAATAATTTTTTCAATCTTTTCGTTTAATAAGTAATCTTTATTCACTGAGAATAAGGATTATATTGTTTGTGTGATGCTAATTAATTGAATGCATGTGTGAGATGACAATAAAATAAATAATATATATATTTGAATTGAATTAATATTTAATCATTATGTTGTTATAAAAGTGCTTTAGAATTAATATATAATATTGTATATTATATAACTAACTATATAACAAATTTAGTTATATTAATATAAAACACATCTGTGTTATGGAAAGGAGGATGAAGAAACCAGGGAGGATGCAGTTCACGGTCTTTAATGGAACAAAAGGAAAAAGTTCTCAAATAGCAAAAACTGAACAAAACGTCAGGCAAACAGAGCCAAAACAGAGACTGCCACAAGGCTGAAACAACTCAGGATCCCACGAGGACAGAGGGATGATTCCTTGTAAGAAGACCACGGGGGAAACAGCCAGGCGCCGAACAGGTACTCTGCACACAGTCACAATATGAGCACAAACACTGGACAGGACAAGACAAGACCGGGTGAACAAACCAACGTCTCTCATTTGTAGAAACAATAATCCGACAACTAGACCAAGACGGAGAGGGACTTAAGAAGCTGAGACAATCAAGACAAAAAGAGATAACAGGTGAGGAAATCGATCGGGAAGGAGAAACAGCTCTGAGAGATAATGAGTAGGGATGAGCGTGATGAGTGAGTGCGTGCGTGAATGACCACCAGAGGGAGACAGAGAAAGAAAAGCCCAGGATCATAACAATCTGAATACCTCTTAAGCAAAGTAACCCAGGAACATAACTCTGGAGCAAGTTATGTTCAGAGAGTGAGTTGCTATGGCTACTTACATACCTTGAAAGTTACCTCCATTTTTGGAACCGAAAGTTGAGGTTATCCACTTAATTAGTCTTAAAGATACCCAGGTATGTCACATAACCTGTTTTCTGGAATACTCCCCTGCTTTAATTTCAGTTTGTTTATTTATTAAAGTGTTGAATGTTCACCGGTTCCAGCCTCCTTGTTCCCATAACAACGAACTGTGTTACATGCATAATGCTGAAACCCTATTGTAATTGGTAGGATTTTCACAGAATAGCATTCTGCCTTAAGAGGGATCGGGCAGACCAAACCATAAAGCTGAAAGTATACCTTGTTTGTTTAGGGGTAGGCCTACGTGAGAGTACGCAAGCGTCTGCTCACAGTCAAACTTATACTGTATGTTCGACGTTGTTTATACTTCTTTTGGCTTGTATGCGTACACAGGCATAAAAAGTGAAGTATACTTTGGCCTTGAGTCGTAGAAACTTTGAGGGATGGTAGTATCCAGTATTAACCAGCAGCCATATCACCCTGCAGCCCAAGACTGGTTTCCCACTGAAGCTAAGCAGGGCTGAGCCTGGTTAGTACCTGGATGGGAGACCAACTGGGAAAACGAGGTAGCTGCTGGTAGAGGTGTTAGTGAGGCCAGCAGGGGGTGCTCACCCTGTGGTCTGTGTGGGTCCTAACGCCCCAGTATAGTGATGGGGACACTATACTGTAACAAGCACCGTCCTTCAGATGAGACGTTAAACCGAGGTCCTGACTCTCTGTGGTCATTAAAAATCCCAGGATGTCCTTCGAAAAAGAGTAGGGGTGTAACCCCGGCATCCTGGCCATATTTGCCCATGGCCTCTGTCCATCATGGCCTCCTAATAATCCCCATATACAGATTGGCTTCATCACTGTCTCCTCTCCACCAATCAGCTGGTGTGTGGTGGGTGTTCTGGCACAATATGGCTGCCGTCGCATCATCCAGGTGGATGCTGCACATTGGTGGTGGTTGAGGAGATTCCCCCTTCTATGTAAAGCGCTTTGAGTGCCTAGAAAAGACAAATTATTATATTATATATTATACAAATTATTATATTATTATTATAGTATCCACCCCATCTACAACATCACCTAGGCTCGCCTCAATCGATCTGGTGGTGGCGCTACAGTGATCTAAAATAGGAACCCGTATATTTGGACTTTTGTGAACTAGTCCTAGGTTTTTGCCCGATCGGAATTGAACCAGCGCAGAAAGATCCTCAGTAGTTGTCAATAATTATCAAAAAAAGATAATTTTAGATAATCTAGATTCATGTCCGCGATATAATGTGATCAAAATGAAACTCGTTGAGCCTGTTTGACTCATGGCCCTAGAGGCCTGTGACAAATTTGGAAGAAATTGGCCACCTTAAAAGATTGTATATTAATATGTACACAATATCCATAACATATGATAGAACTCTGAACAACTTTGGCTCTGTAGGACCACTGCGAATTGATCGTTAAATATTTGAATTTTTTTTTTAAGTAAAGACAAAATCCTTCATGCGTACATGCACTTTGAGGCACTAACAGACCATGGCTACAAATACTCCTGTGTTAAGTGCGGCTACCATCCAGCAGTTGTTGTGATGGATCTTCACAAAAAGGCAGCATTTAATATGCCTGCTAGGTAATATTAAAATTAGAGTTACTAAATAATTTTAAAAGTTCATGTCCTTTGTTTCATTGAGAATTTTTATTACAGTGAGTGACATTCCTGATCCACCACCTGAGTATGACGGTCGAGTCGATATGAAAGACTTTTGGACATCCGTGACTGCCGAAATTGTTTGCCGGGGTCTGTTGGGCAGTAAGGAGTTATTTTGTTTGTTAAAGTTAGACATGCGTTGCATAATGCATAGCTACAATTACAATTATTTTAAAATAATTGCATTAGACTAAATTGAGCAAAGTAAGCTACTAACCAAATGTGTGTGTATGTATGTATATATATATATATATATATATATATATATATATATATATATATATATATATATATATATATATATATATATATATATATATATATATATATATATATATATATATATAACCCCAAATCAGAAAAAGTTGGGACAGTATGGAAAACGCAAAAAAAAAAGAAAAAAAAGACTTTGACTTGTATTTCATTGCAGACAATATGAACACAAACTATTTCATGTTTTGTCTGGTCAACTTCATGTCATTTGTAAATATGCATCCTTTCCTGTCATTCAGACCTGCAACACATTTAAAAAAAAGTTGGGACAGGAGCAATTTAGGGCTAGTAATGAGGTAAAATGGTTAAATAATGATGTGATTTGAAACAGGTGATGTCAACAGGTGATTGTAATTATGATTTGGTACAAAAGCAGCATCCAAGAAAGGTCTAATCCTTTAGGAGCAAAGATGGGCCGAGGATCGCCAGTTTGCCAACAAATACGTGAGAAAATTATTGAAATGTTTAAAAACAATGTTCCTCAAAGAAAGATAGGAAGAGATTTGGATATTTCACATTCAACAGTGCATAACATAATTAAAAGATTCAAGGAATCTGGAGGAATTTCAGTGCGTAAAGGACAAGGGCGCAAGCCTAAGCTGAACAACCGTGATCTCCGATCCCTCAGGCGTCACTGCATCAAGAATCGTCATTCATCTATAAGCGATATCACCACATGGGCTCAGGACTACTTTCGCAAACCTTTGTCAAGTACCACAATACGTAGTTACATCCACAAATGCCAGTTAAAACTGTACTGTGCCAAAAGGAAGCCCTATGTTAACAGTGCCCAGAAACGCTGTCGACTTTTCTGGGCTCGGAGGCATCTGGGATGGACCATCACACAGTGGAAACGTGTACTGTGGTCAGATTAATCAGTATTTCAGGTATTTTTTGGGAGGAATGGATGCCGTGTGCTCCGGACCAAAGAAGAAAAGGATCATCCAGACTGTTACCAGCAACAAGTCCAAAAGCCAGGGTCTGTCATGGTATGGGGTTGTGTCAGTGCCCTTGGCAAAGGGAACTTGCACTTCTGTGAAGGAACCATTAATGCTGAAAAGTACATAGAGATTTTGGAGCATAATATGCAGCCTTCAAGAAGACATCTTTTCCAGGGACGTCCATGCATATTTCAACAAGACAATGCAAAACCACATTCTGCACACATTACAAAGTCCTGGCTGCGGAGGAAGAGGGTACGGGTACTTGACTGGCCTGCCTGCAGTCCCGACCTGTCTCCAATAGAGAATGTGTGGTGCATTTTGAAGCGCGAAATGCGACAACGAAGACCCCATACTGTTGCCCACCTTAAGACTTGTTTGCAGGAAGAATGGGACAAAATTACACCTGAAACACTTCATCACTTGGTGTCTTCAGTCCCTAAACGTCTTTTAAGTGTTGTGAAAAGGAATGGCAACATTACAAAGTGGTAAATGCTTTACTGTCCCAACTTTTTTGAAATGTGTTGCAGGTCTGAATGACAGGAAAGGATGAATATTTACAAATTACATGAAGTTGACCAGACAAAACATGAAATATTTTTTGTTCATATTGTCTGCAATGAAATACAAGTCAAAGTAAATTTAGAAATCACTTCTTTTTTTATTTATTTGCGTTTTGCATACTGTCCAAACTTTTTCTGATTTGGGGTTGTATGTATATATATATATATATTGAAGTTTTCACTGTTTTTACCTATTGATTGAAGTACATTTTTTCAGGTGCCTGTCAAAATCCTTTTTTGGTGTCACCATCATACCACTACTGGGCTCCTTGGATCTGTCCCAATACCAGAAGAGAAGAGACCGTTTTAAATACTGAGTATGCCAAGATGCACGCCCCAAGACCAGCTACTGAAGATGCCGAACTCCACGTTACAGAAGAGAGGCTAGAAAAAGTGCTGACCAATCTTAAGGTTAATATTTTTTTTATTATTTTACACAAACAAATCAATCTTTTGGATATTTCTTTATTGCAACCATGTATGTGCAGGTGGATGTGGTGCGCCGCCTTTGCAAGCAGTGTGGTCTGGATCCATCATGTTCCAAAATGGATCTTGTTGTTAGACTTAGACAGGAGATGAGAAACAGGTCATCTTATGACAAGGTCTTCCAGAAGGTTTGGGGGGCTTCAGGTAGGTTTACTTTTGATAAGTATTTTACTCCATGTAATGTGAATGGTGCTGTGTTCAATGCAGTATGGAACTGATTTAATTTTCAATGATATTGCTTTCATTATAGTATAGTTTAAGACCACTTGGAGTACATATTTCTTTTCTTTTTAGGGGGTTGGGCAGTCATCACATGCCCCTGTGGAGTTGTGTATTCACTGAAGTTCCTTATTCGGGCAGAGTCTCCGCGTGACTACGCAGATTGTCTGTTGTCTTTTTAACATTTCCCAAATATCAGTATCTATGACTTTGCAAGGGGCTTAGCCACACACACTAACCTTAGGGAGCCAGAATGTATCCCTTTCAGACCTTATGAGGGACGACTAAAAGAGCCCACTCCAGAAAATATGGAGCTGGCCGTTGAGGGTCAAATGAAAGTAAACCTCTTTTGGTTGAAGGAAAAGAAGGACAACATGGACCCAGATTGCCACCCTGTTACAGGTTCAGCTAAACATTATGCACTTTACGACGTGTTTCATGAAAATAACACAAAAGATGCTCGAGATGCACTGCGTAAAATTCAGATAGTCCCAGAATTGGCAGGCTGGGTGAACAGTCAATGTGCTGAACAGCTTTTTTCTGACATGAGAAAAAAACAATTACTTCCTCAACACACACACTCCATCTGGACACATTTTCCTGATGCGAAATATACTACAGCATTACAACACAAAACGAAACAAGAAGATAGAAGATGACATCAGGAAGATTGTACCACAGAATGCCCAGCTGCATTTAGATGAAAATGGCCAAATAAAGATGGATAACTCACATTTATTTTTTAAACTACAATTTGTGTAAACCTCTTTGTGCCTGTCGTTTATATTACATTCGTATAATTTTTGTTTTATTGGTGCTGCCCCTGCAGCCACAACCTCAGATGGGACACCTGCAGCCACGACCTCAGATGGGACACCTGCATCCTTGGCCTCAGATGGGATACCTGCAGCCACGACCTCAGATGGGACACCCGCAGCCATGGCCTCAGATGGGACACCCTCAGCCACGGCCTCAGATGGGACACCTGCAGCCACGGCCTCAGATGGGACACCTGCAGCCACAGCCTCAGATGGGACACCTGCAGCCACGGCCTCAGATGGGACACCTGCAGCCACGGCCTCAGATGGGACACCTGCATCCTTGGCCTCAGATGGGACACCTGCAGCCATGACCTCAGATAGGACACCTGCATGCTTGGCCTCAGATGGGACAACTGCAGCCACGGCCTCAGATGGGACACCTGCAGCCACGGCCTCAGATGGGACACCTGCAGCCACAGCCTCAGATGGGACACCTGCATCCTTGGCCTCAGATGGGACAACTGCAGCCATGGCCTCAGATGGGACACCTGCAGCCACGGCCTCAGATGGGACACCTGCAGCCATGACCTCAGATGGGACACCTGCAGCCATGACCTCAGATAGGACACCTGCATCCTTGGCCTCAGATGGGACAACTGCAGCCACGGCCTCAGATGGGACACCTGCATCCTTGGCCTCATTTACATGAAATGAGCTGCTCCAGAACAGGTTTAATCTTACGGACCTGTTGCTATGACAGTAAGTCCAGGATGAGCGTCGAAGAACCAAACAATCCAAGATCATGTCAAATCGTCAACAATCAAATCCAGCTAACTGAGTTAGCGACGTACGAAGAACGGACCCATGTTGTGTTTTGCTTTCAATGATGAATTAAAACATTACAAAAAAGAATGAACATTTTAAATATTTCCTTTCTTTGCTAACCTGTAGGATATGTAGGCCGAGGAAGAAGGGGGGAACTTTTTAAAATTATTTGTGAAGATGCCCGCCCCACCCGGACTTCTGCAGCGAGTTCTGCCAAATCTGTGCTGACCTTATTTGAGTGGTGTGTGCATGATGTAATGCCCTGGTAGATTTGAAAGTATGAAAGGATGAATGAGTGTATTATTGTTTTGGGGGGTTTGTTTGTTTTTCCTCTCCTTATGTTTTGTGTTATGTTTCCCTACTGTATTCAGTGTCTGTTTTACCTTGTGTGTTAATAAAGTTTATTTTAATGAATTTTGCATGCATTTGTGTGAGTGAGAGGCTCTTATTATATTATATAAATTAAGTCAGATGCCCATGTGAAGTAATTTATGTATAAAATTACAGAGGACAACCAGACTGCTGCAATACTTTAGTCACAAACATTTTTATAATATGCCTAATCAGTGATGGAAAAAGCAAACATTTTCTACTTCAAGTAGAAAGGGAACTATTTATTAATCTACTTAAGTCAAGGTGTATGTGGACTACTGAGAGTGGTAAAGGATCAGCCAATCAAAAAATACACATCTATTTAATACATATTTATTCTCGCATGTAACAAGGAACTACAGGCTTTTCAGGGAAGGTGAAGGGTAAGCTTTTTTTATGGTTTGCAATAAAAGCAAACGTTTCTACAAATGAAAATATTGTAATAAAGTACTTGGTTATTCCCCACGTAATTATAGGTGCACATTCACACAATGTACAAACTACAGTGTTTGTAACAAACCATTTTAGACGTTATTAAAATTAAGTTTGTTTTTCCGTCAGAAGAATAGCTTTATTTAATACCGACTCAATGCGGAAACGCTAAAACAACAACACAACACGAGTAATTACGACGTGGAATCTGTCGACCAATCAAAATGCAGTGGGATGAGTTCTGGTTCAAGCTCCGCCCCCCGGATCTCGATCCAACTCCACCCCCTGTTCGTTAAATATTTGCGATTATTTTTTAAAAACGAACCTAGGTTTTTCGCTCAACGACAATAAAACCACTGCAGTACAATTTTTTGTTTTAGCAAAACTTTACTCTTTGGATAGCTATCACACAGTCATTTAAAAATGGTTGTGGCAAAATTTACCGAAAAGCCTATAATCCTAAACAAAAACTAAATCAGGTGAACACATGCAACATGATTCTAAACAAGCATGCACACTTTTATGGAGATCTGACCATAGGTGGCGCTATAACTGAAATAAACACATATTTCCATAGTAAATTGCCTGTATTGGTTGCCTGTATTGGTCATAAATGGTCATTCAAAAAATCCTTGACACTATCCTTGAAACGAATGACACTATTTTCAGGCTGCATTTGAAGGAGCTTTCAAACTGGGACAGCCTACGTTGCACTGCTGTTACACATTTGGCCTTCAAATGCGCCCTTCGAAGAATGCAGCCTCTGAATTGGGAAACAGCTTATGTGTTTCATGCTGATAGAAACTCTTTTTGTCAACATATACTGTGAATGTATTATTGTTTTTTCAGCCGCATACAAACCCATTATTTTTGTTGTCCTATCAGCGAGGGGTGCACTACGCTCTTTGGTTGTTTTAGTTTGTTTGATTATATCATTAATGCTAATGGTCATGGACCCATATACCTTCCAGCTAATCATTTGCATAGGCCTATCCTGTATTTGCATATTGCACCCCTGCCTGTCAGTGGTACAAAGCTGCTATTGCTAATTTGCTAATAACACACTAATCCTTTACATTGTAAACCACACATTATTTTCCCCTCTGCAATGAAAATTAGATATTGACTGGAAACCAGTCCAATCTTGACCTGCTTGCATCAAGTTATACATATATACACACTGAGAATAGCTTACTTCCTGACTAAAGCTACATTTAGAGACAGAAGAAACCACAGTAGAGTGCAGACGTGTCTCTTAGACAGAGAAACAGGTCATGCAGGTTCCACAGAACCACAGAAAGTGAGCAACAACCTTTTGAGTTGCAACTTGAATATTCAACATTCAAATTAACAGGAAGCAGAGGCCAGCGACGTGAAACAAGTGGAAAATAATAATACTCTTAGATCAAATGACCATGTTAACAAGCAATACATTTGCTACTGCAAAGTAATAAATTAATATTGGATATCATTAAATGGTGTAGACTAGCATACTATACTTTTCAAATGAGGAAACACATTTTTTTTGAGGCATTAAAGGCACAATATGTATGATTTTTGGATTAAAATATCCAAAAACCACTTGAACAATGTTATATATTTTGTTGACTTGTGTACTTACAATATCCCAAATGTTTCCAAGGATGTTTAAATCCAATTTTAACCAGGACACGGAGCGTGTCCGTGCGTCGCCTATCAATGACATCGTACCTGCATTACCCTCGATTTCCGGATTTATTTTTTATTTTATTAGACAGGTGAGCCACTGCTTGCATACATTCATTGACAGAAAACGAATCATTGTTATATAGCTCAACACAGTTAGTCTTATTGTTTAAATCTCGTTTTCTTGATGTACTGCAATTTTGTTTTACACCTAATATTGATCTAGCTAACTGCAGTGTGCAACAAGTGTCTCATATCCACCAAACGAACGGAGTAGCATTATAACATAAATTTCAATACACAATAATAATGTAATCTAATATGATAAGCTACTCCTTTATTTAGAATAAACAACATCTAGCAGCGAAAAATTACATATTGTTGCTTCAAGATAATAAAGTACAGCAGATGGATGAATAGTTCAAATAGGCTATAGCCTATATATATATGACTATATTGACTAAAATATAAAATTTAAGTCACACATTAAACACCTTAAATATAAAGTTGAATTAATAAATAAAAATTATAATAAATTATAATACACTAAATAGTAAATTAATGATTTTGCCTACTTTTCTCCATACATTATAATGTCATTATTTTTCTCTCCTTCTAAAAAATATTCTACTTGTTTATTTTTTAGTGTTTAAACTTTCTTAATTTAAACCTGCGGTACGTGCTTCAGTCAAACCAAACCTGCTGGTTAGCTGAGGATGCTGCTTATATAAAGGCGGCAAAGACAGTTGTCACACGCGCAGCCGTTAGGCGGATGACATCTATTGGTCCAGCAGCATAACGCCATGGGGGGCGGATTCTCATTGGGTGAAGCTGCTTAATCCGAGAGCTGTACGTTTTATAGCATCTACAATCTAAGCGTTTATTCATGGATTTACGGAGGGAGAGACAATGCACGAGAACGTGACATGCAATGACAGATATCTGTCTGAAATGGAGGAGTCTTCTAAATCCCTCAGTAGCGTGACAACGTGAGTAGCTTTCATGCCATTTCCATGTTGAATGAACAACACGTGTGCGAGTAATGATAACTGGGTACACAGTAAATCAGCACTGGCTAGACAGTATCCCAAACCACCGAGCCATATAGCTGATGGGAAGCTCACTGATGTCTGGTTATTGCGTGCTGTACTAAACGCTCAGGCATGAAGTGCAGTGCAGACGACAAAGACTCATAAATGAGTCTGGACTGCGTATTTTCTTCCACCTGTTTACATTGCCAGTGCGGAGACTCATGATCATATAAACACAACCCGCGGGTCCAGTATCCTTCTGCTATCAACCAGCGGTGATTTGTGCAGTGTTATGTCACGAATTGCAAATTGTCTAATCATTGATAGCGTGATCCCCAACAAGCTTCAGCGCGCCAGTCGTTTCTCAGATATTTTGAGGACAACATTTTGTCCGAATCACGAACAAAACGTTCTTTTAAGTCGAACTGGACCACATGGTGACGTTTAGAACCGTTCAATCGTTTTTGAAACGGAACCGTTCGAAAGAATCGATTCGCTGAGATGAGCTGGAATTCCCCACCATTCTCTAAAACCATTCTGTTTACCCATACGTTCTCGAACAACGATGTAACGTGAAAACGTGTTATGGGTTATATTTGTTCGTCTGTTATATTAAAACGGCATGCGAGCCTACTGTGTAATATGACTGGTAGAATTGACATTATAGTAGCCTAATTATTCTCAAATCCACCTGCGACTGTGGCTCTGCATGGATCAATGAAGGTGTAGTCGCGGTTGACTTTTTACAGGGTTCCCACGCAACCTGGGAACTTGATGACTTGTTATTTTCCAGTCCTGGAAAACGCATGGAAAATGAGTGAATATGTAAAATGACCTGCCAAAATGTTGTTGTTACCCTGGAAAATGTATTTTTGAAATGTTCGTGTTTTCTTTTAGTTTGTCATCCTAAAACAATAAAAAAATAAAGTGGCAGAGAGTTCTATTCAGGGATTACTGAGTTTTGACATGTGAGAGAAGTATTTTAAATGATGATGTTTAGTCTCGTGTTGGCCCTTGCAACAGTTAGCTTGTTAACAAATCTTTGCACCGAATGTCAATCAGCTACCAAACCTTGTTAACATTAATTCTGTAACTTGCTAACAAATCATTTTTATATACGTATAAGCTTTATGATTGTTGTCAAATAATGTACCGGTCATTTTTGATACTGATACTGAAGTTGAAGTTGATACTGTAAATGTACAATTTTACAATAACCAGTCTTTCTGCAGTACCGGTAGTAGCTACTGGTTATTTTCCACTTTATTTACAAAATATTGATCTCTAATGCGAGTTCACAAGAGCAAAATGACACGTGTGTTATGTTGAATACGGGTTGGAGAGAATAATTAAAAAAAAATATTGTGTGTAAACAAACCACTTGCATGCTTCATAAAACAGAGGTTAAACAAATGGAGTCATGGATAACTTTAAAAATGTTTTTACTACCTTTCTGGGGATTGAAAGTAGTAGTTGCGTGGACTGTCAATGGAGGGACAGAAAGTTATAATATTTTATTTAAAAATATCTTAATTTGTGTTCAGAAGATTAAATAAAATCTTATGGGTTTTGGAACGACATGAGGGTGAGTAATTAATTGACAGAATTTTCATTTTTGGGTGAACTTACCCTTTAATTACAAAATATTTAAAGGCTACAAGGTAATATTGTATTATATACTTATCATCATTATTATTATCAATAATAATTAATTAACTTTATTTAATATTTGTGTTTTCAAATAGTACAAAATATTTAATTGGCTCATAATAAATTGATTTTATAGTTAAGTAATAGCCATAACTATAGTGTTCCGTGAGTATAACTCTCTGACACCAGCATTGCAAGCGTGGCTAAACACCCCTAACTTGTGCATAGTGATCGGATATCTGCTCATATCAGCGCGTAGACTGAAAGGCACACTCAAAGAGAGCCGAAATAAACTGAAAGAAATATTTAAAACGGAGAGAGATAAAAATAGGCTTGTGGTGGTTCTTAACTATTTCATCTTCTCCCTGAGCAACACTCATTTTCTTACTTTTGTGTTCTTTATTTTGCTCCACTTGCTCCCTTCGCTCTCTCTTTAGGTCCTTTCTTTTCTTTCTCTTCGTTTTGTTGTGCGCTGGTGTGTGCGTCGAAGCGGCCCGACAAGTGTGTGTGTGTGTGTGTAGAGCGAGAGAGAAGTGAGAGAGTGACGGTTAGCTTTGGAGCGAGTAGGAGAAAAAAAAATAGATCCGATAAAGAATGTATATACAGTGAAACGCGTCTCAATTTGTCATAAACGAAATATCGCATAATTATCGCGAGACTTACGATATAATATCGGGCAACGTGATATCGCGATAACGATATTAAATCGATATATCGTGCACCCCTAGTTTTAGCCTGGTCGCTATTCACTGCCATTATAGGAAGGATCGCGTGCAGGACTATTTTTTAACATTTCTGCTTTTGAGGTCCGAAAAATTTCTGACCTCAAAAATTTCGGACTATTTTTTGGGGGCTAAGAATAAGAATGTTTTCTGTAGGTTTATTTTGTAACCAAAAACGAATGCTCCCAGAATGTGAACTACAAATTGTTAGCTGGTACATTATCGAAGTTCAAAATGGCCGTTGCATTAATTGTTTTGAAAATAGTTTAGAAGTTTCAGAAATGTGACTCTTGTTTAATTATACAAAGTTTAAAAAAAAATTGTAAATAATTAAATGTTACAGCACTTCCCTTTCTACATTCAGAATTTTGACATTGATCAAAATAGTTCATAGTCAGCTGTATGATGAGTGACCCTTTATCACATTCACTCCTTGTGACTAAGCCTTGAACACACTCTTCTCCTCCAGAGACAGTAATGATTAAGTGAAATATCAATCGCCTGACATATTGTGAATGTGATGCAAGAGATTAAATGGACTTGAAATCCCTATGGACTATTATTCCCCACATCCTCCCACTATACTACCTCCTCTGCTAATCTGTAAGCCAGTTTAAACTGTATGTGTGAGCACTGGTAATCAGCTTTTTACCTTTCAGCCTTTTAGTCATTATAAAAAGACACTGCCATGGAGCCATATAGCACATTTCTATAGTGGTGATGAATGGAAACTTTAGATGAGGAAAGAAACACATATTCACTATTAACTAGGGGGTTAATTCGCCAGACAGAATGCAAATATAATATCAATATACATTTCAAACACTATTAAAGTCAAGTCAGTCTGTAATAAAATAAGAAACTACAAGCAATAGCACAAATGAACACAATAGAACAAAGATACAAATGAAATAAGCAGTGCTTTTCAGGTAGATCTAACAGTAGTTAAAAATAGATTAGGTACAGAAATTGAATGTAAAATAACACTGCTTCACTAAATTAAATATAGATCAATCCTTATTAAAGTTACAAAAGTTAATCAGTCGAAAGCATTGGGTGATTTTTTTTTTTTTTTTTTGGCAGTTAGTCTGTTGTTTGATTAACATTAAAAACACAGACAGCAGGAATATTAGGCTGCTGTCACTTTAAAGGTGCCATAGAATGCATTGATTCAATATTTTAAATTGTTCTCTGATATCTACATAGATTGTATGTGGCTTCGCTTGGGTAAGAGCAAAAATACTCCAGATACGGCTTTACATGTCCATTTACAACCCTAGGATTTGTCCCTAGAATGAAATGGGCTGTTATTACCTTATTTGGAAGGGTCATGAATAATAATGTTTCACAGCAAGGCTTGAGTTGTGACAGAACACAGATCTCCTGAATGACATCTTGAGAGTGAATTTTGGTCAAGTTTTTTTATTTTAGTCTCGTCTTTTTTCGTCAACGATATTGCATGTTTATATAGTCACAGTTATCGTTTAAGGACGTTTGTGTCATGTCGTCTCATCTTAATCATGGAAAAAAGATAGTCAATTAAAATTTTTCGAAACTTTTCGAAATCTTTTACGAAATTAACACTAGTCAGAGGAAACTAACAACTTTGAATTTAATTGGCGCGCTGTCATGGATAAACATCAACCATGCCTGTTGACAGTTCTGTTCTGTGGGAAGGGAATGAAAAATGCGCACAGCCTGGAACATAACATTTATAGCCTATCCATGATCTGCCATTTTCGCTATTGTCCTTTCTTGCTTCTTGACAATACCTGCAGTCAGAACTTCTGATGATTCGGTTGTGCAGGTCCACGTTAATTCTGCCTGGCCTTGAACATGGGCTGGCATATGCAAATTTTGGAGGTGTAAATATTAATGATATCCGTTTTTTTAGTGGTCTTTTGCACGCACACTATTTACATATGTAGGAGGAAACAATGGTGTTTGAGGCTCATGGTATGTCAGTCCCATGTACCGAACTCTTATTATTCAACTATGCCACGGTAAATATAGTTTTCCATGCTATGGCATCTTTAAGATATAATGTATGGATCCAATATACTGATACTGTTACACATGCATTTCATTTCTCGACTGTTTACGTTCACTTAAAACATAACCTATGTTTGCTAGGATACTCTCCAAGATGGGCATTTTGACAAAATTTTGTGTCAAGTTATTTGTTCGAGTGCCAAAAAGACATGGAAGAGAGCTCAATTCAGTATTCACATGCTACTGTAATAGTACAATTTACTAGCCATTGGCTCGTATTTTACTTGCATTGCCAGAGCTGATTCTTAGAAAATATATTTTATAATATACAGTAGGGCTGAACGATATATCGTTATCGTATCTATATCTAGATATGAACTTTCAAGATATTACTATTGAAAAAAGCAACGATATAGACGATATAGATTTCCCCTCTCCGCGCTCGCCCTGCATACAACTCTGGCAGTCACAACAAACATCATTTTTACGAGCCCTTGAATGCACCGCTAAAGCCAGCGCGCGCGCACTACAGGGACTTGAGAGGGGGGCGGCGTTTCCATGGTGACACGTCATTGCTTGTCACGTGACACCGCAGCAGCAACAGCTCTGAATGAATGATGATCTGCTTTTGTCATTTTTTTCCTTTTTTATTCAGAATATTCACAAATGTGTTAGCTATGGCATGAAATATCTGATATTCCGATTGTCAAATACATGCAAGTGGAAGTATATTGTTGTTTAAACACCTTTATAACGATCGTGTTAGTTGAGCTGTATGCGCGATGGGCGCCGCCGTGTAATGCTGCCTTCATGTGCTCTCGGAATTATCGTAAATACGAGTTTCCTAGGTAAACATTGCACATGAACGCCCTCACATTTTGAAACTTGAATGCAATGCGCTCGTAATCACGATTTCAGAAGTCGGAATCATCAAATTTCCGATAGCACGTGAAGGCAGCATTAGTTTGTGCCGCAGACGCAGTTCAGAGAATCGGATCTGTTGGATTTACAACCTCTATGTTTTCAACACGTGAATTCATCCAGTTCTCCCAAATACTTAAAAGTAAGTGGCTGGTGAACTGGGAATAGAATAGAGCAAACATTGAAGTTACTTACAATGTTTATCTGATATGAATAAAACGTGTCGAATTATAATGGAAAGGATTATTATTACCTCTTCCATAGACATCAGTGTGTATTTTACAAACTCTAAATGTTTTGTTTTTTAGTACTTATGTGAATTTATATGTTTGAAACCTAAAATAAACAGTATGTGGTTGAAAACACTGAAAAGTTGTGATATATGACAGCTCTGAGCGCGCCTGTCTCTGTTGATCAGGTGATGCACTTGATCATCCGCTCCAGGGACCAGCCTAGACTGATTACACCTGTGTGATCGTACGTGCCAAAGGCTTAAAAACAATACATTTTCTGACACAAATTTTTGAAATGTAGGCTTAAATCAAACACATTTTAATTCAGATTCTGGTTTTCACCGAACACGTAGTCATATCGTATTGTATCGATATCGAGATATCTGGCATGAAAATCGAGATATGAAATTTTGTCCATATCGTTCAGCCCTAATATACAGTTTGAACTGGAGGGGTTACACGTGGTCTCCACTAGACCCCTGAAGGTGTTCTGTGGTATCTGGCACCAAAATGTAAGCAGCAGATCCTTTAAGTCGTGTAAGTTGCAAGGTGGGGCCTCCATGGATCGGACTTGTTTGTTCCGCACATTCCACAGATGCTCGATTGGACTGAGATCTGGGGAATTTGGAGGCTAAGTCAACACCTCAAACTCATTGTTGTGCTCCTCAAACCATTCCTAAGCCATTTTTGCTTTGTGGCAGGGTACGTTATGGCAAGGGCTGTAGTTTTGGATATGCTCTGACCCAGTCGTCTAGTCATTACAATTTGGCCTTTGTCCAACTCGCTCAAATCCTTACACTTGCCCATTTTTCCTGCTTCTATGACATCAAATTTGAAAATGTTCACATGCTGCCTAATATATCCCACCCACTAACAGGAGCCGTGATGAAGAGATAATCAGTGTGATTCAATGTTATGCCTGATCGGTGTAAATGCTGCTTCATTATTATGAAAATACCCAAAAAGGCTTGAAGAACTCAAATACACCATATATTGTATACCATATATAATAAGCACGTCTTGTGCTTAGTCTTCATATTTTGCAAACAAAGCGTTTTTATCTTCTTTTTATTAAGCCACAGCGATAGTTTGATGCCTTAGTCCACATTAGGGATTTCCTGGAACATCATGGGCCCTGTCCCAGATGGCACACTTAATATACACTTTTGGTCTTGTGGACTTACAATGGCTGCAGCGTGTCCATGAGACCGTAGTGTGTCCCATAATTTATCATTTTAGGTTTTAGAAGGGTTCCCGCGAGCGCCCCCTTTGCAGTTGATATGCGCCATCGATGCGCACTTTTGCTGAGCCCGCACTGAAGCGAGCTCCGCAGCAGACTTCTTCCCAACAGTCAAAGCGGCGTTAAGTCACGAAAGTGGAAAAAAAAGGAACAATAATACTTCTCTCTAAAATAAATTTATATGAAAATGTTTTTCTCCTGTGTACAGAATAGATTTTTTTCCCCCACAGTGGATGCAAAACAGAAGATTTTATACACTCACCTAAAGGATAATTAGGAACACCTGTTCAATTTCTCATTAATGCAATTATCTAATCAACCAATCACATGGAAGTTGCTTCAATGCATTTAGGGGTGTGGTCCTGGTCAAGACAATCTCCTGAACTCCAAACTGAATGTCAGAATGGGAAAGAAAGGTGATTTAAGCAATTTTGAGCGTGGCATGGTTGTTGGTGCCAGACGGGCCGGTCTGAGTATTTCACAATCTGCTCAGTTACTGGGATTTTCACGCACAACCATTTCTAGGGTTTACAAAGAATGGTGTGAAAATGGAAAAACATCCAGTATGCGGCAGTCCTGTGGGCGAAAATGCCTTGTTGATGCTAGAGGTCAGAGGAGAATGGGCTGATTCAAGCTGATAGAAGAGCAACTTTGACTTCAATAACCACTCGTTACAACCGAGGTATGCAGCAAAGCATTTGTGAAGGTTCTCAAGGTTGTGCACAACACGCACAACCTTGAGGCGGATGGGCTACAACAGCAAAAGACCCCACCTGGTATCACTCATCTCCACTACAAATAGGAAAAAGAGGCTACAATTTGCACAAGCTCACCAAAATTGGACAGTTGAAGACTGGAAAAATGTTGCCTGGTTCGATGAGTCTCGATTTCTGTTGAGACATTCAGATGGTAGAGTCAGAATTTGGCGTAAACAGAATGAGAACATGGATCCATCATGCCTTGTTACCACTGTGCAGGCTGGTGGTGGTGGTGTAATGGTGCGGGGGATGTTTTCTTGGCACACTTTAGGCCCCTTAGTGCCAATTGGGCATCGTTTAAATGCCACGGCCTACCTGAGCATTTTTTCTGACCATGTCCATCCCTTTATGACCACCATGTACCCATCCTCTGATGGTTACTTCCAGCAGGATAATGCACCATGTCACAAAGCTCGAATCATTTCAAATTGGTTTCTTGAACATGACAATGAGTTCACTGTACTAAAATGGCCCCCACAGTCACCAGATCTCAACCCAATAGAGCATCTTTGGGATGTGGTGGAACGGGAGCTTCGTGCCCTGGATGTGCATCCCACAAATCTCCATCAACTGCAAGATGCTATCCTATCAATATGAGCCAACATTTCTAAAGAATGCTTTCAGCACCTGTTGAATCAATGCCACGTAGAATTAAGGCAGTTCTGAAGGCGAAAGGGGGTCAAACACAGTATTAGTATGGTGTTCCTAATAATCCTTTAGGTGAGTGTATTAAACGCATGAACCTGCTGATAAAAATTAAGAAATTATTGTCAGATTTTTTCATGATAATATAATATTTAGAATAAATCGTTAGACCTTTCTAATGATGTATAGTCAAAGGCTGCTTGCATGTTAACAGGTAACCCTGCAGTTTTTCGTAAAGTAAGAAAGAAAGAGAGAAAATTGTATCACTCTCTCAGCCATTGTTTTTATTACACCTACACAGTACATTATACACAGTATATCATAAACTAGATTTAGTTAAGTTAGTTAGCATAGTGTTGTAAATGCAAGTTTAAAAAAAAAAAATTAAGCTATAAAAAATGCTAGATTTTTAAGATTAATAACTGAAAAAATAGAAAATAGGTCGGTTATTTTGCCAACTTCGTTTTTCAGATATTTAATTGATATCACCGTGGTATTAAATATGATAAGAGCTTAAGCATTGCTGCACTTCCTATGAGGATATGATAATTTGTTGGTGTTATATTAAAAAAATCTATATAAAATCATTATCTCCCTATAACATTCATTTTTGTACTTCAGAGAGGAAGTCAGGATGTGTGGTCTTGTTTCTATAGAAAAGGTCTGTTGCCTCTTGTGAGGGACTGGTAATGATGACTGCGTTTATAACGTGTGAACTGTGAATGATGGAAAGGAGTTGCATGTCTGTGGTCTTACTACTGTAAGACACATCAGCTTCTCCTAAACTGGAAACCCACTTCCTTCTCCTTGCTGTACTGGCATGTCACCTGATACTAATTTCGCGACTGTAGCTCACTGTCATTTACTCTTATTTCAAATAATATAAAATAATTCTAGATTATTCTAATATAGAATAATATTTAGGCTTTTTTTAGTCAGTAATGACAACAAACCAAACCAGATTGATCAGTTTCTCTATTGGCAACTGATATAGTCTTTTGTTGCTACAATGTAATCTGTTATTAAATGATCTTTTTAGCTACATTTGAACTGTAAAATGATTATTAAACAGAACACTTCATGAAACTGTGTAAAATATTATTTGACAGTCTTGGCCAACACCTATATTAATTTAAAATATATAAAAATATATTAAATTATATACATTTTCGCCACATTTCTGAAATCTGAAAAAATTTGTCCTAAGAACACTTTGATATTGTTGTGAATTTCCTTTTCCTCGTTTGAAGAAGAGACCAGGAGACGTTGGGATATCTTTAAAGCAGACTTTACTCGTTTATTGAGAATCGTGCTGTTCTTCGGCTGAGGTTCCAAGTCTAACTAAAGGAGTTGTCCATTGTAATTTATCTATATTTCAGGGGGAGGGATTATACAGCAGGGGAGGAGACACTCTGAACAATACAATGCAAATTTTGTATAGGTAAAAGGACACACCCTACATAACTGTGTCACTCGTCCAGATTCAATCACCATAACAGTGTCATTCAAATGCATAGATGCTAATCCAATCACTCAAGGGCTCCAAGAGCCATTAAAGACAAATGGTGCTCATTTTACTTACAATGAAGAGAACAGGAACTGGCCGGGAAGATACAGGTTTTGGGAAACCTGCTGTGACAGAGTATCACCAATCCTTATCCCAATCAGCCAAACGATATTGTGTTCTGAGCTTATGCTAAATGGTCAGGAAGTGCATAAAGACAAAAGACTTAATGTCTCCAACCCATGGGCTGATTAACTTAATCATGTTAGAATGTTGTCAATCTTTACCTTAAACTGTACCACAATATATTTCAAACATTAATACATTTGTAATCTTACAATATGATGATTGAAATATGCATCTGGAGTAGTAGTTTGTAGGACAGAATTCACAAAAATGATTCCAAAGCCTTTGAACTGGTTGTTTGAAACCTACTTACAAAACACAGATAGAAAAAACAGATACTAGACTATATTACTAATAAATAAATAATTTATATATTTATATATATATTAGGGATGCCACAATTCTCAATATAATATTGAACCGTTCAGTACGGCATTCACGGTTCAATACGCGCTTGTGAATTGCGGTTTTTCGGTTTTGCATTGAATTAATTATTTTTCTGCAAATTCTATCATTTTCCTCCATCCCAATACTGAACAACGCGACCTACATTCACATCACACGTTAGTGGTAGAGTTATACTCACGGAACACTATAGATATTCACAATCACGAAAGTTCATTCTTTGCATGCGTTTTAAAGCCTTGCCGTTTCATTCGCGTGCGCGGTTTTAACATGCGCTTTTCCGAGCGCGTGCACTAAACGCCTGTCAAACATGTGATTACTGAACTAAGTAGTCGTCTAATTGAGCTAATACTGTCAAATACACACAAGGTTAACATAAACACAGTCGGTTATGTCTAAAGTGAAAGTAAAATCGCGTGTCTATTAGATGCACGGAGGTCTTACATTGACAGCAGGCAGCCTAGTGAACATGCTGTCCTTAAAGGGACAGTTCACCTCTAAAATATGTCATTATTTACTCACTCTAATATTGTTCCAAACCTGTATTCATTTCTCGATGACAGAATTTTCATTTTTGAACGAACTATCCCTTTAATGTTAATACAACAACAAAAGACAAAGAGAAAATCACTCACTGCTCTTGACTGAAACTAATACAGTAGCTTTAATAAGAATCAATGTATATTTTATAGTGAAGTCAATGTAGTGTTTTATTTTTACATTTATTCATTCTTTTAATTTCATACTTAAATGCTGCTGTACAGCTCTGAGCTGCCAGTGTAAATCTTTATATATATATATATATATATATATATATATATATATATATATATTTGTTTTATATTATACAATACACTAGGAATGTGTACAAGGTTTTTTTTTTAATTAAAGTTTAAGTAAGGTTTTTCAATTATTTTAAGTAAAATAAAGAAAGAGTATTGCAATAAAAAATAGTCTTTTTTCTCCTTAACCTCTTGCTGTTCCTGTCGCCTAAGAATAGAATAGCAAAAAACCGAACCGAACCGAAAACCGTGGTTAAAAACCGAGGTATGTATTGAACCATGGACTAACTGTATTGTTGCATCCCTAATATATATATATATATATATATATATTTACAGTCTTGCTCAAAAGTTTACACACCCCTATACAACAAAATAAGAGGGATCATACAAAGTAGGGCTGTCACTTTAGGTTCGAAGGGCAGTACTAAATGAATATAGGTGTATATATATATATATATATATATATATATATATATATATATATATACATGCTGGTCATAGAATTAGAATATCATCAAAAAGTTGATTTATTTCACTAATTCCATTCAAAAAGTGAAAATTGTATATTATATTCATTAATTACACACAGACTGATATATTTCAAATGTTTATTTCTTTTCATTTTGATGATTATAACTGACAACTAAGGAAAATCCCAAATTCAGTATCTTAGAAAATTAGAATATTACTTAAGACCAAAACAAAAAAAGGATTTTTTTAAATCTTGGCCAACTGAAAAGTATGAGCATGTACAGCACTCAATACTTAGTTGGGGCTCCTTTTGCCTGAATTACTGCTGCAATGCAGCGTGGCATGGAGTCGATCAGTCTGTGGCACTGCTCAGGTGTTATGAGAGCCCAGGTTGCTCTGATAGTGGCCTTCAGCTCTTCTGCATTGTTGGGTCTGGCATATCGCATTTTCCTCTTCACAATACCCCATAGATTTTCTTTAAGGTCAGGCAAGTTTGCTGGCCAATTTAGAACAGGGATAGCATGGTCCTTAAACCAGGTACTGGTTGCTTTGGCACTGTGTGCAGGTGCCAAGTCCTGTTGGAAAATTAAATCTGCATCTCCATAAAGTTGGTCAACAGCAGGAAGCATGAAGTGCTCTAAAACGAGCTGGTATACGGCTGCGTTGACCTTGGACCTCAGAAAACACAGTGGGCCAACACCAGCAGATGACATGGCACCCCAAACCATCACTG
This sequence comes from Gobio gobio, assembly GCF_949357685.1. Classification (NCBI taxonomy): domain Eukaryota; kingdom Metazoa; phylum Chordata; class Actinopteri; order Cypriniformes; family Gobionidae; genus Gobio; species Gobio gobio. The sequence goes on along the minus strand of NC_137117.1, from coordinate 29,974,038 downwards.
ACTGTGGAAACTTTACACTGGACCTCAAGCAACGTGGATTGTGTGCCTCTCCTCTCTTCCTCCAGACTCTGGGACCCTGATTTCCAAAGGAAATGCAAAATTTACTTTCATCAGAGAACATAACTTTGGACCTCTCAGCAGCAGTCCAGTCCTTTAGCCCGGGCGAGACGCTTCTGACGCTGTCTGTTGTTCAAGAGTGGCTCGAAACAAGGAATGCGACAGCTGAAACCCATGTCTTACGACTGTGCGTAGTGGTTCTTGAAGCACCGACTCCAGCTGCAGTCCACTCTTTGTGAATCTCCCCCACATTTTTGAATGGGGTTTGTTTCACAATCCTCTCCAGGGTGCGGTTATCCCTATTGCTTGTACACTTTTTTTCTACCACATCTTTTCCTTCCCTTCGCCTCTCTATTAATGTGCTTGGACACAGAGCTCTGTGAACAGCCGGCCTCTTTTGCAATGACCTTTTGTGTCTTGCCCTCCTTGTGCAAGGTGTCAATGGTCGTCTTTTGGACAACTGTCAAGTAAGCAGTCTTCCCCATGATTGTGCAGCCTACAGAACTAGACTGAGAGACCATTTAAAGGCCTTTGCAGGTGTTTTGAGTTAATTAGCTGATTAGAGTGTGGCACCAGGTGTCTTCAATATTGAACCTTTTCACAATATTCAAATTTTCTGAGATACTGAATTTGGGATTTTCCTTAGTTGTCAGTTATAATCATCAAAATGAAAATAAATAAGCATTTGAAATATATCAGTCTGTGTAATGAATGAATATAATATACAAGTTTCACTTTTTGAATGGAATTAATGAAATAAATAAACTTTTTGATGATATACTAATTGTGTGTGTGTGTGTGTGTGCTCTTAATGCATTGTGTTTCCTTCTGGAGCATCAGTGAATGTTTTAACCTTTTTTAATAGTTGTGTTTGAGTCCCTCAACCATCCTGAGTGTGAAAAGATGGATCTCAAAATCATACAGTCACTGCTAGAAAGGCTGGAATGGAATGTGCTGTGGTCACATGGCAATCTAAGCAAATCTAGTTGTTACTGTCTTGTTATGACATTCTGTTAACCCACATTGCCCAGTGCCAGAGGCGAAACCTTGAGTGCAGAGAAGCTGATTGGCTGCTACTATAGGTCATTCATTCCACTTGGTTACACCTATAGGTTTACAGCTGAATGATGAGACAAGACCCTGGAGATATGGGACATTTAGTCTGCTGCACTCATAAGAGAACAACATATAACTCACTCATGTAGCTTGGGATGGAGTGAAGTCTATAATTGGAACTAAACAGAAGACAAAAAATATTACTTTACATGGGAAACTCGATTATGAACTAGTGGAGAATTTTAACTCATTTTATACACGTTTTGTTACTCATGATTTTACCTCTGAACTGTATGATTATTGTGGAAATCCAGAGACTGTAGATAATGTTACATTTCAAATTAGTGAAGCTGACGTACGTAGTTGTTTTGGCCAGGTTTAGGTTAAGAAGAATCCAGGTACTGATCACATTTGGGGCAGAATGTATGTTGAGGCCGTGTGCTGAGCAGCTTTTAGGGATTTATTCATTTATTTTTAATAAATCCTTGCAACAAGTCCCTTGTCTTTTGGAAAAGCTCTTTAGTAGTGCCAATTGCACAAAAAAAGAAAAATCCTCTTTCTCTTAACGATTATAGGCCGATTGCACGCACTTCCTTTGTTATGAAATCTTTTGAAATATTCGTAAGGGAGGAAATTGCATCTTTAACTCAGTCAGCCCTTGATCCTATGCAGTTTAGATCAGGTAGAGGAGTGGAATATGCCACTTGTACCCTACTAAATATGATTTTAAAACATTTGGAAGTCACAAAAAATCATGTACGTTTGCTATTTGTTGATTTTTTTTTTTTTCTTCTTCTTTTTTTCCTCTGCTTTTAATTGTGTTGAGCCCCATATTTTGGCTAAGAAACTTATTGAACATTTTCATTTAGACTTGGATTTCCGTGTGTTAATGGTACATCTCAGGGTTGTTTTATCCCCCTCTTTTGTTTTCCTTATAAATTGATGATTGTCTTTGTCGGAGTGTTTTTGAAGGAAGACACATTGTTAAATTCGCAGACGACTCTGTGATTGTGTCTCTCCTCACTGAGTCAGATGGGAATCATGGTCCAGTGGTTGATCATTTTATTCAATGGCTTGAGGATTGTTTTTTAAACATTAATGCTTCTAAAACAAAAGAGATGTCCATTGATTTCCGCAAGAAGAACTCTGTACCTGTGCTACCTGTTGTCATAAAGGGAGTTAAACAACAGTATAAATATTTAGGGACTGTACTTGATGACAAAATTTGAAGCAAATACTGATATTATTAGAGGAAATGCTCTTCAGCGTATGTATTTTTTGAGAAAACTTAGAACTTTTAATATGGATGTTTATTTTATGAGTGTTTTATTGAACCTGTCTTAAGTTTCTCTATTATTTGCTGGTATGGTAATTTAATTGTCAGGAATAGGAGTAAGTTGACTAGTATTGTAAAAATGTGCAGCAAGATTGTTGGAACTGATTTAAGGACCACTACACAAATCTATGAACATAGGGTGACTAGGAAGGGCCAGCTAGTCCTTTCTGACGTTACCCACCCATTGTGTTCTGAATTTCAACTGCTTCCATTGGGTCGGAGACTCAAACTCCCTTTGTGTAAATCTAATCGATACAAAAATTCCTTCATACCTGCTACTATTATGTTTTTAAATGATCTATTATACAATTATTATTTAATGTGTATTGTGTTGCTACACTGCTGTCTACACAAAGAATTGCCTCTAAGGACAATAAAGTTTAACTCAAACTCGTGTAGTAAATGAAATGTGTATGTGATATAGTATAAAGGACTTTAGCTGATAATTTAACATGGTTTCCTGGTTTGCATTTTATATTTGCATGTTTAGTCTGTTTGCATGTGTGTGTCTTCCTGTGTAGTCAATGCATGAATTAAATGGTTTCCTTATCTATACAGGATGTAGTGAGATCAGGTGATCAGCAGTCTCTGATGGGTCAGAGATTTCCCCTGTCTGGTCCCATCACATCATTTCATCCCACAAAGCCATGCAGCAAAACCCTGAATGCAGGGCTCAGTGAAAGCTAGAACGATTGTGGAAAAAGAAAAAGGGGCATGCTGACTTGGTGGCTGACTTCTAAAATACTACATTTTCGATTTAAGGTGCTGGGCTCACAAAACCACTTGTTTTTTCCTAGTATCTGCAAGCTGTTTAACTGCCATATCCCAACTGATATTGAGTTTTGTATTGAGCCTGTTATTTATAGCTTTCCAGCCAGAGATGGTGCAGGATAACCGCAACAACCTGCTTTGCCATAATTTCAGATAGATGAACCTGTTGTATGGCGCTTTATTCACTGGAGAAAACTTACTTGCACTTTCAGTTATCAGGTTTGTGATTATCATATTATTCATACTTCACTGTTTTCAAAAATGTTGTATGAGGCGATCAAGTTTAACATGAGTTTAAATCAGAGTTTTCTTGCACTTCTGTACTGTGTACTATAGGGTTCATTTTGCTGCTGTTAATTTAAAGCAACCTTGATGAATCTGTTGATTTATAAATAAATAAAAATATAATTCTGATCCATAGTAGTCAGAGTAACATTAAATTATATATACATAAATCATATATAGAGCGAGAGAGATTTATCAATTGACTAAAAATAATTACATGCTATGCAGATTAATAATTAATAGCATCATTAGTTAGTACGATAACTTGTATTAATTAATATACATTTTTTGCAAAGAAAAAACCCATGATAGACATACATTAATGTGAAAATAAAAGCATTTTTTATATAATTAACATATTACTAAACATAAGACTTTTTACTCACTACAAATTGCATAATTTTTTTAAATAACGCATTAAATTTACAGCTATAATATGCTTCAAATATTTTTAAAAATGTATATCAAATGTGCTCCCACTTGTTCCTGTACTGTTGATCACACAGTAGCCTACTGCCGTCAACATCAAAGTCATGGGCTTGATTCCCAGGGAATGTTTGAATGAACTTTGAATAAAATGTTTTGGGATAAAAGCATCTGCCATATGCATAAATGAAATGGAAAGGGACTGTGGTTGAAGAAAGTAGAGTTTCTTACATTTTGTAAGAAATGCATCCCAGAGGAACCATTTCATATGCACCCAGTGTCACGGTAGAGTGGCTGCAATAAAGCGCACACCGATCGGAGAATATAATAAACAGTCTTTATTAAATCCAACAGGTAATCGCTGGGGGAAATAAACACAACCACATATAACATAGACACTAGGGATGCCACAATTCTCAATATAATATTGAACCGTTCGGTACGGCATTCACGGTTCAATACGCGCTTGTGAATTGCGTTTTTTTTCCTTTTTTTTTCGGTTTTGCATTTAATTAATTATTTTTCTACAAATTCTATCATTTCCCTCCATCCCAATACTGAACAACGCAACATACATTCACATCACACGTTAGTGGTAGAGTTATACTCACGGGACATTATAGTTATTATTCACAATCACGAAAGTTCATTATTTGCATTCGTTTTAAAGCCTTCATTCGTTTTAACATGAGCTTCTCCGAGCGCGCGCACTAAACGCCTGTCAAACACGTGATTACTGGACTAAGTAGTCGTCTTACTGCGCTAATACTGTCAAATACACCCAAGGTTTACATAAACACAGTCGTTTATGTCTAAAGTGAAAGTAAAATCGGCGTGTCTGTATATTAGATGCACGCAGGTCTTAAATTGACAGCAGCAGCCTAGTGAACACGCTGTCCTTAAAGGGACAGTTCACCTCTAAAATGATGTCATTATTTACTCACTCTAATGTTATTAATTTCTCGATGACAGAATTTTCATTTTTGAGTGAATTATCCCTTTAATGTTAATACAACAACAAAAGACAAAGAGAAAATCACTCACTGCTCTTGACTGAAGAACTAATACAGTATAGCTTTAATAAGAATCAATGTATATTTTATAGTGAAGTCTATGTGGTCTTTTATTTTTACATTTATTCATTCAATTTCATACTTAAATGCTGCTGTACAGCTCTGAGCTGCCAGTCTAAATCTTTATATACATTTAATTTATATTATACAATACACTAGGAATGTGTACAAGGGTTTTTTTTTAAAGTCAAGTTTTAAGTTTAAGTAAGGTTTTTCAATTATTTTAAGTAAAATAAAGAAAACCGAGGTATGTATTGAACCGTGGACTAACTGTATTGTTGCAGCCCTAATAGACACAAACACAGACGATACCAGATCAAGAACTGAATTAACTGAAGGCTTATATACACGAGGGAGCAAGCAAGAGAAAACAGAACAGGTGTGGTACTAAATTAACAACCAGACAACATAGGAACACATGCAAACAAGAACAGGGAAAACAGAACCGAAGCACAATGAAACTAAACATAACCCTTACAACCAGCACTTGAATTACACCCATTACACAACTTTTAAAAATAGACGTTTGTGTGAATGCTTTACAGATACCGCTTCCTTCCCATGAATCCTTAGTGAAAGTGGCGTTCTCGTGGTCTTGCTTTGTTTCCTTGTTTTTTTCTCTCTGTAATTCATATCTCACCATATGACTATCTAGCATGGTTCAAAGAAAAGGGAAGGAACCTGCACTCCACAACAAACACATGTTCCCACCCTGAGACTCTAAGCTCTCGCTGATGTTATCCTTCCCTCTGTTTGATCACACATTTAAAATTAGAAATGAAAGAGTTCATAGAACACAATAACAAATAATTAGGCTTTTTTTTTTATTAATCTCATTGTAACGAAGCATGAACCACAGAGCTCTTTTGAGCTTGTTCTTGCTTTCTTAATATTGGCATTTCTAGCACAAAGCTCTACTGTTTGAGCTACTGTGTTTTGCCACATTGCCATCCTTTCAAAACAAAAAAGCTTGAATCATTTACATTCATGCAATTACATTATAGTTGTACACCGATCAGGCATAGCATTATGACCTGACAGGTGAAGTGAATAACACTGATTATCTCTTCATCGTGGCACCTGTTAGTGGGTGGGATATATTAGGCAGCAAGTGAACATTGTCCTCAAAGTTGATGTGTTAGAAGCAGAAAAAATGGGCAAGCGTAAGGATTTGAGCGAGTTTGACAAAGGCCAAATTGTGATGACTAGACGACTGGGTCAGAGCATCTCCAAAACTGCAGCTCTTGTGGGGTGTTCCCGGTCTGCAGTGGTTAGAATTTGTCAAAAGTGGTCTAAGGAAGGAACAGTGGAGAACCAGCGACAGGGTCATGGACGGCCAAGGCTTATTGATGCACGTGGGGAGCAAAGGCTTGCCCGTGCTACTGCAGCTCAAATTGCTCAAGAAGTTAATGCTGGTTGTAACGGAGGCCAGCTAGTAGTTGCTGTGTGAGTAAACCTCACTCCTCTGATCTCAAGAGGTGCTCTAGTGACTGGTGCTAGAGGTTGCAGCCTTTAGCCTCCTTGTTATAGCGTCCGACTCTCATGCCAGCGGACCCGTGTTCGAGTCCCGCTTGGAGCGGGTGGTTCGAACAGGAGGGGTTACATGGTTCTGATAGAAAGGTGTCCGAATAAACAGTGCATCGCAGTTTGTTGCGTATGGGGCTGCATAGCTGCAGACCAGTCAGGGTGCCAATGCTGACCCCTGTCCACCACCGAAAGCACCAACAGTGGGCACGTGAGCATCAGAACCACGTGTTATGCCACGGAGCAATGGAAGAAGGTAGCCTGGTTTGATGAATCACGCTTTCTTTTAAAATACGTGGATGGCCGGGTGTGTGTGCATCGCTTACCTGGGGAACACATGGCACTATGGGATAAGGACAAGCCACCTCGCAACTTACAGGACTTAAAGGAGCACACCACAGCACACCTTCAGGGGTCTAGTGGAGTCCATGCCTCGATGGGTCAGGGCTGTTTTGGCAGCAACAGGGGAACCAACACAATATTAAGTAGGTGGTCATAATGTTATGCCTAATCTATGGATAATTTCACAATATTATTGCAAATTAAAAACAAAAAAATATTTTTTTATTTTGATAATTTATTTATTTAGCACATTTGATTTATTTATTTTTTATTATATTTGTGGTAGAGTAAGTTATAGTGTTAGTGCAAGTACAATCTGACCGGGCATACTGGTCCTTATCTTTTACCATGCCATGCTGGACAAACACATTCATGCAGTGTTAATGAAGTGTGATGAGTTAAGAAGAGACATCTGTGATGCTTGAGGTGCTGATCATCATGTCAGGTAGATGCGGTGGACAGGGCTGTGTCAGTGCTGCTTCGGTGATAGATGTGAAGGAGTGAGAGGCTGAAGTAACGCCCTTTTGGGACTGTCTTGCTCCTAGTCTCTTACGCTTCTTGTTCTCCTCTCTTTTCTTCTTTCTTGCACAATCAAAATCTCAGACCCTTTTAGACCAATGAAGTATGATCTAAGGCACCGAGGTAGGCAAAGTGACTTTTTTTTGTTATTCTTTCAGACAATTGTAATGCAGTTCTGGGCTGTAATATGTGATACATTTATGGACATCTCATGTTTTCCAGGGAATGCATGTATTGTTAAAATGTATAACTTTATTGTATTGCATTGGAATGGACTTTGGATAAAAGCGTCTGCCAAGTTTGCATTTCTCTCTTCTTCTTTTTTTTGCTTAGATGCAATTCTATTGTGATCTTTGTGCAAGTAATGCTCGTAAATCATTTTACAATGTCAGTGCTTGAACACAAAGCTTTAGGTAATTTATGTAATTATATCAAATCTGAATCTTGACTGGACAGGTTCATTTGCACTTACAGGAACCTTTGTTTCGTTATCTAGGTAAAATTAAATGTCAACATACTACAATATGAAATTTGATACACCTGTTATATATAATGATACAATACAATATAGGCTAAAATCGAATACTACATAGCCTATACTATAGCGAACACAAAGGCAAATCTAGATCTAAATTTAGATCTATTTTGACTAAAGTGTGGAATAAGTGAAAATTAAATTCATTGTAAAATAATATACTGACATTCATGTTTGCGTGAATTTAAAGTCTTTTAGAAACAGGCTGAGATAATTAACTTAAATTGAGCTTAGGGTTAAAGACGAAGAAGATTGAAAGTCTCTTAATGGTTTTACGCAGGTAAAACTTGCCTAAAATAGCACACCTTACGTTTGTATGCCTGCACTTTTTAATGGCTCCATTGCATTCTGGAGGTTGTTTATTTTAAATTAAATGTAACACTTGATCACTTGAGATTGTAATTCTTTAATTTGAACTTTGAGTGTGGCTCTTAAAGACAACAAGCTTGTGGTGTCCTTCCACATATTTTATCACATGTAAAGGTTTTATGTCATATACATGGTTCTCAGATTGAAAAATGCTAACTCCTTCACATCTAGCATTTTCTACCTCTCATTTGCACAAAACTGAAAACCCTCAGTTGTCTTCTGTTCTTTGTCTTGTGTTAATGTTCCGTGCTTGTATGTATCTTTGTTTGGTTCCTAGTGTTTATTAAATGTTATTTCACCGTTCATCTGTGTCAAGCATCATTGTTGTGGATAATAGTCAAGCCAGTGCGACACTTAAAAACGCAATGTAATAAACAGACATGGCAAAACTGTACTGAGAACAAATATAAACAAGTATATAAATAAACTTACCAAAATTCTGAAAAATTTAAAGGCAGGAAATGTAATTTATTATGAATAAAATTGTTAAATATAAAATATTAAGATATTATAAATTGTTTGAATAATTATTCAACAACTTTAAACATCTATGAGTATTTAATATCACACAATCGGGGGCACAGGTTTATATTTTAAGAATGCCTTTTCACGGTCGAAACACTGAGCGATTACATGAGAAATGATACAGTACATTTCATTAAGTTTTCATAAAGTACTTTCAACATACCTTATGATGTTCATTCATGTTTGTTTCGTGCTATAACTGGTAGTAAAGAGAAAGAGATGATAGGTTCACGTGCTCCTTAAAGGGATAGTTCACCCAAAAATGAAAATTCTGTCGTCATTTACTCACCCTCAAGTTGTTCCAAACCTGTATGAGTTTCTTTGTTCTGCTGAACACAAAAGAAGATATTTTAAAGAATGTTTGTAACAAAGCAGATAGAGCAACCATTGACTACCATAATATTTATTTCCCTACTATGATAGTCAATGGTTGCTTATCTGCTTTGTTACAAACTTTCTTCAAAATATCATCTTTTGTGTTCAACAGAACAAAGAAACTCATACAGGTTTGGAACAACTTGAGGGTGAGTAAGTGATGACAGAAATTTCATTTTTGGGTGAACTATCCCTTTAAACTGAGGTGCTGGCTACAGCTGTCTGCGGTTTATATTTTTGAACTTCATCATAAAATTGATGGAATTTGAAAGCGGAGATGTTGTTTTATATCAAAAGTTACCTGCTATCTTGATTGTCAGTGTGTTGTTTGGCCCCTTTGAGCCGCAATGTTTTTTCACTGCGTGAGAATATGGACGTGTGGCATGAGAACAGTGTCAATTGTGTCAGTTTCACTCTAAATGCTTTGCTTTATTTCTCTAGTTTGCATAGTTGTCTTCTCAACTCAAGTCTGAATAAGGAATATTCAAAATCCCGTGGGCTACTGTAGGTCATTGCCCTCTAGAGAAGGTAACAAAAAGCCTCTGCCACAGAAAAAAAAAAGGCAGTGTGAGTCTGGCATTTCAGGTGTTTGTGCCAACAAGAGTGTTTTGTGGACCATGGATGGCATGCAGAACTAATCCAAGCTCATTACAGTTTCTTTTGGGATCTGTTAGGATTAGGGTGACAAAACGTCTTGTTTTCCCAGGACATGTTCTTCAAGTCCTGTCCTAATATAACAATTTTCTATCCAAATTGTTAGGATGTCACACTTCACTTTACTGAATAAAGAAAAAAATATTTTGGTTTGTTTTTGGAGCGTAATAAGTTACTGAGGATTTACTGAAGTTTGCGACAAACTTATTGAGTGTCTCTTTCTCCTTCTTTGCAGAATTAATTTTTCCAAGATCTGGAAGACTTCAGTTTAAACTCTACGAAGCTCTGTAAAGGGATTCTTGTCCAAAGACTGTCTTCGAATTCCTCTGCAAAACTACACATAGAATCAGCGTTTCCTGTGGAAAAGTTTTGTTTTCTTATCCTTCACAAAGTCTGTCACAGCGCCCCCTTTTTGGGGTCATGCCCCACCTGTTAAACAATGACACTTCCTTCAGCTCCAAGCAAGAGCTTCTGGTCCTACATGACAGTCCACTGGGACCTGATCCAGACACTCCCAGCCCTGTGGAGTCCCAGGACTCTGGGCCTGGCAGCCCGTCTGGAGATGCACTCACTGTGTTCCACAATACAGGCAAACTGGGGCTTGAGCTCACAGAGCCACCCATTGGGGTGAAGTTTGTCCCAACGGACACTGGGAATCTGTGTGGATGGGGAGCACTGACCCCACGGTGTATCCAGACCTTCAACACCCCCCGCTGGGTTCTCTTCTTCCTCTGCGTGGCCTCGTTCCTCCAGGGCATGATCATCAACGGTTTCATCAACACCGTCATTACCTCCATCGAGAGACGTTTTGATCTACGCAGCTACCAGGTCAATTTGTTTGTAAATGTAAATGTTAAGTTAGCGTAGCTTAAAATATTGGGACCATATTGCTTACAAGCATTGGAGATTTTTTTTTTTAATTGATTTACCAACTATAAAATGTTACTGTTCTTTTGGCCATTCACTGATTTTAAGGATGTTCAGTCAAAATTTGAAAATATTAATTTGACATGCAACACTTTTGTGGTATAGTACTACTTTCTATATGGAAAAAAACATTGCTTAACCTTAGGTCAAATCCCAATTTCATACTTCTACTAAGTGTGTATTGTGCTAATGTTTGTAATTAACTAGCGTTCAAAAATTTGGGATCGGAAGTCTCTTATTCTCACTTGCATTTATTTGCAAAATACAGTAAAAACAGTAATATGGTGAAACAGTATTTCAGTTTAAAATAACTGTTTTCTATTTGAATCTATTTTAAAATGTAATTTATTCCTGTGATGGCAAAGCTGAATTTTCAGCATCATTACTCCAGTCTTCAGTGTCACATGATCATTTAGAAATCATTCTAATATGATGATTTGGTGCTCAAGAAACTTTTCTTCTTCTTCTTCTTCTTCTTCTTCTTCTTCTTCTTCTTATTATTATTATTATAATTTTTGAAAACAGTTTGCTTAATATTTTGTAGAAATGTTTTAATTAATAGAAATTTTAAAAGAACAGCATTTATTTTAAATAGAATAATACAAGTCTTTATGGTCACTTTTGATTAATTTAGTGCATCCTCGCTGAATAAAAGTACTTCATTCATTCTTTCTTTCTTTCTTTAAATATTACGAACCCCAAACTTTTAAACGGTAGTTCATGTACTCTTAAAATGTCATACTAAATCATACAAGCATCACAAACCAATCATCTTGCATATCGCAATGGGTTGTAGGTAATAATAGTTCAAAAAGTATGCATGGCCCCAAAAAGACACATTGTAGAATAGATAGTATTCAAATTGGGATTCAGCCTTGGTAGCTTGAAAGTGTTCATCGCAGCATTATTAACACAATATGTTATTGGTTTTGCCATTACAGGCGGGACTCATCGCGAGCTCCTACGACATTGCTGCTTGTGTGTGCCTGACATTCGTGAGCTACTTTGGTGGTACGGGTCATAAGCCTCGATGGCTGGGCTGGGGTGTGCTCATCATGGCACTGGGGTCTCTGGTCTTTTCCCTGCCCCATTTCACCACACCACCCTATCAGGTGAGAGTACCGGAGCGCATGGGATTGTGCTCGGCCAATCACACAGAGACATGTGTCAGCGAGGAAGGTGGGCTGTCAGCGTATCGCTACGTCTTTATGCTGGGCCAGTTTCTTCATGGGATCGGGGCAACCCCTTTGTACACCCTCGGGGTCACCTACCTAGATGAGAACGTCAAGTCAAACTACGCACCTGTATACATAGGTGAGTGTGATGACACCATGAAAAATATATACTGTATACAGGCTGATATGAAATATTCTGTTTGCCCATTTCACTTATAGCAAATTATTAAAACACTAATATTTCAACACTGTTAAATGTAATCTTTAGCAAATCTCCAAAGATATATACATTTTCATACTGTACATGATAATGCTGTGATGCCTAAATTTACTTGTAGCATTTAAACCTATTCATTTTAGTTTTCAGTATTTTTCCATTTATTTAGACCGTATAGTGCAGCATTTTATTACTGTAGGGTCCTATGATTTAAATATGATCTATATGATTAAAATGAAATTTGGGAAAATATGGATTAATAAATCAAAAGAAGGTCTGTACAGTTAATAAAAAAAATGTATAATAGATTTCATAGGGTATATGCCCATTAATTGATTGAACATGATTCAGAGGGTGTCTTAAAAGTATTCAAGCACTCAGATCAATATTCTTAAAAAAATAAAATAAAACAATTGTCTTATAGTTTATATGGAAAACGCTCAAGAACTGATATTTGCCCTCACTGAACCCTGTAAATTTGTCCCATTCAGGCTTTGACACACCTAGTCATTTTTCTTTTGTCGTTATCAGTGAGCCCCACTAGTTTCCACCTCAGACATCAATAAAAACCTCCTTCCATTGTTTTTCTCCCCACCGTCCCGTTATCAAAGGCCATCGAGGACAATCGCTGCCCTGCTTGCCCCGACTCCAGACATAGGCACTGGAAATTGCATCTTATTGCGCCTTTTGATTGAAAACAAAGCATGAATCAGTGTGAACCCAGACCAGCTTTTATCTGACTTGGTGCTGTTTTTCTTTTCTCAGGGATCTTCTACACAGCTGCCATTGTAGGACCTGCGGCCGGATACTTGCTGGGTGGATTCTTTCTCAACATTTACACAGAGATCGACCAAACGTAAGTTTAAGTTTACCCAGAAAATAAATTTGTAGTTTACTCATCCTCATGACTTTCTAGTAGAATTAACAGTGAATTATAATCAATTCGATGTAGGGATGCACTTTTTTTTTGTGGCTTTTTTTTTGGTTAATTTTCATGCCATGGCTGTGACTGTTCAATAGTAAAATTGTATACTATACATAATAAAAAGCTAAAAACTAAAATTAATCATTTTGAATGCTACATTTTGAAAGTGAATTTAGGCATCACAAATTTATAATGTAAGTGTAGTGTATAAAAATTGGATATTCATTTTGCAAAGGTAATCTAAATGTAAAAATAATCAAAAATGAGCTTGAACAAGTAAATATATATTCAATATTGAGTAATACGCTATATAAAAAAAATATATACTATCAACTTATATGGTACCCGGATTTTCAGACTTTTCAGTTTGGTCCGAATCAAAATTACAGATGTGAAACCTCCCCCGGACCACGGTCCGGACCAAACAGACGAAATTTGGTCCGACGAAAAGAGGTAGTCTCGGTCCGGATCAAACTGAACAAAGGTTCGGTTCGTTTCTAGTGTGAAAGTATTTTCTGAATGGTTCGTACTTTCAGACCAGAAGTTCCTGTTTGTGTTTAAATATTATAATGTTACTTTTAAATTTCATCTAGGCTACATTGATTACGAAAAGTGAAAAAATGCGCAATATGTCAGAAGACAGAAGGTCAGAAATTATTTTGAAATAAATTTTGTATGATTTTGCTTAGAAAGCCTTTCTTTAATGTTAATTTCGTTTTGTATAAATTGTATCTTAGTTTTAATCAACGTTTAATCAGATAATTGCCTGGATTTAATAAATAAGAAGCAAATAATCTATAGCAGACCATAATCGCTTGAGCGATCACATGCTTTGTACATGAACTGGAGCGTGTCTCAAATAAACCGAAGCTCAGCAGGCTACTTGCCTCACAAACATGAGAAATATGTGTAGCCTATATAAAGCTTGAAATGTCCACTTTTAAACGTAACGAAAAGAAAATAGTCAAGCAATGCGCACTGTTCAATAGTGGCAACGATATGCGTCCGTTCATTCATTCTTGTCAAAGACGCTGACGTCAGACGCACGTCCGTTTACAAATCAATCAATGTCCAGATGCAGTCCACATAGAGGATGACGAGTGGACGCAAGTGTGTCATATAAAGTTCTTTAGTGTGCTCGCATAATTGCAATGTGAAACCAAACCAAAACTAACCAAATGTATAGAATGTATCAAAACATGAACTTCGGTTCGGACCTTGGTGCGGACTTTCAGGTGTGAAAACGCCCTAAGATTGATTTGGACCCTATGACTTCCATGATGACTGAAATCTGGCATGAAAATAACAAAATTTGATATTTTGATTTAAAAACTACTATTTCCCAACAGTTTCATTAGCAGTAAAACTTTCAAATTTTAAAATCTCTCTCTCTCTCTCTCTCTCTCTCTCTCTCTCTCTCTCTCTCTCTCTCTCTCTCTCTCTCTCTCCCTTAGGACAGAGCTGACTCCTGAAAACCCACTGTGGGTGGGAGCTTGGTGGATTGGTTTCTTGGCAGGAGGGGCGGCAGCTCTGGTTATCGCTCTGCCTATACTGGGTTACCCACGGCAGTTACCAGGTGCTACCCACAAGCGTAATTCAAAAGAAGTCAATTGACTCCAGTACAGTACAGTATAGTATTAATGTGGATAACTGTCTCACTTTCTTTATCTTGCAGGCTCTCAGCGATATGTGGCCATGCGTGTCTCAGAGGCCCACCAGCTTAAGGATGGCAGTCAGGTCACTGCAACTGATCCTCAGTTTGGAAAAACAGTAAAGGACATGCCCAGGTATGAACATATGACCAGAAAGAGGAAGTGAGCTAAAAAGTGGTTTCCCCTGGTGGTTTTTCAATCGTATTGAAAGCCATACCAAATTCCACCACCTTTTAACATGCACATACTGCCATGTTTATATTTAGAAACGCGGTTGATGGGAAGGAGCTGAGGCTGTAGTTTTCTAGTTTGCCGAGTTCAGCGAATTCAGATGGGCGATGGGTCCCTAGATAATTTTCTTAAGATTGATTGTTGAAATTAGCACTTTTCACTGTCACTTTACTCTTAAAGATCCAACAAACTGCCACAGACAAGTTATTGGGTTGATGTTTTTCACTTGGTTTGCTAGTTTTTACTTGGCCACAAGTTTCCACTAGATATCATTACACCCGCCTTCAGTTTTTTTCCTTCCTCCATCCAGTTTTCAAGGGCCATTGAAAGAAAAAAGCACAAATCGATGCTGTCAATTGACGCTGTTGTATGTTATCCATAAATGGTCATCCATATATTTGAAATTATGTAATATTATATGACCAAGAGATGTCATCTGAACTTCATGCACATTGTGACATTTTAACACAGGTTTCGCTGGTCTTAAAAAAGTTTTAGTCTTAATTTGACCTTTCACAATTTAAGAATGTCTTCAATTCGATATCATGGCATTAAATCAGGGCCCAAAGATTTCTGCAATGCAATTCTGTCCATGTTTTCTGCAAAATCCATTCATAAAAATGGAATGTACTGTATAATGCAGAATGTCACAGAATTTTTCAAATTTTGGATGAATAAATCAAAAGTAGGACGGGTCAGTACACTTAAAGGCTTAGTTCACCCAAAAATGAACATTCTGTCATTTACTCACTAATTACAGATTACTAATGTCGTTCCAAAGCCGTATGACTTTCGTTCATCATATAAAGTGATTGAGTCTGATGGCATAAACCGCATGATTCAAATGGATTCGTTTTTGGATCTCTTTATGAACTTTTTTGAAGCATCAAAGTGGTAGTTGCTTGGACTGTTAATGGAGGGACAGAAATCTCTCAGATTTCATTAAAAATTTCTTAATTTGTGTTGTGAAGATGAATGAAAGTCAATAAAATGTAAAGTAGAGTCCATAAAAAATTAAGCAGAATAAACTATAAAACAAAAAGAAATAAGTAAAACAGATTTCATAGGGCCCTACATTTAATTGCAAAAATATATTTCATGTACTGCAAAAAATGAATATGTTCCTCAGGATTTTTGTTTTCCATTACAAATTCAAAACATCCTTAAATCAAGATGCATTTACTTGACATGTAAAAAGGCATAAACTGAACGACTTTTAAGTGAATTTATGCTTAAAACAAGATCAAAAATCATTGGGTATGAAAATTACTTTCATTGGAATTGAGTTGATTTTTAGGAAACCATTGGCAGATATTTGTTCTTGTTTTAATCATAAAATCACTTTCACAAGATTTATTTCAAACTTTTAGTATTAAACTGTAAAATTTATAAAAAGGTTTTGGAGATTTGTTGGTAATTGTATTTTCAAACTTTGAAGTGTCACTAATACAACTCATTGTATGCTTAGACATTTACATTTAGAGAACATATTGATGTGTTGTTCCCTTCAAATTATTCTTAAAATTTTCTTTAATTGGTCTTAAAAAGGTCTTCAATTCACCTTCATAAAACCTGCAGAAACCCTGTAACTATAAAATGCTAGATAGAATAATTAAAAATGCATGTTTTACATAGGGTCCACAGCAAAGCAAACTATGTAAAACAATTAATTTTTGGCCAGCTTTGGTCCCTAATGAAAAAGTACACTTCAGCATACTTTAAAAATAATAGGGTACTTATTATGGAAATAATATACTTTGAAAACATTACATTCAGTTTGCACTTAAGTATAATATTTTAGACACCTAATTGCACGTTACCGTTCTGTCAAACTTTAGGGCAGTTTCCAGCCTTTCTTTTTTGTCCAAGATTTTGGAGAAAATAGTGTTTTATCAACTACAGAGCTTTCTGAACGAAAACAAGGTTTTTCAAAGTTTTCCAATCAGGTTTTAGAAAATACCACTCCACGGAATCAGCATTGGCAAAAGTTTCAAACGTCATACTATTGACCGTTGATTCTGGCAAGTCTAATGTGCTAGTGCTGTTAGATTTGAGTGCAGCATTTGACACCGTTGACAACGCTGTTCTTATCTCATGTTTGGAGAATAGTGTGGTCATTAAGGGGAATTCTCTTAAATGGTTTCAGTCTGTTAGTATTGATGAATTCTCTTTGGGTGCAGCTCCTCAATGCTCTGGTCTTGCTCCAATTTTATTCTCCTTTTGTGTGCTTCCTTGAGGGTCTATTTATAAGAAACACAGCATCTCTTTTCAATGTTATGCAGACAACACAAAAATCTTTTGGGGATTTCAATATTCGTCTCTCTGATGTCCACTTGTGCCACGTTTCTATCCCATTCCCCTTTGCTCTACCTATAAAATCCATTTATAAAGAGTAGAGAGCATTGTAATACCATGGTAACTGGCAAACTGAGTAGAGGAGTAATTTTTCTCTCTTTTGTGTATAGGTCAATGCTGCTTCTTTTGAAGAACCCTACCTTCATCTTTCTGTGTCTTGCTGGTGCCACAGAGGCCACGCTCATAGCTGGGATGTCCACGTTTGGCCCAAAATTTCTAGAGTCTCAGTTTAGTCTGAGTGCTTCAGAGGCAGCAACCTGGTTTGGTAAAAACCGCATGTCAATCAAACTCAATGCTATACCCTCTTGCTCAAATTACTCTTAGAATATAACAAACAACTACACACAGTACATTGAGTTGTGTTTAACTCCAAATTCTCATTCCAGGATATATGGTGGTACCAGCTGGTGGAGGTGGCACCTTCCTGGGTGGCTTCATTGTAAAGAAGCTGAACCTTCGTTGCCGTGGGATCATCCGTTTCTGCACGCTGTGTGCGCTGGTCAGCTTAATGGCTATCTTTATATTTTTGGTACACTGTCCAAATGTGCCAATGGCAGGAGTAACTGCCCCATACTACAGCAACTTCACACATAAACACTACAGCGCCCCCTACCTGCAGAGAGAAATCCACAACAGCAGGTACTGAACTGCAAACAATATAAACTGCAATAAAAAACTTAAAGACCCTCAATATTTGTATTCATTACAGCAAGAGGTCAAAACCATTCCTCATCAGTTTGAGATTATTGATTTAAAGGTGAACTAAGTAGGATTTTTGCAGTAAAACATCCAGAAACCACTAGGCCAGTGTTATATATTTTGTTCAGTTGAGTACTTAGAATATCCCAAATGTTTTCAACTATTTGTAAATCGTGAGAAAATTGCTATTTTAACCAAGGAGCCGGGACGTGTGAGCTATGCGTGTGAGGGAGTCGCCTGTCGATTGCGTCATATCTGCGTCACCCTCGGTCTCCGGTTTTATTCAGTGAAACACTTTACTCTCACTGCAGTGTGAACAAGTGTCATAGCAGCCGCCGAGCGAACGTCATAACTTCCTTTTCAACACACTCAGATATATCTAATACCATAAACAGAGCTGCGTTACCTCACACTCAGCACTGGAGAAGAGGAAGTGGCGCAGGCAACCGTGTCATAATAAAAGTCCCGCCAGCGACTATGCCATAATAACAGTCCCGCTCTTCAATTGCTCCTGCGGCCTTGCTCAGCTCCACAACACTCGGCCCTGCTCTGCTTCAGACTACAGTAATGTTAATAATCGCATTCATGAACATGATTTCTGCCCGAGTCCTATCCTGACTGTTTCCCACCGGCTGTGAGCTGAAGACCACATGTCCCGAGATTCTGCGCTCAAACGTGGCGTCATCAAACTACGCCTTTGTTTTGAACAGGCGACCTCTAGTGGACGGAAAAGTTACATAGTGTAGCTTTAAAAGAAATGCGTCAACAAAACGACTTCATGCTAATTTTGCATGTTTATTATTTAATATAAAAGTGCACCCTGTCCTGTTCCTCCTTAGTCCTGCTTTCCTGTTTGCGGTCTACTGTCCTTAAAAGGGAAGAGGGGAAAAATAAATTAATGAACTAATGTGAATAAACATGTTTTATTTTATTTTTTTCTCCCTCAATATCGGGAAATGCTACAGAGACCTACCTTTTCTCTTCAGGAGGTTTTTGTCATGATTTATTCAGTTTTTAACAATAAAGATAAAGGGGCTTGACAGATTTTGATTTGTTGACTCAAGTCTGTAAATGTCAGATTAATAATACTAAAAATATATTAATAATGACTAAACAATTGAAAATTAATTTACTTTTTAGTCACCTATAGGTAGGGCTGCATGATAAATCATATTTTAATCGTGATTTACGATTTCTGCATCTCTAGATTAATTAAGCATAATCATCTGTGATATACACTGGTTATTTTTCCTGAAGACGTTGAAATTTGCATGATCTTGCATTGGCAATAAAGCTTAAAGACTTAAGATATTCCAAGAATTTGCACTCATCTTACTATGAATAGGAGAAAGTGCAACGTGCAGTATGGCGGCAAAAGTCCCTCCTTCTGAAAGGGATGATATTTTGCTCAAATGAAAGTGTAACACAGCCAGTCTGCTTTCTCAGTCGACCAAGAAACATGGTCGTTTGTGCTGTTTGCTGTGATTTAAATCTGTGATCAAACCTCAGTAATTAACTGTAATAAATCATTGAATAATCGAACAGTTAGTATTAGGAATTTCACTGGATTAGCTTTTGAGAAAAGCTTCTTGTTCTACCGGTTTTTATTAATGTACAGTAAAGAGTGTTAATTATATGAAAAATATAATACAATATGAAACTAGATAAGCTAAAATCAACTATGCCAAGGGACATTCTCTTGATTTGTGCTAATGTGAGTGCAAAAATCTTCTAAATGTCTACAATGACAATAATCATGATTGTCAGTTTTACTATTATCATGCAGTCCTGTCTGTAGGGATTAATCTTATCCAATCAAGTCTTGATATGTCGCGAGAGTGATTTATTACACAGATAATGGTCTAAATTAATATCCAGAGCAGGAACAAGGGGATTGGCTGGCAGTGTTTTATTGATTGGTTGAGGTGAAACCGAATTTAAAGCTAAAATATTCTCTCTCCCTTCAGCTTCTCAGATCTGGGCAATCTCACCGCAAGCTGTAACATTGGATGTCACTGTGTTAAGGAGTTGTTTAACCCTGTGTGTGGTGCGAATGGAGTGATGTATTTCTCTCCCTGCCACGCTGGTTGCAGTTCCATCAACCACACGTACAGTCCCAGAGGCAGACAGGTACACAAACCTCACGTTCTACACTCTCTCTGTGTCACGTACATGCATTTAACAATGCGATCAGTCAATTAACACGACATAACTGCATACATTTTGTCAGGTAATTGTATTAAAGCTGTCATATACTCCCAAATATGACTTTATACTATGAAGGCATACTGTAAGTTTCAGAACATAATTCGAAATTGAAGTAATAAAACTAAGCTGCAAAAATGTTTTTTTACTCATGAGTAAAAATTTGTCATGTTAACTAGCACAAAAATGTTCACTTAAAGTATTTTTCTTGATTATGAATTTATGCGTTTACACATTTATAGGTGTTCTCCAGCTGCAGCTGTGTGGTAGGGAATATATCATGGGGAGAACAAGGTTTTGCTGAAGAAGGGAGATGCGTGTCATCCTGCAATCACATGCCAGCCTTCCTCACCTTCCTCTTCGTCATCATCTTCTTCACTTTCCTCTGCAGCATCCCTGCACTTACTGCCACACTCAGGTATGACCACTGCATATATACTACTGTTCAAATGTTTGGGGTCAGCAAGATTTTTTGTGAGAAATATTCAGCAAGGTTCCTTTGAATGTTTACAAAATATTTATATTTCTATTCATCAAACAATCCTGAAAAAAGATAGCTACAAAAATATTAAGAATCACAACTACGAATGTTTTCAACATTGCTAATAATAAGAAATGTTTCTTGAGCAGCATATTAGAATGATTTCTGAAGGATCATGTGACTCTGAAGACTGGAGTAATGATGCTGAAAACAGCTTTGCCATCACATGAATAAATTAGATTTTAAAGTATATTCACATACAAACAGTTATATTGAAATGTAATAATATTTCAGAATATTACTGTTTTTACCTTATTTTTGATCAAATAAATGCTACCTTGGTGAGCATAAACTTTTCAAATATATGAATTCTATTGGGCCGCAAATTTCTGAATGGTAGTATAGATTAAAACTGCATAATTGGTCATGTGACAATGCAGCATACTACTGTTTCAAATGTATTGTGCAATAATACCTACTCTTTGAAAAAAAAAAATTATAAGTAATACCTAGTTAGTAGTAAGCTAGTATTTCATTCCAAATAGACAGTAGGATCTCTTAGGATACCTTATTATCCAGATGTTTGTCATTATAGCCTAAAGTAACCATCCTTCTCCTGCAGGTGTGTTCCTGACAGTCAGAGATCGTTTGGACTTGGAATCCAGTGGATCGTAGTAAGGACTCTCGGAGGGATCCCAGGCCCCATAGCGTTCGGCTCAGTGATTGACATCTCCTGTCTGCTGTGGGAGGAGCAGTGCGGGGAATACGGCTCCTGTTACCTGTACCACAACTCAGCCATGAGCCAGTACTCGCTCATTGCAGGCATCATCTACAAGGTAGAGAAAGACACATTTAAAAATATGTGGAAATGATTCAAATAAGGTTTCCTGAGACACCAATACTGACTCATTCCACATTAAATACACTTTAGTTTGTATGCAACTCTTGAAACTGACCTTTCAGTGTACCAGAGGCCATTTATTTTGCAGCACTAAATGGCCACCAGTGGTACATTGACAAGACAAATAGTTTTATAAAAGCTAAAGTATAACACATCAGGTGGTCCCCACTTGATGCGTTATACTTTTAGTTTGTACAAATCTCTTGGTCTCTTCAATGTACCACCGGAGGCCATATAGTCTGAGACCACTAGTGAAAATGCTTCCATTTTGCATTTTTCTCAAGTTTTTAAATCGTTACAATTTATATTATCATCTTAACAGTTTGAGTGGAAGGTTGAATTGACAAATTAACATAAATGCCATAATGTCTTTATTTGATTTGTCACCATTTTTGACATGGAAGTGATCTAAAAAAAAATAATAATAATTTTTTAATAATATAAAATATATATGCAGTAAACTACTGTTCAAAAGTTTGGGGATTTTTAAATTTTTTTTTTGAACAAAGTGTCTTATTCTCACCAGTGCATTTATTTAATCAAACATACAGCAAAATAAATACATTTATTACAATTTAAATAAAAAAAAATGCAATTTATTCCTGTGAGGTCAAAGCTCAATTTTCAACATCATTACTCCAGTCTTCAGAGTGTCACATGATCCTTTGGAAATCATTCTAATATGCTGATTTGCTGCTCAAGAAGCATTTCTGATTGTCATCAATGTTGAAAACAATTGTGAAAACGAGATACATTTTTTTCAGGGTTCTTTGATGAATAGAAACTTCAAAAGAACAGAATTTATTTGAAATAGAAATCTTTGTGTCATTATAAATGTTGCATCAATATTTTTATTGCCCTGTTTAAACCACACTTTTGAAGCCCGTTTGTTTAAAATCAATAGCAGTTCACTTTCAGATCACGTTCACATCAACCACATAAACTGAGGGCAATTTCCTTCAATTTTGTTTCAGTTATCTAATTTCTCTCTCTTTCTTTCTCAGGTTTTAGGGACTCTATTCTTCTTACTGGCCACCATGCTCTACAAGCCGCCCCCTGAGTCTCCTCAGAGCAGCTGTGAGAGCACAGATGTGGGAGGGCATAACAGTAGGGGGGAGAAGAAAAACCTGCCAATCAAAGATCTCCCACCTGAGATCATCTCCAACCCGCACGCCAAATTGTGACCTCAGTCTACAAATACGCTGACACCTCACCTCAAATGGTGCGTGTATGCGTCTGTGTGTGTGTGTGTGTGTGTATGTGTGTGTGTATAAGGTCTACACCATCACTGTGCCCCATCCCTCCGGCTGTACATTGTTCCCAACATGCATCTGTGATATATCCTCATATACTCTCATTGCCCACCAGCCTAAAACCCCCGAGAACTGAAAGCATCTATGTTACAATGAACGACCAAAGGTCAGAGGTGAAATCAGAACATACACTATGAGTTCCATAAACAAAACCTACCAAAAGCAAACATAATCTTAAATTGAGAATAGATTATGCATAAAAACTGAAACATATAATTTAAATGTTAAAATTAGAGCTTTCTTGCAAGGAAAAAGCCATAGACGATATATAAAAAGAGCACTAAATATAAATGTAATGGTAAGAGAGAAATACAGTAATATAACTGTGGAGAAATTATGACAAAGTGTTAAGCTTTTATATGTATTAAAGAAAAGTGTATTCAAATGCTGCTCAGTTATACATAAAGAAAAACTGACAATTAGTTACAAACTGTGCCTTTAAAGAGTTTTGCATAATTCAGCACAGTTAGAAAGAGATATTGCAGAAAAAAAACAACATCCATTGAAATATCCTTCTCACAAACCCTTAAATCTCTCTAAATTGCACTTTAAAACTCATTTCACTGATGGAAATATACATGCAGACCATTTATATTCGTGAACTATGTGCCATTAAGCCAAGTTTTGTCATGCAATGCCATATTACGCCGTTCTAGTCCACAGTCTGATACCATCTAAAGCATGTAAGACTTGTGATTCTTGTATTCATAAATTCTGATTCTTTTTAACATTTAAAAATGTGCCCAAAAGTACTGAAGCTCAAGACAGGGAGGCTTCAAGGTGTGAGGTCGCGTAGAGATGCAAGTGAGAGATGAAGAGGGAGCAGGTTTACAAAATGAACCTTTCGCAAATGTATATGCAATGTTGCGAAATACCACCCGAGATGAGATATTCCTGAAAAGCACTTCACTTTGAGATTACACTGACAATTATTCTTGCACTGATTTTCAGCTACATTTAGGCTGACATATTGTCAAGACAATTTCTTGTTCATAAAATAACAGCAAGCAGCATTTTCACCCCCTTTCTTTTTTCTTTTTGTGTCAAGCAGGAGTTTGTTTGTTTTTTCTGGTTGAACATTGAAGTACCACAATCTGCTTAAATCCAAATATAAGAAGCCTAACTAATATCTACTTCATAAACCTAATTTGCATATATCAAGTGCTATTAAAGACATCTCACCAATGATACTTTACGTTGAGGTTTTTATTTATTATTAAATGCATTTGTAGGACTAATTTATCATGTTTTATCAGAACTCTCAAATTCTATTATTATTTGTATTATTATTATGTTTTTCCCTGATGTGATGGATTTTGATGGATTACATCGACTCTCTGATGGCAAACCCTGAATGACAACGATGCACTCAGAAATTGAAGATTTGCACAATGAAACTAGACATGCAACAACAAAGAGTAACATGATGTTTGTATTGAATTTATGTTGGTTTATGTATTTTTTATCCCAACGACAGAAAGAAGCATGTCTTGTGTCACAAAAGGAGTTTGTGAGTGGGCCTGTTTTTGTCTTCATTGATATTTATTAGTGATTTTTTTACCACTGTGTTTCTAATCACTTGCAATGTAATTAGTTTTGGTACTTTCTTTGTCAAGTAATTTTTTATGCTGAAGTTTCGATAAAAGTTTTGAGTAACCCAAACTGTCATGTTTTCTTCCTGTCTATACCTCTATGTACACACACACACACATCTTTGTGGGGACTCTCCATAGACGTAATGGTTTTTATACTGTACAAACTGTATATTCTATCCATCACAAAACTTTCTGCATTTTTACATTTTTTCACACAAAAAAACTAATTCTGTATGATTTATAAGCTTGTTTCCTCATGGGGACCTCAATTTAGATCCCCACGGTGACACAAGTCCCCATAAGTCTGTGTGCATTCAGGTTGAAGTCCCCACTGGGATAGCAAAACATGTACACACACGCACACTTTCTATGCAAAGAGTCTCATTCACTGACACAAATGTGCTTATTTCACTAGTGACCTAAAATGCTCAATCATCATAACCTTTGTTTTAAAAATCCCAAAACAAATGCTTTAAAATACTGTTTTTAAAATCTGAAGAAAAACAAAGAAATTTTAATTTGATTCCTACAGCTTTTTAATATTTACTCTCCCTATTCGGTATGAAAACGTAGGCTAGTAAAAGCTGTGGAGGTATGATAATAAAAATGATTCATGTTGTCCCAACTCAAATTGATACATTTGAAAAGTTTACATAAAGTGGCTTGAACATAATGAAAATACAAAATGCTCAAGAATTGTGTTGTTTTTGCTAATTTTAAACAAACAGCAAAAATCACTTGAGCGTCTGTTCATTGTATTATTTGTTGGTGCCACTAGATGTCACTGGCTATACATTGTTGTAAATTTGTCTCGCCAACTGAAATGACAGAGGCTATTCTTAGAAGAAAAAAAAAGAGATAATACAAGATATGGTTAGTTCAGCGGCATGCAGTGTCTGAACACACTGATAAAGACACTTTAATATTATACTCTTTAAGTTATGTTCAAAACGAAAGGATTTCTGCAGGAAAATGTCATTTTGAAAGGTCACAGGATGTGTCTGGAATTATCTTATTAGATTAGCAAATCTACAATTTATATCTTAATTTGAGTTATAAAACATAAATCAAAATGTTAAAGATAAAGCACACACTAGAGATCATGAGAAATCAAACAAAAGCCAAAATGCCAAACACCGAGACCTTTTGTAGAAGGGGTGTCACATCCTGTACTTATTTTGAATATATCAATATACGCATATTATGAGTCAATTAATCAATTGAACTGGTAGGTCTACACAAAACATGACGTGAATGATTCATTCACAAATAAGACAGATTCGGTTAGTTCATCCAAAAAAAAAAAAAAAGATCATCCTTTACCGTAAGACTTTCATTCATCTTCGGAACAAATTATTAAAAAAATTCAGCGATTTCTCTCCCTCCATTGACAGCAACGCTACCACTTTGACACTTCAAAAAGTTCATAACGAGATAGTAAAACCAATCCATATGAATTGAGCTGTTTAGTCACAATCGCTTTGTATGATGAACAGATTGAATTTAGGCTTTTATTCACAAATAAACAGTGTTTGGGAGTAAGTTACATGTAACAGAGTTAATTACAAAATAAAAGTCCCACATACGTAACGCCCCGCAACGCTCCCTAAAAGTTCTCTAAAGGGGACGAAAATCCAGAACCTTTATAGAACATTAGGGACGATCCTAAAACGTCCTCTTTTGGTTATGAAAGTGCTGCAGTTCAAGGTTCCTTATATGACTCTTGGGGGACGTTCCATTTTGGTTATTCTATGGTTACATAGCAATGTTACAAAGAGGACATTTGGGATATTAACAGAACGTTCTCACATGGTCCTTTGTCGGTCATATAATAACGTTCCTTATGACTTTAGGGTGATGTTCCATTTTGGTCATTCTATGGTCACTCAGCAACATTACAAAGAGGATATTTGGGATGTTAACAGAACGTTCACACATGGTCCTCAATTGGTCATATAATAACATTCCTTATATGACTTTAGGGGGACATTTAATTTTGGTGATTCTATGGTTAGATAGCAATGTTACAAAAAGCACATATGTGACATTAACAGAACGTTCCCACATGGTCCTCTGTTGGTCATATAATAACGTTCCTTATATGACTTTAGGGGGACGTTCGATTTTGGTTATTCTATGGTTACATAGCAACGTTACAAAGAGGACATTTGGGACATTAACAGAAAGTTCTCATACGGTTCTCTGTTAGTCAGATGGGGAAGTTTCATTTGGAACTGCGCTGCAACATCGTGCAGTGGTCTCTACACTACATTCCCATAATGTTTGCAGGACCTTTAGGGAATTAACCTAGAATGTTATTTTTGGTCCTATTTAGGTCCTTCCATCACGTTTACTGAATGCTTTCAGAACATGTTTGAGTGAATCAATGTACACTGGGCTGCTTTGCAAATGAGGGTCAGTAACGCAGGATTTGCACAAAAGTTGCTTCTCAAAGATGGATCAATACCAACAGTTTCATAACTTCATACTCAGAACCAACTTCATATTCAGAAAATGTAAGTACCGCCTGTTATATTTTGTGAATATACGCAAATCACCTTTGTGAATGTGCTTGTTAGCATGCTGACGGCTAATGTGGCTAAAGTTACCATTGCCTCTGACTGTATTCACGGAGATCAGAGCTATGTTGTTAGTTTTTATTTTTAAGAAGTAATAAAAATGTGATTCTGAATTGTACAGGCGATGAGCATTTCCGGGCTAAAAATAACAAGCTCTGGTCTCTGTGAATACAGTAAGAGAAAATGGTAGCTTTAGCCACATTAGCACATTCAGAAAGGCGATTTGCAAATAAAGTGCAGTACTTGTGTGTTCTGGATATGAAGTTGGATCACGAAGGGTTGGTATGGATCCATCGTTGAGAAGCAACTTTTGTGCAAATTCTACGTTTAACAAACATGTTCTGTAAATGTGATGGAAGGACCTAAATAGGACCAAAAAATTACATTCAAGGTTGGTCCCCTAAAGGTCCTGCAAACATTATGGGAATGCAGTGTAGAGGGAACGTCCTATAGTAATGGTCCCATAAACATTCCCAGAATGTCCTGAATGTTCCGTGAAGGTCCACCAAATAACATCCCGAACACTTTAAAGAACTCCACATCATGACTGTCTTAGAGCATTCTAGGAATGTTACCAGGTGACATCCTTGACACCAGTCGGGAAGTTTTGAGAATGTTCTGGGAACATCAAATTTCCAAATAAAATATGTCCCCTTAACGTTCCGAGAACATCCTGAATGTTCCGTGAAGGTCTGCCAAACAACGTCCCTGAACCCTTTAAAAGAACTCCACAGCATGACCGTCTCGGAATGTTCTAGGAATGTTACCAGGCGACGTTCTTGACACCAGCGGGGACGTTCTGGGAACATCAAATTTCCAAATAAAATATGCTCCCCTAAATGTTCAGAGAACATCCTGAATGTTCAGTGAAGGTCTGCAAAATAACTTCCCTGAACCCTTTAAAGAACTCCACATCATGACCGTCTCGGAACGTTCTGGGAATGTTACTAGGTGACATCCTTGACACCAACGGGGACGTTCTGAAAACATTCTGGGAACGTAAAATTTCTAGCGGGGGTAACGGTAATCTGTTATAGTTGCTGATAAAAAATGTGTAATTAAATTACAGTCACTTATAAAAATGGTAACGACTACAAAGGGGGTTACATCTGAATATTTTCTGTAAAAGGCTAGGATATGTTAAATAATATAAATTTTTTTTGATGTGCACAATGCCTCATATCATTTAAAGGCCGTTTAGTAAAGTGATGCTTTTCTGATGCCTTTGATTGGCTCTCTTGTTTGAATTTATAGCGCACCATGTCTGCCAATTACATCAATCCACATTGCCGCTGAAAGCTTACAACCTACAACCTACAACCTGTCTGAGAGTTGCCACCATGGCGAGTGATAAAAATGCGTTCCAGTGCTGGAAATGTAAAAATCCTTTCACCCAGAAATCAGAAAAGGGCGCAAATATAACAGTTCAGTGCAAAATATGTTTGCCAACTATTAAAATGTTATGGAAGGTTTCAATGTCGAACCTGAGGAAGCTTGTATGTAACTTAGCTTACAGTTAACTGTAAGTCATTAAATAAAGTAGGAAAGGCATCGCCTACTCTCACTTGCCACACCTTCAAGACGTATTTTAGCTCTGCATTGCTTGGTGCATGTCCAGTAGTTTATTTAACAATGATAATCTCCATTAGTACCAAATAAGCTGCTAGCTAGCTAAAGACCTCTTTACCAACCACACTTCTATTTATGGACCCTTTGACAGAAAATATATAGCTAATGTTTTTTCCTCCTTGAATAAGGTTGATAACCATGCCAGATCTAATGTTACAATTATTTCAGCATTTTAGCATAACCTACATTAATTACTCATGAGGTCACGCTTATTCGATAACGTTTCTGGGTAACTTACTGGAGCAATAAACACACGTATCTGGCCCACCAGGCGAGAATGTCATAGCAAGCCGATACTTGAGCAGGTTTCCAGCACTACTGGCCACTTGGGGCGAGTATACGGGAGAATACTGGCTCTGCAAGAAGGCTATAGAATCTAGCGAATGTGTTGGGTGTCGCCCAGCCTGCAGCTCTACAATATCTGTCAGCGAGGCTCCTTGAGCCAGCGCCCAGGAGGAAGCAACACTCCTAGTAGAGTGCGCTCTCAACCCCAGCGGGCAAGGCACGTCT
This sequence comes from Gobio gobio, assembly GCF_949357685.1. Classification (NCBI taxonomy): domain Eukaryota; kingdom Metazoa; phylum Chordata; class Actinopteri; order Cypriniformes; family Gobionidae; genus Gobio; species Gobio gobio. Next base: position 29,944,797 of record NC_137117.1, on the reverse strand, counting down.
TGGGTTTGGTATGCCAAGACAATAGCATCCACTAACCATGGGCTAACCTCTGCTTGGAGACAGCCTTTCCCTTCTGCAGGCCTCCGTAACAGACAAAGAGCTGGTCTGAGGTCCTAAAGCTTTGCGTTCTCTCCACGTATAACTGCAGAACGCGGACGGGTCAGAGAAAAGCCAGGGCTTACAGGTTCACCACCTGGTCCCTGAAAGGAGTGGTGGGAACCATGGGCACATATTCCAGGCACGATTTGTCAACCGAAAATGCATGCAGGCCGCCTATTCTCTTGATGGAAGCCAATGCAGTCAGGAGTATTGTCTTTAAAGACAGGATCTTTAACTCAGATGACTGCAAAGGTTCGAAGGGTGGTCACTGAAGTGCTGTTAACACTAGAGATAAGTCCCAAGAGGGTACAGAGAGCGTTCGAGGAGGATTCAACCTTCTTGCACCCCTGAGGAACCTGACAATCAGGTCGTGCTTCCCCAAGGACTTTCCATCAACTACATTGTGATGTGCGGCATTAGCAGCAACATACACTTTGAGGGTGGACGGAGACAGCCTTCTCTCCAACCCATCTTGCAGGAAGAAAAACTCAACTCTGATCGAACTGGGTCTGTCGCAAAGAGCATTAGTTCCGGGAACCAGGTCCAGTTGAGACGATATGGCGCAACTAAGAATACCTGCTCCTCATCCTCCCTGACTTTGCACAGCGCCTGTGCTAGAAGGCTCACTGGGGGCAAGGCATACTTGTGCAGTAGAACAGCTGGCAATGCGACGTGTCCAGAGAGGCAAATAGATCTATCTGTGCGTCTCCGAAGCACCTTCCAATCAGCTGGACCGCCTGGGGATGGAGTCGCCACTCTCCCGGAAGCACAGGCTGTCGTGAGAGCTCGTTGGCTGCCCGATTGAGCAGGCCTGGGATATACAGTAAATGGCACGAAGCGACCTCAGATGCTTCTGACTCCATAGGAGGAGATGGCAGGCGAGTTGTCACATGCGATGGGAGCGTAGACCACTTTAACAGTTGATATATGCAATGGTCGCAGTGATGTCTGTATAGACCAGTATGTGCTTGCCTTTTGAGGCGGCTCACCGCTAGACGTACTGCAAGCAACTCGTTGATTTTCCAATGCAGTTGGGGACCCGTCCAAATTCCTGATACTGCATGCCCGTTGTACGTGGCCCCCCAGCCAGTAGCAGAGGCATCTGTGGGGACCACAGCATGCCTGGACACTTGTTCTAGGGGAACACCTGCCCATAGAAATGAAGGATCCAACCACGGGCCGAAGGTTTGTGTGGGGTGATTGAAACCTGCTACGTGCCACTCTGCCACACCCATCTCGGGACCCGGCCATAAAGCCAGTGTTGAAGCGGGCTCAAATGAAGCAACCCCAGCAGCATTATTTGCGGCTACCATTTGCCCCAGGAGCCTCTGAAAAAGTTTCATTGGGGCTGCTGTCCTGCCTTTGAACGAATTCAAGCACTTCAACACCGTCTCTGTGAGGCGCGCTCTCTGGTTGACCAGGTCCAGCTCCATACCGATATAAGAGATCGCAGGGGAGAGTTTGCTCTTCTCCCAATTGACCCAAAGACCCATCAGGCTGAGGTGCCTGAGCACCATGTCCTTGTGTTCGTTGCCATGTCATTCCCGAGCTCCTGTTCCTCTTATATTAAGAATTTGGGTACCGCTGGCTGTGATGCCAGTGGCGGAACTATGTTTTATAACAAAAGATTCTCTGCCCGGCCCTCCTCCGGGTCAATAGCAGCTTTAACCATGTCCGTGGCGTCGTCTTCCTGGAAGGGGGGCTCAACATCACAGTAGAGCTGGCTGTGAAGGACCAGCAATCCCATCCGTAAGCTACCAGGCATGTGAGAGGGTACCAGGCACACGGTGCGCTGAACGCTCAAGCCTTCACGAAAAAGGCAAGACGAACAACGTGCCGACATGGTCATGCTCTCATGAGAGAACATAAACCACCCACGAATGCAGTCTCAGCATGCTGCGATGCGATAGAGGAGTGAGGGACCCGAGGAGGTGGTCTCGTCAGGGAAGCCCTCTCTGTGATCCTCAGGTCACCAAAGCTTAGCCGGAGAAGCCCTTTTCTGGTGCACCAGAAGAGGAACTAGTTTAGGGAATAGGTAAAGGGACTCAACCCTGTTTGGAGGTTTCATAGACTAGACCGCGTATCTTGAGTGCTGAATGACGTGCTGGGTCACCGTGACAACCCGCACTGTCAGCCGGTAGCTCAACAACACAATGAAGCCCTTACAAGAAAGGCAAGATGAACAACGTGCCGATGTGGTCGCATTCTCCTGAGAGAACATGGACCACCTGCGAACGCAGTCTCAGCATGCTTAAGCCCAGGCAAATGAGGACAGGAAACGACCACATCCAGAAACACACGGATGGAATGATGTCTTTAGAAAGACGTAGTGTCACACCCATGTAAGCTCCTTTAGGGAAAGAAACGCTCTCAGTGCTGAGACGCACATGGAAATGGCCGCGACACGTCAGACAGGGAAAAAAGGTGTAGCCCTGCTGTGTGCACTCACACTCACAACACGGCAACACAAGCGGGGAAAGTGCAGCCCGCTGTGTGCCCTCACTCTCAGCTCTCGTTGAAGTCGAAGGTTGACAGCTGTCAGTGTGCACTCACTCTCATGAGTAAAAACAGCTGTTAAGCTCTGTAGTGAGAGTGCGACCACCCGCTGTAGCGTCGTCTCGCCAACACGTCCTAAAGAGGCTTCCTCCCGATAAGTGCAATGCTCGTATAAAGTATTCTTTGTAGAATGCAGAGCTGAAAATAAGAACGCTCGGCTCTGATGTGAAATGCAAAAATGTGGTGCATCCCCTTCCTTATTTATACCCGCACGGCAGGGGTGGATCGTGTGATGCAAAGTTTGCATGCCGAAGTTGATTGGCTCGTTTAATTTCACTCAAAGTGGATTGGGCTCTCAAATGAGATCCCATTTCGTCGGATCATCACTGACGTATGTCGAGAGTGACTGAATGAAAGGGAACAATTGTTTCTTCTTGTGGAAACCCTGATAAAAAACGTTTCAGGATTCTAAAAGTAAAAAAAAATACAGCACAAATGTAACAACGTAAACGTCTACTGTCACATTTTATCTATTTAATGCATCCTTACTGAATAAAATTATATATTTCATAATTCTGACTGACTCTTGATGTTTGAACAGTAATGTATAGTGCATCTATGTATAGCATGGATATAACACCTAATAGTAGATGTAGAAGAAATGAGAATATAAATGAACAGTAGTTTATGTGAGAAGCTGAAACATTTCTCCCTGGTGTCATGATAGAGCTGAAACATTAGCCTGAAATAATCACATTCACAAACACACACTCACGCACAATCAGATAAGATCCCTCTGTGTGTGTTAGGGGATTGAGGCAATATGGTTGAACTGACATCTAACTTTTTTTTTTTGATAATTCACTCAGCCATCTGTATCACAGACTGTGTAAACTGTCCCTGCTGTTGCGGGAGGAGAGCAGCGATCAGGGCTGATTGAACAGAGATCAGCCCCTCTCACTCAACATGATGAGGCTTTTTAGCCAGCACTTATATAATGGAATATAGAGTAAACATCAAACAGAGAAGCAGCAGACTATTTCCTTTAAACAAGCAGGAGGATTTTCCATTTGCCTAGCAGAATTGTTTACAGTAAATTAACTGTAGTAGGGATGTCACAGGTGAAATCAAGTCTTCCTTGAAACATGAATGTGAAATGATCCAAGCGCACAATGATGTCAAATTCCTACAAAAATTATCAGTATTTATGGCTTAATGTTCTAGTTAAAGGGATAGTTCACCCAAAAATTAAAATTCTGTTATCATTTACTCATCCCCAAGCAGATCTCGGCAGTCATTGACTACCATAGTATTTTTTCCCCTACCATGGTAGTAGGGTGACCATATTTTGATTTCCGAAAACCAGGACACTTGGCCCGGCAATGAGATACTCAAATGATACTCGAAGTTTACTCAAAGATTCTTTATTAATTTCAATACATTTAAAGTATGCCCCCTCTGTATGGATAGAAAATTGTTATATTAGGGCCAGGACAGGACTTGAAAACAGGACATGTCCTAGGAAAACAGGACATTTGGTCACCCTAATGGTAGTCAATAGCTGCCAAACATTCTTGCAAATATCTTCCTTTGTGTTCAGCAGGTCTGGAAAAACTTGACTGTGACTAAATGATGACACATTTTTTTTTTTGGGTGAACTATCCCTTTATCATTTCTAGTTACAGTTTTTTTATTCGCTTTGGTACTATTTTCACAAGCAAGGTGTACATTTTCAAATTTCTTAGTACAAATATCAGAACAGATCATCAAAAGTGCGCTTTTTTCAAACATTTCAGCATATTTTGTGTTAGTACAAAACACAAAATCACAAAGTATAGTTTTCACTACACAAAATAAGTGTTTCATCTATAGAAATGTTTCATTCACAGTAACTGCCTTTCATATAGCTTTTACTATCACACTTTTGATTTGCAACACTTCTCAGTAACTGCCTTTCATAAAAGATGAGTTACTGTTTAATTGTTACGATGAGTGTGGAATGAGCAGACAAGGAAGCGGATCGAAGTGCAGGAACATTTATTGGAACAAAAAACAAGGAACCCATGACACCACAACAATACATACGTACAACGACTGACAAAACACGGGTGGAACACAAGCACTATAAATAGACAAGCTAAACAAGGTAACAAGGGGGCATGACAGATAGGAAAGACCTGGAGAACTAAATCAGCATGAAAAACTACATTGAACTACAAAGCAAAAACACACAACAGGAAATAACGTAAAAGTCCACAAACACACAGGGAATATGTGACATTAATACATTTGTCTATTATTTAATATAACTGATCTTAATCAATGAACCATTTGCTACACCTATAGATTTCTATAGATATAGATTTTATAGACAGACAGACAGACAAACAGACTTATTTAATAAAGCTGAGGATACCCAAATATATATACACATACAAACACCAATTCAATTGATCTACGTCAAAGCAGCTTTTGTTAGACATTAGATATCTCTGGTGGCTGTGAAGCTGGCTGTGAAGGTCAGGTCTTTCATGTCAATCTCACGCAGAACAGCCTCTCCATATGTCACTGAGTGATGAAGATTAGAGTGTCAAGAAGACAGTCAGTTCCCCTCTGACACCCTCTTTTAACACACACATACACACACACTCTCTTCTTTCACACCTAAATCGACAAAAACAAATGAAGTGAACAAACAAACACTTGGTTTTAACATTTGTAAAGGGACTTAAAAATGACTTAAAATTAGTCGGATTATGCAGATGTAAGTGAAAGAATGGGAAAGAAATCGATCAAAAAACAAAGGTCTAGTAAATCTGAAGGTTAGGCTTTATCATTATAATCTATATTTATATTCTTGTTAACTTATGCACTGTAAATGTGTAAATCACATTCTGTGATTATGGACACAGATACTAAAACTTTTGTTGTGCAATTTTTTTTTTAAACATTCATGTTATGAGAATGTGCATGGTGAGTAAATGATGAGTGAACTTAGATTTTTGGGTGAACTGCCCCTAATCCTTAATGCACAAAATATGAAAACAATGGTTAAAAAATGGAGACACGTTTAGCCATATATGTAAAAAATTTGTAACACTATTTTTTGAAACCGGGTCCCAGAGTGGATAATATGAAAACGACACCCTTGCGTCTTAGTGTGTACAGCCAATCCGTATATTTTGTGAAACAACGATGTCATCTCCCCATATCTCGCGCATGCTCCAAGTCTTCTCCTCTGTTTTTAGTGCATCTCTGTGGCAGAATTACATAATGGTCTGGCATGTACATCATTTTGAGTCGGTTTCAGTGGTTTTGTGTGTATTCAGATATTTCTTGAGACGAGGGGGAAAAAAGATTGGATAGGGAAAGCTCTGGCTTTGTGTGGATGTGGTCTAAATTTCCTGGGGGCAACACTGTTGAACACTGGAATGAAATTAAAAGAATTGTATTGAAAGAATTTTATTGAAATTGAGTAAGTATAGATAAAAACTATTGATAAAAACAAGTAATGAAAATAGCAAATAACTAAATATTAGTGTAACAGACTTTACATTACAAACTTTAATGGAATTGCCTGCTTAACTTTTATCTTTTAAACTTTACATTTTTTAATTACATTCGACATAATTATGGAAATAATTCAAATACAGACATTTTAATGATGGATAACACATTGAAAAATTGACACGATTTTGAAATTACCAGCAAGATGCAGTGACCATGATGAAGCTCTTGTTTATTTACAAACAAAAAAAGTCATTATGGAGTTTCTAGGAGATTGTCAAAACAGGAAGTCTATAACAGCTAAACAAAAGAGTGATGGGAGAGAACAACATGTTTAGATCTGTGTAATCCATATTACAGACGATGTGATCTTGAGCAGGAGAGACAAAGAAAAGCTGAGAGGCCTCGTCTAATCTGTGTGACTTTTAAAATCACTTCTTGGAAGAGAGTGTGAACTCACGTCCATGCTGAGGCTGGCAGTCACTACCACAGGAGGCACAACAACTTAACAAGAGGGGAAACAATGGGATCAGAAGAGGATTACTTACAAAGCAGTGGATGTCAAAGGACTCATTAAAAGCTTAGATGAAAAATGTTTGAAGTGTAAAAACGAAACGAAAAATGTAAAGGATGGATTTTTTTTGTTGCGGATATTAAAGCAGAAATCTCTCTATAGCTGTTCTGTGAAGTCAGTGACACTGTGGCATTGATTTCTCGCATGGCTTGATGTTTTCTAATAAAATCATAAAATGATGTCATAGTCTACGAACAGAAAGGAAGAACACTCCACAGCATAGCTGTCTGTGTTCTGTAATGTTGAATTGATTTACAAAGATGTAAACCAAAATGCCAAGGATTCAGTTGTCTGTAATTTTAAATTGCAGCACAAAGAGATGTGTAAAGGAGTTTGTGAGCTCATTCCTGACTGCCATACAATGCCACAAACACACTTTTCTGTCATCAACAAAAGCAAACGAGGGAGTAAAATATTGGCATCCATCTTTATTGTTGATGCCAAAATGCTGTTGTTGTTGCTAAGACCCAGAAACAAAGCTGGGACTTTTTGACATGCTGTCCCAGTAGGCCTTCTGTTATAGATATCATTTCCTGCAACCAATCAAAAACTCACTGATGTATATATTGTTTGTCAAAACGTAAACATTACAATTCTGAATGTAATTTATAGAAAAACACTACCATTCAAAAGTTTGAGGTCAGTAAGAATTGTTTTAAATCATATTCAGACAGGACACTTTAAATTGATCTCAAGTGACTGTAAAGACTCTGTAGTTATCAAAGAATCCTGAAAATGGTTTGTACAAAAACATTAACCTTTAAATGCATGAATGTTTCGCCAATCATTATTACATATTCAGGTCTTTAGCGACCTGAATCTCTAACAAGGATGGATCTCTACCTGTCGCTATAATATAAAACTCTTACAGAAGAATAAAATAAAGAATATTTTGTTTCCTTTTGGAACAGGACAGGGTTGAGTTTGAGTAGATGTTTTATACCATAATTTCCCATTCAGCATCTGGCTCACATTCGCGATCTCAAACATTCTCAAAGCTATCATTTTCATTCTTCAAAATCAATATTTTGATCGCTGACAGCTTCTTCACCAGATCAAGTGACAGTAATATTTGATTGTGTTCAGCTCTTGCTCTGCAGTAAATCGGAGCCATTTCCAGTTTTCTGATGATACTTCTTATTCTTTTGTTTTCTGCCTGCGGTAACTATGAGTGAAATCATCATTGTGTTTCAGACATTGCCACCTTGTGGAATAAAGATGAATTGCACTTATTCAGTCATCAAAGATTAAATTATTTTTGTGCAGAAAAAATATACTTACACTATTACACACCTCGGGTCATTAGCGACCCTATACAATTTTTACAAAAATGAATGGGAAAACAGGCATTCTTTTCATAATTTTATATTTTTCTTCAAAAATTTTTTTTAAATGAATTGATTGAGGAATACTGTTGATACTAAGTTGATGTCTAACTTTAAAACATGAATGAGGAGGAGGGTAGTGAATGACATCCCGGGTCACTAAAGACCCGAGGTATACGTTTAAAGGTTAACAGCTTTGCACTCACTGGAATAAATACATTTTTTAGATATATTAAAACATAAAAAAGATCGTAATCGTAGATTTAATTGTAATAATATTTCATAACATTACTGTTTTTACTGCATTATTTATCAAATAAATGCAGCCTTGCTGAGTATACTGATCAAGATTCACACCATTCAGTTTAGTGATCACATGGTAAAGGTTTAACATATCATAATAAAATATAATCAATAAAATATTTTACTGGTGTCCTACATCATCTTGTCTCTAACACATTATACCGTTGTAAAGCTGCTTCACAAAAATTCTTTAGAGGTTTATGGTGCTCAACAGAATAAATTATATCTTTCATTCAGACCGACAGGACAGGTAGTCTGTCATTAAGAGGGGATAAAAGGTATTGCGACCAGATAGAGGAATCGAATTACTGCAAGCTGCTGATGGATGCCTGTAGACCTCTTTTGTTAATTTAGCTTTCAAACAAAGCTGAACAAAACAGTTTGTACCCATTGAAAGGCACAAAATGAGAGCTTGTGAAGTAGAAACATTCACGTAACACTACTTATTCTGTTCCCAAACCATGTGAGCTGTTTAACCAAGTGCGCTGCTGCTTCAGAAAGATAACAACATAATTATGCTAGTCAGCATGAAATGGAAATTCGCCCTATTTTCTAAAAGCATTTTACTGTCTAAAATGTTTTATCACATTTTAAAAAATCAAAATGTTATAACTTCATCTTCCCATGAAATTATAGACTTCTTTCTACCTGGTGGTGTATGCAGGTCCTTTTCAATCCTTTAATGTGCTTAAACGCTTACATGCAATCAACTTTAAGCTTGCATTCAGATCTGCCTCCATCTAATCAACAACCGATGGATCAGTGAACCAAGTCTTGGCCTAGATTTTTGTTTTATTTTGATAAGATGTCAGATGAGATAAAAGAAACAAAAACTTATATTAAACATATATGTCATTTGTAGTTATGAAAAATATCAATACAAATTTATTCAGTGCAATTATTTTATGCATTATGTGTGCATTCTTAAGTGTGTAGCGTATTTTTTGTTTAAAGGACGATAACTGTAACTATAACTATAACTGTAAAGAACTATAACGTTAACATTTTTACTATCAGCTGACGAACAATAAAAGTATTGAAGGTCAATCATAAAAAAACATAAAAACATAAAACAAACATAAAAAAAAAAAAAACATTCACTGCCAGATACTTCAGGTTCAACCTTTACAAAGTTTTGAACTTCAACTATTTCAAATAGCAGCTACAAACCCTGTGACAGTTGGTTTAGTCTATCGGCCACCGAAACCATATAGGAATTTTTTGACGGTTTGAGTGAAATGTCCACAAAGTATTTTCGCTTTCTGCTCTTGGGTGATTTTAATGTACAAATCTGCTGTGGTAAGGACCAGCACTGGCAAGTGAATTTGTAAATCTGACTGAATCTTTTCAGCTGGTGCAATGGGTAAATAGCCCTACTCACAACCAAGGCCACATGTTAGACCTGGTTTTAACCCATAATTTACAAATCGAAGATGTAATGGTTTGTGGGACAAATTTTTCTGATCATATCCCTATCACCTTCAAAATGTTTACTACCATCCAACCTGCACTTTTGAATGACTCCCTGTGTTGGTCAAGGAGATAACATGCCACCTCAAATTAGTTTTCTGCGCTGTTTAAAACCAAGTGCAACCTCCTAAGGCTTGACTCTTCCTTGCCGCTTTTAGGTGTTGACGAACACTGGATTCTGTTCAAATCAACATGTGTCGATATGGACTGATTAACAAAAGCTTGCTTGATGGCTCATGTCCAAAAGAGTTGCAAAACATGCTGTGGTGACCAAGGTCCTTTTAGACTCGAGTCCATTAGCACCGTACTGTAAAACGTCGGTACAAATTTTAGGTTTTATATTTGATGATAAATTAAAAATGGAAAACAAATCAATTCGGTGATACAGGCCTGCTTTTTAAAAACAAAACCTTTCTTATCCAATGCAGACTTTGAAAGAGTATTTCATATTTTTGTTGTATCCTGTCTCAATTATTGTAATTCTCTTCGTTATCATCTCTGCCGCATCTCTGGCACACCAGCAATCTGTGCAAAATGCAGCGTTATACGTATAAAGCTTTTGCAACATTATAAATGTCTATACTGTCACTACTGTCACTGATCTATTTAATGCATCATTGCTGAATAATTGTATTAATTGCTTTAAGTTCATTGAGGGAGTTTAAAAAAATGTTGGAGCCTTTCTGTGTTGTGCAGCCCAAAGACAGCGTTGTGTGTCACAGCACCAGTGGATTCCAGCACTTTATGTCCAGGGACATTGACTGTGGCACAATGTTTATATTGGGCTGAACTCTCTGTTCAGCTTCTCTCAAGGAAAGACCATAATTTATGACATGGTCATATAGGTTGGCTCTGATATCATTTGAAACTTGTCTGTACCCTATCTTTCCCCCCTCCTCTTTCACCTTGCTCTCCCCTTCCCCTCTTCCCCTCTTATATTTTCTTCTCTTGCTCTTTCCACTAAAACCCTTGCCCTCCAAGCTCTTCTTGCTTCTCCTCCATCCTCAGCTCTTCTTGCTCCATCTCCTCTTTCTATACCATCTATTCCTTTTCCCTCATCTCTTTCTACCTCTTCCACTGTTCCGGTGCACACCGTTCAGTGGGCCAAGGCGGTAACCTCGATTCCAGGGCGGCGCACACAGTTCAGGAGGCCAGGGCGGCACACACAGTTCAGGAGGCCAGGGCGGCGTACACAGTTCAGGGGGCCAGGGCAGTGAACACAGTTCAGGAGGCCAGGGCGGCGCACACAGTTCAGGAGGCCAGGGCAGTGCACACAGTTCAGGGGGCCAGGGCAGTGCACACAGTTCAGGAGGCCAGGGCGGCACACACAGTTCAGGGGGCCAGGGCAGTGCACACAGTTCAGGAGGCCAGGGCGGCACACACAGTTCAGGGGGCCAGGGCGGCACACACAGTTCAGGGGGCCAGGGCAGTGCACACAGTTCAGGAGGCCAGGGCGGCACACACAGTTCAGGGGGCCAGGGCAGTGCACACAGTTCAGGAGGCCAGGGCGGCACACACAGTTCAGGGGGCCAGGGCGGTACACACAGTTCAGGGGGCCAGGGCAGTGCACACAGTTCAGGAGGCCAGGGCGGCACACACAGTTCAGGGGGCCAGGGCAGTGCACACAGTTCAGGAGGCCAGGGCGGCACACACAGTTCAGGGGGCCAGGGCAGTGCACACAGTTCAGGAGGCCAGGGCGGCACACACAGTTCAGGGGGCAAGGGCAGTGCACACAGTTCAGGAGGCCAGGGCGGCACACACAGTTCAGGGGGCCAGGGCAGTGCACACAGTTCAGGAGGCCAGGGCGGCACACACAGTTCAGGGGGCCAGGGCAGTGCACACAGTTCAGGAGGCCAGGGCGGCACACACAGTTCAGGGGGCCAGGGCAGTGCACACAGTTCAGGAGGCCAGGGCGGCACACACAGTTCAGGGGGCCAGGGCAGTGCACACAGTTCAGGAGGCCAGAGCAGTGCACACAGTTCAGGGGGCCAGGGCGGCACACACAGTTCAGGAGGCCAGGGCAGTGCACACAGTTCAGGGAGCCAGGGCAGTGCACACAGTTCAGGAGGCCAGGGTGGCACACACAGTTCAGGGGGCCTGGGCAGTGCACACAGTTCAGGAGGCCAGGGTGGCACACACAGTTCAGGGGGCCAGGGCAGTGCACACAGTTCAGGGAGCCAGGGCAGTGCACACAGTTCAGGAGGCAAGGGCGGCACACACAGTTCAGAGGGCCAGGGCAGCGCACACAGTTCAGGAGGCCAGGGCGGCACACACAGTTCAGGGGGCCAGGGCAGCGCACACAGTTCAGGGGGCCAGGGCAGTGCACACAGTTCAGGAGGCCAGGGCGGCACACACAGTTCAGGAGGCCAGGGCGGCACACACAGTTCAGGGAGCCAGGGCGGTGCACACAGTTCAGGAGGCCAGGGCGGCACACACAGTTCAGGGGGCCAGGGCGGCGCACACAGTTCAGGGGGCCAGGGCAGTGCACACAGTTCAGGAGGCCAGGGTAGTGCACACAGTTCAGGAGGCCAGGGCAGTGCACACAGTTCAGGGGCCAGGGCGGTGCACACAGTTCAGGAGGCCAGGGCAGTGCACACAGTTCAGGAGGCCAGGGCGGCACACACAGTTCAGGGGGCCAGGGCAGTGCACACAGTTCAGGAGGCCAGGGCGGCACACACAGTTCAGGGGGCCAGGGCAGCGCACACAGTTCAGGAGGCCAGGGTAGTGCACACAGTTCAGGGGCCAGGGGGGCGCACACAGTTCAGGGGCCAGGGCAGTGCACACAGTTCAGGGGGCCAGGGCGGCGCACACAGTTCAGGAGGCCAGGGTAGTGCACACAGTTCAGGGGCCAGGGCGGCGCACACAGTTCAGGGGGCCAGGGCGGCGCACACAGTTCAGGAGGCAAGGGCAGTGCACACAGTTCAGGAGGCCAGGGCGGCGCACACAGTTCAGGGGGCCAGGGCAGTGCACACAGTTCAGGAGGCCAGGGCGGCACACACAGTTCAGGGGGCCAGGGCAGCGCACACAGTTCAGGGGGCCAGGGCAGTGCACACAGTTCAGGAGGCCAGGGCGGCACACACAATTCAGGAGGCCAGGGCGGCACACACAGTTCAGGGAGCCAGGGCGGTGCACACAGTTCAGGAGGCCAGGGCGGCACACACAGTTCAGGGGGCCAGGGCGGCGCACACAGTTCAGGAGGCCAGGGCGGTGCACACAGTTCAGGGGGCCAGGGCGGCGCACACAGTTCAGGAGGCCAGGGTAGTGCACACAGTTCAGAGGGCCAGGGCAGTGCACACAGTTCAGGAGGCCAGGGCGGCACACACAGTTCAGGGAGCCAGGGCGGTGCACACAGTTCAGGAGGCCAGGGCGGCACACACAGTTCAGGGGGCCAGGGCAGCGCACACAGTTCAGGGGGCCAGGGCAGTGCACACAGTTCAGGAGGCCAGGGCGGCACACACAATTCAGGAGGCCAGGGCGGCACACACAGTTCAGGGAGCCAGGGCGGTGCACACAGTTCAGGAGGCCAGGGCGGCACACACAGTTCAGGGGGCCAGGGCGGCGCACACAGTTCAGGAGGCCAGGGCGGTGCACACAGTTCAGGGGGCCAGGGCGGCGCACACAGTTCAGGAGGCCAGGGTAGTGCACACAGTTCAGAGGGCCAGGGCAGTGCACACAGTTCAGGAGGCCAGGGCGGCACACACAGTTCAGGGAGCCAGGGCGGTGCACACAGTTCAGGAGGCCAGGGCGGCACACACAGTTCAGGGGGCCAGGGCGGCGCACACAGTTCAGGGGGCCAGGGCGGCACACACAGTTCAGGGAGCCAGGGCGGTGCACACAGTTCAGGAGGCCAGGGCGGCACACACAGTTCAGGGGGCCAGGGCGGCGCACACAGTTCAGGGGGCCAGGGCAGTGCACACAGTTCAGGAGGCCAGGGTAGTGCACACAGTTCAGGAGGCCAGGGCAGTGCACACAGTTCAAGGGCCAGGGCGGTGCACACAGTTCAGGGGGCCAGGGCAGCGCACACAGTTCAGGAGGCCAGGGTAGTGCACACCGTTCAGGAGGCCAGGGCGGCGCACACAGTTCCCGGGGCCAGGGCGGCGCACACAGTTCAGGGGGCCAGGGCAGTGCACACAGTTCAGGAGGCCAGGGCAGTGCACACAGTTCAGGGGCCAGGGCGGTGCACACAGTTCAGGGGGCCAGGGCGGCGCACACAGTTCAGGAGGCCAGGGTAGTGCACACAGTTCAGAGGGCCAGGGCAGTGCACACAGTTCAGGAGGCCAGGGCGGCACACACAGTTCAGGGAGCCAGGGCGGGGCACACAGTTCAGGATGCCAGGGCGGCACACACAGTTCAGGGGGCCAGAGCGGCGCACACAGTTCAGGGGGCCAGGGCGGCACACACAGTTCAGGGAGCCAGGGCGGTGCACACAGTTCAGGAGGCCAGGGCGGCACACACAGTTCAGGGGGCCAGGGCAGCGCACACAGTTCAGGAGGCCAGGGAAGCGCACACAGTTCAGGGGCCAGGGGGGCGCACACAGTTCAGGGGCCAGGGCGGTGCACACAGTTCAGGGGGCCAGGGCGGCGCACACAGTTCAGGAGGCCAGGGCGGCGCACACAGTTCAGGGGGCCAGGGTAGTGCACACAGTTCAGGGGCCAGGGCGGCGCACACAGTTCAGGGGGCCAGGGCGGCGCACACAGTTCAGGAGGCCAGGGCAGTGCACACAGTTCAGGGGGCCAGGGCGGCGCACACAGTTCAGGAGGCCAGGGTAGTGCACACAGTTCAGGGGCCAGGGCGGTGCACACAGTTCAGGGGCCAGGGTAGTGCACACAGTTCAGGAGGCCAGGGTAGTGCACACAGTTCAGGAGGCCAGGGCGGTGCACACAGTTCAGGAGGCCAGGGTAGTGCACACAGTTCAGGAGGCCAGGGTAGTGCACACAGTTCAGGAGGCCAGGGTAGTGCACACAGTTCAGGAGGCCAGGGTAGTGCACACAGTTCAGGGGCCAGGGCGGCGCACACAGTTCAGGGGGCCAGGGCGGCACACACAGTTCGGGGGGGCCACCTCTGTGGACTCGAAATAGGAAGCAGAGTCCTCTCTGGACTCAAGGCAGGAAGCATAGTCCTCACTGGACGCTTGTCAGTGGCTGGAGCCCTATCTGGATGTTGGTCAGTGGCTAGAGCTATTTCTGGATGCTGGTCAGTAGCAGGAGCCATCTCTGGACGCTGGTCAGTGGCTGGCCACAGCAGAGCAAGACGTCTGGGCGTTGCGGACAGAGCAAGGTGCAAGAGCGCATTAAGGACGGCAGTCCTCTAATGGCTGGATCGTTCTGTCAGGGTGTGGTACAAGAAAAGGGAGCGAGGACTCAATAGCAAATAAAGATGGAATTTATTAAATACAAAATAAAACAAACACAAACAAAACATCCATGAGGGGAAAATCAAACTAGAAATACTTCAACACAAGGAGCAGGACAGAGATCAGACGACATCCAAAATAAGACAACGATCCAGCAGAGGACTGCAGACACGAGGAGATTATAAGGAAATGAGGGAGAACAGGTGGGGCAAATTAACCAATAATCAGATAACAAGAAGGGCGGGGTGACAAGGGACCAGAGACATGACATCACACCAAAACATGACAAAACCACCACAAGTGCTGCACAGGACAAGACAGACATGTGACAGTATTACTAACTAAGCAGATATTTATTTGAGGCTAATTGAGAACTCTATAAAAAAAAGCTGCAATTGTTTTTTCCTGATGTATTAAACTTTTGGCTGCCCATTTGAACTGTTGTGAACACATTTGAGAATTTTGTACACAATGTTTTGAGAAATGTATGCATACGATTTGTAATTTGTATGAAATGAATAAAAGCGTACAATCTTCTGTTTAGGACAATTACAAAGTGTTCAGATCACTGTGTTAATTGTTTTCAGTGATCTGAGTTTGGAGAAGTGTGTCAAATTGACAGACAAAAACTGTAATTTGGTAACAGTTTTGATCTATATGCTGTTTAATATTTGGCGTTCACATTATTTTACATTTGTGTAAGCAAAAGGCCTACTTTTAAGTATATTTCGATCAAAATATTAAGTATGTGTGTAGTCCAAATATACTTAGACCTTTCTATCATTATATGTCAAGTATACTTAAGTGCAATTTTAAGTATATTTCTGAGAAGTACATAAAAAGTTGACTGAAAGTATAATTTCTTATTTTTAGTTTAAAAGAAGTATACTAATAGCACACTTTAATAAACTTATTTTTCATTAGGGATCACGCTGATCTCGTTATCATGGAGAATGTTTAAATCTTGTGGCCATGCTTTAAAAACAATACTTAGTGGCAATATTATCACTTTTTAAGTGTTTCATACGGTATTTTTTTTCCCTCTGGTTATTGACATAATGCCACAATTGCTGAGCTTAACTTGCATTATAACTCTTTAAATTGCACAAGTAAATATGAAAGAGAGAGAGAGAGCCTGTCAATATATTTTCTTAAAATAGCTCTTTATTTGCACTCTGAACAGACAAAAAGCTCAGTCTGTTTACGAGTTAATTAACTTCAGCAGAGCATTATAGATATTTCTCTCACTTCCAATCACAATATGCAAACTGCGACAGTCATGCAGAAGAAGAAGGTCAAGAGGCTCCAAATAACTAGATGACTGGAAGACAGAGAGAGATAGGATATTGATGAGAGTGTTTGTGTTTGTGTGTGCGTGTGCGTGTGCGTGTGCGTGTGCGTGCTAATGAGTTTTCAATACGTTGGTTGAAAAACCTCAGGTAATAAATTGTTGGTAAAGAGATTAAATTCAGAGCAGAACTGGGCTCTGGTTGTTATTACTTTGAAAGAGGCCTCAAGAGTGAGTGTCATGAACAGAACAGGCACAGATATTCACCTCTCACATCCAGACCTCTCACATCCCCAAATCAAAGTAAAGACATAGAGCATGACCCAGAGCACAACTCTACTCAACGTGATATCTATCAATAGAAAGCCTTTTGAACGGTACAAGACAGCAGAAATTGATGTCCATTTCAAGATTTCACATGTCAGATTTCCTTCAAATTTTTACCTCATGAAATCATCATGAAAACCGTAGGGCTGCAGTGGGTATTTGGGGATATTTTAGGCACATCAAATGTTTTGCAGGAGATTATATGGTGGAAAACACCACATCACTGGCATCATATCTGTATTTATTTATTTTTTAATTTTTAATTTTTAGCATCACAGTATCTCATGAGTTGGATGAATATTTAATTAATGCAATTTGAATTTAATTAACCAAACCATAAAAAATGTTCAAATCAGTATGAGAGAAGGGGGGATTTTAATGAAGTGGTATGACAAAAGTGTTACAAGAAATCAGAAAAACATAATTAATTTGGACCAATTACACCTAATTGATTAATTATACTGATATGCAGAATATTTGTTTTTGTGATTAGATGCATTTCTATACATTAAGTACAGTACTGTCAAAAATATATAAAAGGCATTTGATTTTGTGATACAGCATCAGAACATTTTACCACATTGTTTTCAGATAGATTTATGAACATATTTACATTGAATCTATTGATTATATATTGAGTAATTTGAAATATATTTATATGATTCTATTTCATATATTAATCTATTCTGTTTATAAAATATATTTATTTTATAAAATGATAAATCAAAGTTAATCTATTAACTTATTAAATGTCAAAACAAATATATATAGTAATATGATTCATTTATTTGGATTAATTCTGTTTTAATTATTCTAAATTAAATTCAAATTTGCATCTGGTTTGCGACCTCAATTCAAATTCTGTTCAATTCAGGATTCGAATTTTAACCAAATTGGCATTCTCAGTTAAATTCTGCTGCACATTGATTCTCAGAATACCTTTGACTTGATGAAAAATACAAAAAGGCTTCATAAATATAGTCTGATGTGATATAAGGGACAGAAAGGCAAGGGAAAAAACTTGTGTGTAAGAAAGTAATGGGGAGACTATGTCAGACAATTCATATGTATAAACCAGTTTGAAAATCACCTCTGCTCCATCTCCTCCCTCTGTAGCTGACATTCGAGGTTGGGTTTGTTCCTCCGATTTCATGCTCCACAATCCATTTCATTATCTCCCTGCTTGTAGATGTCACTGGGGGGGAAAAACTGATTTACATATAAGCATAAACAAAAACTCATTAAAACGTATTGCAATTCATTTTTGTGTATTGCTTTTGTGGGTGATTTGTATTTCTGTCTTCCATCTTTCTTCTTGCATTCATGTGGGTATTGTGACTTGAATGACTCAAGTTGTTTGATTGATGAGCTACATTTATTTCTTCACAATTGCTAAGCAGGACATTAGTGTTCAATTTTCTTTTTTTGTGCCAAACTCTGCTGCCAGATTCATTTGGGGTTTGTACCTGTGAGAAACAGATGAGGCTTTCATGTAGCTCCTGCCAAGTGAGGTGGAGACCATAAGCAGTATGGCACAGACTCAAACGGAGACTGCATTCCCCTGATTTATCCTCTCACTCTGAAACACAGCAGAACAGTTTAAAAGCTTGATACTTACCAATGGCTAAGAGCTAAAATTACCTTTCTAGAGGAGATGATGCCAATTCCAGTTTGAAGTAAATCATGATATTTGTTATTCAGGTCTTCAAACGAGCTGTGTGAACAAGTCTGCAAGTCTACTGGTTATGAGTTCAGTGAATGCTTATAAATCTATACCCTGATTACAGTGTACGTTGCTTTGGATAATAGTGGCTGCCGCATGCATAAATATAGTACAGTAGATAGAAAAAAATATTTATATATATTTAAGTCTGCAATTAAAAGTCAGATTTCAAAATGAACTAAAAGATTTTTCATAATATTCTCCTATCTGAGTGCTATACTACACTATATTGCAAAAGGTTTTGGGACACCTGCCTTTACATGCACATTAACTTTAATGACATCCCATTCTTAATCCGTAAGGTTTAATATGGAGTTTGGTCCACCCTCTGGGAAGGCTTTCCACAAGGTTTAGGAGTGTGTTTATGGGAATGTTTGACCATTCTTCTAGAAGTGCATTTGTGAGGTCAGGCACTGATGTTGGACTAGAAGGCCTGGCTTGCAGGCTCTAATTCCTCCCAAAGGTGTTCTATCGGTTGAGGTCAGTTCCTCCACACTAAACTCTCTCATCCATGTCTTTATAGACCTTGCTTTGTGCACTGGAGGGCCATCCCCAAACTGTTCCCACAATGTTGGGAGCATGAAATTGGAAAATGTCAAAATGTCTTGGTATGCTGAGGTATTAAGAGTTCCTTTCACTGGAACTAAAGGGCCAAGCCCAACCCATGAAAAACAACCCCACACCATAACCCCCCCTCCACCAAACTTTACACTTGGCACAATGCAGTCAGGCAAGTACCGTTCTCCTGGCAACCACCAAACCCAGACTCGTCTATCAGATTGCCAGACAGAGAAGCGTGATTGGTCACTCCAGAGAACATGAATCCAGTGACGATGTGCTTTACACCACTGCATCCGACACTTTGCATTGCACTTTGTGATGTAAGGCTTGGACCCTGCTCGGTCATGGAAACCCATTTCTCTCTACGCACTGTTCTTGAGTTAATCTGAAGGCCACATGAAGTTTGGAGGTCTGTAGCTATTGACTCTGCAGAAAGTTGGCGACTTCTGCACACTGTGTGCCTCAGCATGCGCTGACCCCGCTCTGTGATTTTATGTGGCCTACCACTTCCTGGCTGAGTTGCTGTTGCTCCGAATTGCTTCCATTTTGTTATAATACCACTAACAGTTGACCGTAGAATATTTAGCAGTGAGGAAATTTCACGAATTGACTTATTGCACTGGTGGCAACCTACCACGGTATCACACTTGAATTCACTGAGCTCCTGAGAGCGACCCATTCTTTCACAAATGTTTGTAGCAGCAGTCTGTCTAGGTGCTTGATTCTATACATCTGTGGCCATGGAAGTGATTGGAGCACCTGAATTCAATGATTCAGTTAATTTTGGCAATATAGTGTATATCCACATTAATTTTATGGATCTGTGCTGGTTTTATTTTTATTTCTTGTAGGGAATTTAAGGAGAAAGATCTGAGACAAAGATAACTTCAATAATATATAATTAAGAACTCCCAAGAGATAAAGAGCAACCTCTGAGCAAAAATATTTGATCACCACAACAATATCAAGCTTACTTTTTGCAAAAAGCAGCAGGTGTTTGTAACCCTGAATATCTTTAACATGCAGAGCGAGATTTATGCCCCCAGACTAACAAGTAAGCCAAAGCAAACAGCATATCTGATTCTGGCATTTGTGACCCAAGAATGAATAACCTGTCATCTGAAGGGACAGAACAGCATCATGAGTCATGCTGCTGGAGGAACGTCATGTTTTCATTGCCTGCTCAGAGTATCACAGATTGCTGCTTCTGGATCTCCTGCGTCACAGTGTATCTCTGAGGCTGAAGAGCAGAGAGTCACGTAATCGGATCGAGTGATGGGATCAATCACTGCTAACAGAAACACATGGGACATCTCAAGAAAAGTGGGATGAGATTAATGAGAAAACCACAAATACAACACCCTTCAGTCCCACTAAGATTTTTGCTGCAACATGAAATAAATCAGGAATCTGGTTTTGAGTTAAATAAGTGAATACATTTATATAGAATTTTTAACGTGAGTTAAAAAAGGGCTCACTATTTGGCAGGTATTGCGTTAAAGACACCCTTTTTATTCATGCAGTTATAACTGCTTATCAACGATCTATAATGCATTTGTAAATTAGTTTTTAGTCTTTAACAAACACCTTTATAAACCCTTTACAAAGGGAACCTTAAAGGGTTAGTTCACCCAAAAATGAAAATTAGACCATGATTTACTCAAGACATTCTTCTTTCAGAAAATAAAATCTGAGTTATATTAAAATGTCCTGGCTCTTCAAAGCTTTATAATGGTAGTGAATGGTCATGTCGTTTTTGAAGTCCATAAAAGTGCATCTAACCATCTATAACTGCTCCACACGGCTCAGGTTAATAAAGGCCTTCTGAAGCGAAGTGGCACGTTTGTGTAAGAAAAATATCCATATTTAAAACTTTATACACAAAAATAACTAGCTTCCAGTGGTCAGCGGTATGCGAGTCGACTTGCTCTAAAAGAGTAACCCACGACGCTACGTTTGCTCTTTGCTCTGCGCTTCTGCGTTCGTCAACGCATGCGTCAAGGGTTCAAGGGTCATGTCGAATTGCGTACCGCTGACCATTGGAAGCTATTTTAGTCTATAAAGTTTTAAATATCAATATTTTTCTTACACAAACGCGCCACTTCGTTTTAGACGGCCTTTATTAACCATTCACTGCCATTATAAAGCTTTGAAGAGCCAGGAGATTTTTAATATATCTCAGATTTTATTTTCTGAAAGAAGAATGTCATACACACTTAGGATGACTTGAGGGTAAGTAAATCATGGTATAATTTTCATTTTTGGGTGTAAAGTAAAGTTACAATGTAAAGTGTTACCACATTTTAATAGGTACAAGCCTGGAACTGTCACTCTACTATCTTCCTGTGGGAATGTTAGAGATGTGGTACTGCTTGACAGCTCAATGGTGGTAAATGTTTCTGTGAATGACTGACTGACCTGTGCTATAAGAGGACAGCTTCTTAGGAAATTACAGGATCTCTACTTAAGGCAAGCCAATTGAAAATCCAATAATAGTTTTTTGACTCTTATGCCCAGTCACACCATGTTTAAATCAATCAAATCTCTTTCCAAATGAAAAAGAAAAGGAGCAAGAAGAAAACAGAGAAAGAGAGTTAAGGGCACTGCAAAATGAAAGTTCAGTTCTGAAGTACAAAAAATATTGGCAATTAAATTGTAAAAAGCAGACTATATTTAAGACTAAAACCATTTTCCAAAATGAGTTTTCTAAATCTGACCTTTAACCTTTTTTTTAAGGGTGTTGTCATTTATAACTGACTTTGTCCAATTAGGGTAAAATATTTTTGGCAAATTGTCTGAAACTTCAGACACATTCAATGGGTGAATGAGCATTCAGTGTGAAGAACAATTTCATAACCTGAAGAACCTTTTTCCACTATAAAGAGCTTTTGTACCCAGTTTCCTCTCCACCAATAAGCTGGTGTGTGATGGGCGTTCTGGCGCAATATGGCTGCTGTCGTACATCCAGGTGGATGCTGGACATTGGTGGTGGTTGAGGAGATTCCCCCTTCTATATGTAAAAGCGCTTTGAGTCCCCAAAAAAGTGCTGTATAAATGTAACACATTTGTTAATAATATAATAAATGTATTATTATTATTATTATTTGTTAAAGGTTCTTCATGGAATCATCGATGCCAATAAAGAACCTTTATTTTTAAGAGTGTTCCTCTTTTAGAAGCTCCAAATACTGATTGAACAGCCTCCCAACTCAGCTGATCAATCCAAGGATCATTTTACAGCTATAATATCCTATGCTGGAAGCTCTCTAAGAAAGCAACACTTAATGATTTTCATGTATCTTTTTTATTTAAACCTGCATGCTTCAGAGGAGCTTAATGGATATGCCATTATCAAGAAAAGCAGCAGTAAGAGTAAACAGAACACACTGCTGCCTGCTAGTGTGTTAATACAATTTGCTGTACAAATCACATTTTCACTCATTAATCCTTCAGAAGAGGTTGAAGCTGTGTTGCAGTGGTAGCACACATACTTGCTGTGCATAATGGGACATTAAATCTGACAGACATTTGCAGCCATCAAGCAACAGGGTGTCATTCATTTTCAATGAAAATTAGAGATTTGTAGCAAAAAAGAGTGGAATGCTTAAACCTTGGATCCAGAAACTAGAAAAAAGGTTCACTCACGTTTTGAGGAACTGTATGGTCTTGTTTTTTTTTCTTTTCTTTTTCATAATATGATAACGAAACGCCACATTCCTCCCTTAATTTTTCTGTATATCACACACATGTAAACAAGGACAAATATAATGTACCTTATAAGGTGAGTGAGTGAGTGAGTGAGTGTGTGTATGTGTGCATGTGTGTGTAAGGTAAATATTGGACAAGCATAAATTCTCTTCCTTGAAAGCCTGAATCAATAGAGCTATTAGAGTCCAGACAAACCTCTGAGATGCAAATGCACATTTTTAGTCATCCTTCACCTGATAAAATCCCTTCCATTGTTGACGTTTTATATGCAACTTGAAATTGGTCTTTTGCTCAGTACATCAAGTCCATATTTGTTTTCATCCTTTATGCATCAACAAAAGTATGTGGGAAGAGAGAAATCAGGCTTGAAAGGAAGGCGAGATATTAAGATGAAAGAGAAAAACAGCTGAGAGTGTGGGGATGACAAAGAAACTCTAAAGGAGCTTTTCATTCTTATTTTCTCTTATTTCTTTCCCTCTTTCTCGGTGATTGCTCTCATCTTATCAGCATTTCTCTTTGTCCAATACCAACATCTTCTGTCTTACGTTCCCAAAAAGAGACTCGAATCAGAGCAGAATTCATTTTTCAAAAGCTTTTTAAAATGGCTCTTTCACCCAGGGTTAATGATCTCCTTATAAAACCCTCAAAGTCAGACAATTGCCACTTGAACACAGGACCCACTTATTTTACCCCCTTTTGATTATTCATAGTTCTTACAAGGATGTGAAGTAGCGGTGGTGGGGGTGGGGTCACTGAATCCGATTAATGCAAAGCGTATAGTTTCCAATTGGAGCACTAAACAGGACAAACAAGATCTTATTATTAATAGTTTATTTTTTAAAGGTGCATTCAGTAGTTCTTTAGCTACCAATGCTGTTGCTTCATACACTACGATAATACGTTGTTAGACTCTGCGTTGCCATCTATCGACGAGGTTCAGCATGATCGTCTCTGAGTTTTATATAAACACTGATACTAGTGAGTTTTAAAGAGTGGTCTACACAATAATATGTGACCTGTGCAGGGAAAATGAGTCGGAATGCGCACAGGCTAATTTCAAGCTACAGCCAAAACAAGTGAAACATTGCGATTTTGAGGTTCTCAAAAATTAGTTCATTAAGCCCTAGTGCTCCCAATGCTCCAAATAGCAATTAAACATCTAAAAATATCTTTATTTGTACGTTTTCTGAGAGGAGTACCTGTCCCTTGTCCATGAAAAATGATCATATTCGCGCTGACTGACAGATCCAAAGTGTGTGCACAATGACGCATCAGACTCTTGAAGGACCAGGACCTTTTGTACCACAGTTTGAAGAATTCATCTGCCAGAATCTGGCAGTAAATTTTCTGCTAAATTTCTGCTAAACGGACTTCAGGATTGGAGAAGGACTAAAAATGAACTCACAAAACTTACTGCCAGATTCTGAAAGATTAATTCTTCAAACAGTGGTACAAGAGGATTTGGTGCTGCTCCTTCAAGAGTGACTCTCAACCTGTCAATAAACCCTATATCTTTATGTATTTTACAACACTTCAGCTAGTGATTCTTATTAAGTGGGGGTCATTTTTTAGGATTCTTTCCCAAACTTGAAGGGATAGTTAACCCAAAAATGGAAAATCTGTAATCATTTACTCACCCTCAAGTTGTTCCAAAAATGTATGAGTTTCTTTGTTCTGCTGAACACAAAATAAGATATTTAGAAGAATGTTTGTAACAAAGCAGATAGAGCAACCATTGACTACCATAGTAGGGAGAAAAATACTATGGTACTCAATGGTTGCTCTATCTGCTTTGTTCTTCTAAATAACTTATTTTGTGTTCAGCAGAACAAAGAAACTCATACAGGTTTGGAACAACTTGAGGGTGAGTAAATGATGACAGAATTTTCATTTTTGGGTGAACTATCCCTTTAAGTCTCTGAGATCCTGACACCTTGCACTTCTGGAAAATGGTGGCGCTGGAGACGAAAGTGTTCCTGATGGTTTCACACTTAATTCTTCACCTTAATTCTTAATTCTTTTGCAGTTAACATGAGTCTTTTCTTCACCACCTGTTTTTGTCTGACCTTGCTGACCCAATGAGCATTTCACTGTCCAATGGTCATGCCTTAACTGCAATTTCTAGTATTGCATTAGTATTGTATCCTTCTCATGGGCATTTAATAATTTTGACTTTTCAGTCTAAGTTAAATCTCTTTTTTGGCTCATTTTATTGGTAAAAGAAAACGTGCCTAATAATTATGCACACCTGAATAATGAAGGCATTTTTCATTTCCAGCCTTCATGAACAATTATATATCACTTATAAAAGATTAAATACAAAATTAATAGTAGTGTGTCTGTGCCTGTAAAAAAAGTATGATCAGAAAATCAACATGCCCAATAATTCTACACGCAGTGTACACAGAATTACTGTATTTCAAAATATCTGTCTTGGCGAGTATTCAAGCAAACATGATCTGTTATGTCTTAAATGAATGTTTGTTAACTGTTGGGGAAAAACATCTGATGTGTAACATTACTTTAGATCAGTGTGGTACAGTAGGTCTTAATATACAGGTACTGGTCATATAATTAGAATATCATCAAAAAGTTGATTTATTTCACTAATTCCATTCAAAAAGTGAAACTTGTATATTATATTCATTCATTACACACAGACTGATATATTTATGTTTATAAATGTTTATTTTTTTTTATTTTGATGATTATAACTGACAACTAAGGAAAATCCCAAATTCAGTATCTCAGAAAATTAGAATATTGTGGAAAGGTTAAATATTGAAGATACCTGGTGCCACACTCTAATCAGCTTATTAACTCAAAACACCTGCAAAGGCCTTTAAATGGTCTCTCAGTCTAGTTCTGTAGGCTGCACAATCATGGGGAAGACTGCTTACTTGACAGTTGTCCAAAAGACGACCATTGACACCTTGCACAAGGAGGGCAAGACACAAAAGGTCATTGCAAAAGAGGCTGGCTGTTCACAGAGCTCTGTGTCCAAGCATATTAATAGAGAAGCGAAGGGAAGGAAAAGATGTGGTAGAAAAAGGTGTACAAGCAATAGGGATAACCTCACCCTGGAGAGGATTGTGAAACAAAACCCATTCAAAAATGTGGGGGAGATTCACAAAGAGTGGACTGCAGCTGGAGTCAGTGCTTCAAGAACCACTACGCACAGACGTATGCAAGACATTGGTTTCAGCTGTCGCATTCCTTGTGTCAAGCCACTCTTGAACAACAGACAGCGTCAGAAGCGTCTCGCCTGGGCTAAAGTACTGGACTGCTGCTGAGAGGTCCAAAGTTATGTCCTCTGATGAAAGTAAATTTTGCATTTCCTTTGGAAATCAGGGTCCCAGAGTCTGGAGGAAGAGAGGAGAGGCACACAATCCACGTTGCTTGAGGTCCAGTGTAAGGTTTCCACAGTCAGTGAAGGTTTGTGGTGCCAAGTCATCTGCTGGTGTTGGTCCACTGTGTTTTCTGAGGTCCAAGGTCAACGCAGCCATATACCAGGAATTTTTAGAGCATTTCATGTTTCCCTGCTGATGACCAACTTTATGGAGATGCAGATTTAATTTTCCAACAGGACTTGACACCTGCACACAGTACCTGGTTTAAGGACCATGGTATCCCTGTTCTTAATTGACCAGCAAACTCGCCTGACCTTAACCTCGTAGAAAATCTATGGGGTATTGTGAAGAGGAAGACGCGATATGCCAAACCCAACAATGCAGAAGAGCTGAAGGCCACTATCAGAGCAACCTGGGCTCTCATAACACCTGAGCAGTGCCACAGACTGATCGACTCCATGCCACGCCGCATTGCTGCAATAATTCAGGCAAAAGGAGCCCCAACTAAGTATTGAGTGCTGTACATCCTCATACTTTTATGTTCATACTTTTCAGTTGGCCAAGATTTCTAAAAATCCTTTCATTGTATTGGTCTTAAGTAACATTCTAATTTTCTGAGATATTGAATTTGGGATTTTCCTTAGTTGTCAGTTATAAACAAGAGTTCATTACTGAAGCAGGGGCAATAATAATAATGTTAAATAATAATACTATACAAATTTGAAATTGTATATGTATATGAGAATGTATATAATATTATAATGTTGTGTATAATACTATAGACACAGCCACCTGATTGAGCGATTTATTTGTGATGGAATAATTACTTTATAATTTTATTGGAGGTTTACACACATGTTGCACAGTTAATCTGAGCCATGCATTAATTTAAGTGATGACGGATATTATGGGAGTGGCTTGATGCAGCGCAAGAAATGCAGAGAATTTGATCTTGACCCTTAAGAAACTTTAATACTGTCACGTTACAAATCTGCTTCAAATTGAATTAAAAATGTAATTACAACATTGAAATAAAAATGTAAAGGGTGTACAAATACTGTATAAAATCGTGAATATAAATAATTGGTAATCATGTAAAAAAAAAAAAAAACATTTATCATTGATCTATTATAACTTTTATGTTGGTTTGGTCGTTTAGCTGTTTCCTTATAAAGGTCCAGATATTCGTGGTTTTTTTTGTGTAATTTGCCAAGTTTTTTGCCAGGTGTCTTTTTTTATTATATGATGTCATTACGTTGCAAAATTGTTCCAAATTAGCCAGACATCAGTTATCACGATTAAAAGATCTGGGATCTGTCAAATCATCTAAGATGTATTAAGCGAGGTACGAAGAACGGACCCCAGGAGCAAAGTCAAGACAACAAGGAGCTGCTGAAAAAGCCTAGAAGTCTCCTACTCTTTTAAGCGAAGTTAGAGTCAGTAAAAGAGCCATTTTAAGGGTCAGACATTTATTTCACGCTTACTCCAAAGGCTCAAAGGTATAAGCATGACAGGCAGAAATCGCTGTGACATAAACTTTAAGAGTAGCAGGGGATAAGCCTGATAAAATGCACTCCTGCACAAATTCCAAACTGAACCCATTGGGCAGTGAACTGGATCAGCATGAGACCACTTCAGGGCATAAAGTTTTCTAGTGGAGGGAGCTCTAGCTTTCAATATAGTCTCAACAACCTCAGACTAGAATTTACAATCTGGTCCCCTTCAGGGGCCAGACCTACAACTTCCACAATTTGGGATTTGGGTTAAGTAACATGCCCCCCTCTTGGTCGGAATCTCCCAAGGAAAGCCTTCCTGGACAGATATTAGGTCCTACTTTCGAGGCGACCGAAAGTAGGCCCTATTACAGGTTAGAAGTAATCGTAATGCAAGCTTCCAAACCCTGAACGTGGTCCTCAGAGTCTGGTGATGAAGCTAAAGAAAGGGTAAAGCCTGTCTCCAACTCCTCAGCTAGCTCCTCTTGTGTTCCCCATGATCTCAGCCAACGTGGGTCATTAAAATCACTTTCAGAGATTTTTTCCAGCTGATGAACAATAGAAACATTGACACCCAATCAAAACGCGCAATTTCCTGCTTACTCAGTCACTTCGCCGTAAGAATGTTATTTTACATGTCACCAGCTGTTTCAAAGTCCTTTGAAGTTCTCAGCTCCCTCCAGCAATGAAAACCTTTACCAAACCTTTACCTTTTTTTGGATACGTCACTTTCTGGTCTCTTTATCCTCCGTCTTCCTTTTAGGATGTTGTATAAAAAATGCTTCAAGTTCATGTTCTCAGTTTCCGGCTTCCCATATATGGATTTTCCGCTGTGAGCATGCTAAATAATTGTTAGGAATAAATATCCCCACAAGCCTTCTGATTTGCTAAACAAACAATCTGTTTATTTGTGTGATTTCTTTCAGAGAGTAGGATTTTTTTCTGCATACCATTCCAAATCGCATACAGAAGGCTGCCACAAAATACTTCCAACATTAAAATAGATTGTCGCTTTCTTCTAACAACAGCGGTAGGGCTACACATTTTGTGATCCATCTGTCTAATGAATTTCTAAATTAATCAAATGATTTACGGCCAGAAGTTACATGCGTTTTATCAATTTGATGGTTTTATCAGTCTACACTAAAGCCAATTGCAGATCTGATATTAGCATGATGACAGTGATGGTCCTGTAGCTGTAATAATGGAGAGGGTGCTCTGCAGCATGAACAGGTGCACTATGCCACACTAGAAGGGAAGGGAAGGGAAGGGAAGGGAAGCATTTTCCTGAAGCTGCAGTTAGCAAATGAGATTCTCATCCAGAGCACCTAATGCCTTTAGATGCTGTCGGAAAAAATAATTGCAGCACTAATTGTTGGATTCTGGACATACCTACCTACAAATAAGAATAATATTCTTAAAAAAAAAAAAAAGACCATCAAAAATGTTTGCTATTAAATGCCTTGTACACTCTAAAAAAAAAAGGTTCTATATGGCACCAAAAATGGTTCTTGGCTTGTAATCATAGGAGAACCTTTTTTAGTGCAATTTTGGTGCTTCAGTGGTTCTTCAGAGGTTCTTCACCAGTTCTTTGACAAAGGTGCTATAGCCTCTGAACACCTCTGAAGAGTGTATTCCATCTGCAATATATATATATATATATATATATATATATATATATATATATATATATATATATATATATATATATATATATATATATATATATATATATATATATATATATATATATTATTATTATTTATTTTTTTTGACGAGACCCTTGCATTCTCCACACTGTTTTCAACACACAAACGTATCCTTGACCTATTTCATGAAGCCGGTTTCAGTGGCTACCCAGGTAAGTTTGATTTTATTTGAGCAAATTCAGTTTTTTTTTAAGGTACAAGAAGATTAATTGTTTTTTAGCTGTGGCAATCACCATGGTAACTTAGACTACATGACCAACCTGCTCAAGATCCGTTTTATTCTGGGTAAGCAATATA
Source organism: Gobio gobio (assembly GCF_949357685.1). Lineage (NCBI taxonomy): Eukaryota > Metazoa > Chordata > Actinopteri > Cypriniformes > Gobionidae > Gobio > Gobio gobio. The sequence continues at coordinate 29,915,214 of NC_137117.1, read as the reverse complement.
TCTGTAATGAAGTCACTCCCACTGTATCTCTTGCTCCAAATTAAAGCGGTTCACACTAAGGCTCCGTCCACACGGAGACGTGTTTAGCTGTATACGTAAAATTTTTGTACCATGTCAGCGTTTCGTCCTCACGGATCCGGCGTTTTGGGAGCATGAAACCGATATTTTTTTAAACTGGGTCCCAGAGTGGATAAATCTGAAAACGACACCCTTGCGTTTTTGTGTGTACAGCCAATCCGTATATTTTGTTAAACGGTGATGTCATCACACCACATCCTGCACCACGAAGACTAGAAGGGATACAACTACGGGCACTGGGCATGCATACATCAATACTGCGTCTTTTAATTACTGTATTTGCATTATTGTAAGGGTATGTTTAGGGTTGGGGCAGGCGTTAATAAAACACATCTGGTAAGTAGCACATTTATTTATTGTTAATTTATTGTGAAATTTTGCCTCAACTCCGACTGTTGCCGTACCCCTTCTATGCTAAGTTCCACTCCAGTTTTAGACACGCACTTGCGAACTTCACTAAGCAGGTAAACCTCCTTTCATGTAGTCGCGATGTTATATTGTCATGTTTATCAAAATAAAACTGATAAAAAAACGTAGACCCCACTTCATTGATGATAGTGTGGGCTTATATGTTGAACTTTATTCTTGTACAAACAGACGCTGTATTAAGCAGTGCATGCAGTATTTAGTGAAAATGTCTCTGAAACGTCTGTGTATTTGACAAATATTGCATTTATTTGACTTCAGCTGGGATAAAGTATGCAAACACAGTGCGAGCGTCACTGCGGGAAGCAGAAAGTGTCCGACTTCACGTCTCCGTTTGCAGCTCCTCCCCGCCTGCATGCGGCTACTCTCGCCGATCGATTGCATCCAGCCGCAGCCGATGTCAAACACACCTATTATGACACAAGAGACTAGGTAAGCACATGACATGATCACATGAGGGCACAATGGAATCACATGACAAACCAGGAAACAAGACAATGAACATGACATGAACAAAACCCAAACACACTGTGACACAGGTAACATTATTAGAAATAAATGTTATCTATAGGCCAAACTATAGTACTCTAATTTGAAATCTCCTTTCATGATATAATGTTATTTTTTATTTTTTTCACTGAACAATGACGAAAACAAAGGCATGTTGGAGACAGACGTCAACACCTGCGAACCTGCAGCATTTCTCCTTTTTCTTGTCACCTACAGAGTAATTGAAGGGTAGACCTAGTGTTTCCAGAAGTGATGTGCCCTTTAAATGTCAAAAATGACGAATTAGATGCAGCATGAAATCTAAAGATCTCTGGAAAGAAGAAATAATCAGCTATAGAAATGCTTAATAGTGTGAAACATTTCACCAAGTAAATACATGTCACTAATACACAAAGTACCCATCGAGCAAGTATTCAACTCAAATTGCTATATATCCCTGAGTGGTGGACTGTTGACTTTTAACCTCTAAGCTCTCTATCATCTCCTGTATGGTCTTCAGTTTAAGTAATTTAACAGTGCGTCTCACATCTCAACAGGTCAGTTATGTTTTTGCAAATGACAAAGAAATACACAATTCACCAAATGTAACCAAAATTAATTATTCATAAACCACTCAGGGGGAGGAAATGCCAAATGCCACCATGGAAGCATTTAGACAAAGGGAGTCAAAAGAGCAAAGGAAAACCTCTGCTAATGTCTCTCTGAGGGAGATGTATTCATTCATTCAGAGGACTGGACAGAGAACAACCATGAAGAGATGGACAAAAGTGTTTATATTTATAGTCCTTTATGTTGTAGCATTTAACACGTGACCATGAAAACAGATGATAAAGCCAGTGTTAGTCATTCTAATTCAAAGGTGACTCATCTCAATTGGTTTCTCATATTATTCATAAATTCGAATGACTCATTGCAGCCACAGACACTGTGTATTTATTTAATTCGAGAATTAATTGACAATTTCATATGACAAAATAAGAATTGGTAACACTTTATTTTGATGGTCCACTTTAGGCATTCTACTAACTAAGTAACTTTGTAACTACATGTCGACCACCAATATCTGCTTACACTTTATTATAATGGTCTCCAAACGTTCTACTGACTGAGTAACTAACTATAGCAACTACATGTCAACTTAGTCTAACCCGAACCCGAAGTCTACTACATACTCTAATGAGAGTTAGTTGATGTAGTTACTTAGAATGTCTAAAGAGGACAATCAAAATAAAATGTAACCATTAAATGTATTAAAGGATTAGTTCACTTTAAAATGAAAGTTATCCCATGATTTACTGACCCTCAAGCCATCCTAGGTGTATATGACTTTCTTCTTTCTGATGAACACAATCGGAGTTATATTAATAAATATCCTGACACTTCCAAGCTTTATAATGGCAGTGACGGGGTCCATTGATTTTGAAGGAAAAAAAAGAAAGTGTAACGCCTCTCGCAGTTCAAAAAGTTCACAACCCTATGGAAGGTAGTGTAGTTTAGAAAGCATTGTCAATTGTGTTTTTTTGTACTTTGCTTTGTGAGCGGTTGTGAGACTCAGCGGTGAATGAATGGTATTTTTGAGGCAATGAAAATTCTGTATGCATGTAGATATTCATCATTCACTAATGGCAGATAATTCTACCTTCCCTGATAACAATTTTTTTATTAATTTCCTGTTCAAAGACTGCTTAAAAGACAACAAGATATTTATAGCACACAATAAGTGCTTTACATATTTCTTATCTTATGGCAATTACTTTTATAGCTATGGATGAATGCAGAAAAAGGCTTGTTTTTATCTCAATGACCCTTGAAATGCTGCATCTCTTAGATTTATTTTTGGCAGTAATGTTTAGTACAAACCAGGAGGTCAAGGCTCACTGGCCCAGTAGAAAAAACAATAGAAAACACCAACTCACCAAGTGACAAAGGCCATTTATAAACACTATCAATACGGGAAATCCCAACATGTATTTAATCCTGGAAACGATTGCAATTCATTGCACAATGACATTTACGAAATCCACCACAGGCACAGAAAAGCACCACAGCCTATAATAAAAATAGTAAGTTGGAGTTGGAGGCATCTGTATTTCACTGAATTGAACTTCCGTAATACTTGTTCTTTCCACTCTTTTGGGCATTTATTTGTCAAGACTTTGTCAAAAGCATGTTTTATCAAGTGGGCCTTTCTTGAGTGCAACATGCTTCACTGGTCAGAGAAAAATTCTCTTTAAGGTTGAGAACAAATTCTCGCACTGTGCTGTTGAGCTACTAATGGTCCTGCACATATAAATTGCAAATTATATTTTTGCTGATGGCTTACCAGTGCAGTGCTCAATTTTTTGGAAGGGTTTTTGAAAGCGTAAAATAGCCTTTTATATATAGAAAAAGCCCTTGCTACAAAATTAAAAGGTTATGAGCAGGTAAAAAATATAGAGCATGAGCAGTGCATGAGAATGATCCTATCACTCTTATTCACAGATCAGTAATAGGATCCAATATGCCTGCCATTTCAATGGTGCATGACACTTCAGGAGGAAATTACAGAGCTCCCATTGGGAACCCTCCTTTCAACTCAGCTATAACCAATAAAATGACATGTTGGCGACGCATGACAAATGTTCAGGCAATCAACAATTCTCAAAGCCTGCGATGGATGTCTTGAAGAGATTTGAATCTTAATGATGGGACCTATTGTGAGAACACTTTACTTCAGTAAACTGTATGTTTTCCCACCCATGCCAAGAGGAACTTATGTGAAGTTGAGTAGAATGTCCTATTTGATTCATAATAAGATGTAATAATGATGTTTTAAAAAAAAAAACATAAATGAAAAACCACATGTAGATCACATGCAAAAGCAACAAATTAGCAAATTAACTACAATAGCAGGCAAAGTTTCTGCTGTGTAAAAAAATTAAGTGATTGCTGGGTTACTCTACTTTTAATAATGGCTATAAATTATAAAATGGTTATCAGGAGTGGGCCATTGAGAATTATTAAAAACTTGATCACTGTGAAATCTAATTAACATGAGAAAGGGGGTCACATTTACATCCAAATGGTAATTAATCTACACTGAACGGAGCCAAACCACAAAGTGTAGCTATAAACTGTCTAAAGCGTCTGGATTCAGATTTAGTGAACTGAAAGTGCTATAGACAGTCTCCTGGGACATGATGGATTAAATGAATGGGACATTAACTAACATGTTAAAATTATTGAATGAATGAATTGAATTAATGAATTAATTGAATTTTTTCATTATTATCTGTTTTTATTATCTCATGTATTTTTGAAATATTTTTGGCTTGGTTTGTTTTTTCTTCTTCTGTTTGCTTCTGCATGCATGATTTATGATTGTGGGAAACAAAAGTTATTACCAAAGAGGAGAGGGAGAGGGAGGAGAGTGCTAACCTCAGGAGTCATGATTTTATGGAAAGCCATAACGAAAGAAAGCACATGCTATCCGTCTTAATCTGGATTTAACATTTTTTATTGCACTTGTATAGCCATCACTTTGTAATAATTCTAATAATTACATCCTGACATCATATCTGTGACATTTGAAGTATTATAATTATTAGATATTCAATTTATTGTACTAAATGTTTTTCAATATTTTGTTTTAATTACAACATCACATTGCACTTTACGGCATGATTCATTTTATAATGTTGACGTGTTAATTGAAAAAAAAATCATACAAACCATTTCGTTTTAAAGGAATTTAAATTATTTAAAGATGATAATTAAAGTCTAATTATGTCCATCATTTTTCTATTATCAGTTTTGTCATTTTGTAATATTAATGTGCATTACTCAGAACATCACTTAGTTTTAACTCAAATGTTTATATGTTAAGATAAGTGAAGCATTCAATTTAAATAATTTCCAACAAACTGCTGTGGAGTGCTAGAGCATTTTTAAAAATGAGCATACATAAAAACATGATTTACATAATGACAACTAATAAAGATGGGATTAGCTAGGGGCTCATCTTCATCCTCCTTGTGACAGCCAGAATTAGGGGCAGGTGGTGAAGAGATTTATTAATCAATGGACATTCAGAGACCATTATTCTGGAGACAAGAGACAGAGCTGATGAAAGAGATCACAACACTGAGAACAGTCTGATGGCAAATGCTTGCTTATTCCCATCAATCATCATCTTTCCTCCTGATTCCTGACAGCCATGACCCATAAAAACATTGTCTCCATTAAATTTAATTTCACAATGATAGACAGTTATTGTATAGAATTAAATGCCATTAACCTTTAAACATTTCCAATTTTTTTGGGGTCATTAATTATGGCAGCACTTGCTGACAGAAGACGAAATTTTGCTTTCATTATTTATATCTAAATAATATTTAAATGTTATCTAGACATACCAAACACACCAGTCCGACATTGTCTGAGAAAAGCCCATAAAATAATAAAAGTAGCCCCCCAGACCACAATCTGTACGTACAACTATACAATCTGACAGATGCTTCGAGGATCACGTCATGAACAAGCAGATTACAAAACAGTTTCTACTATACAAGCCCTCAGGTGCACTGCCCACTTTACTTAATACCTCTTCTTATTCTACAACTCTCTGGAATACTTCATTCTGATTGGTTAAACATGACATTCAGAGACAAATATTTATGAATAATTACGCTTGACCAATCATCCAGGAAACCTGTTTACTACATTACTGGGCTCCAGTTTAGTCTCACCAATGAGCTACAGTATAAAAAATTTCTATAATAAACTCATAATTCCCAAACTCAATTCAATATGTACTAAAATTCCCTTTTTAAAAGAGCTGTATAAGTTTTAATATGCAAGCAGCTGCACTATTACAGAATAAAGTAAATGCCATTAGATTGACCAAGACACTGGTGCTAAGTGAAAACTGGCTTGATAAAAAGCTATTTAAAAGCTATATAAAAAGCTATATATATATATATATATATATATATATATATATATATATATATATATATATATATATATATATATATATATATATATATATATATATAATTTATTTTATTTTATTTTATTTTTTACAATTTTTTTCAGTTACTCAAGCTGAGAACTCAAGCCGGCTGCCTTAAAGGGATAGTTCACCCAAATATGAAAATTATCTCATGATTTACTCACCCTCAAGTCATCCTAGGTGTATCCTCCACACGGCTCCAGGGGGTTAATAAAGGCCTTCGTAGGCGAAGCGTTTTTGTGAGAAAAATATACATATTTAAAACTTTACAAAATGTAATCTCTAACTTCCGTTAACTTCCGTTAACTGTCGTACACGCGTTCACGAGAGACTGACGTTCCAGCATCAGAAAGAACGAAAAATGTCATATACACCTATGGCTTGAGGGTGAGTAAATCATGGGGTAATTTTCATTTTTGGGTGAATTATCCCTTTAACTTTTAAGTAAAATTAAAGTGGAGTAAAAGTGACAACCAGTGTATGTAGGCCTACAGAATATCGTATTTTTGACCATTTATAATTCAGTTAAAGATGAAGAAAACACTGAAAAATCATAAAGTGGAAATGACAGGAATTATACGAATTGGATGGAAAGATGTTAAAAATGCTAGAAAATAATAATTCTAACATTTTACAATGTAGCCAAAAAAAATGTAATATCAGCATCCAACGCAGGCTATTTTAAAACCAGTTGGTTTATGCTTAAATTCAGGGCATTTCGATAAAGCACTCAGAACTAAGATGCCATATGTTCAAGGTAGCTCAGCCTCATGATAAAAATACACCAATGGCACTGCGTCATTGCTCAAGGTTTGCGTCCGTGCGCCTCCTCATCATATAAAGCGTCTAGGACGTCTCGCTTTCACAGACCTGGCTGGCTGTGAGAGTAAGTTTAGAGCAGTGGCCAGTATTTCACCAGCTTTACGCATAGCTCACTAAATGTACACATGTGAAACACTTAGCAAGGAACGCGCTATTATTTTGGCATTCGTTATTATGTGTTGATATTTAGCGACTACCATGGAGGTTAATACTACGCTCTCAGGGCGCAACTTCATTGACTTGCGAAGCTTAACGCAAAAACTTCTCTCTTCGGCGAACCTGTCAAAGCAATTTCTGGACAATGAAACGGAGCTCGTCTCCGAAGAGGATTTGGACGTGAATACAGACATCTATTCTAAAGTTTTCGTCACTGTGATTTATGTGCTATTGTTTGTAATAGGCTGTTTGGGGAACTCGATCACCCTTTACACACTTCTGACGAAAAAATCTCTTCAAAACCTCCAGAGTACGGTGCACTATCACCTGGCGAGTCTGGCCATATCCGACCTGCTCATCTTGATCCTCTGCATGCCCATCGAGTTATACAACTTCATCTGGGTGCATCACCCGTGGGCTTTTGGGGAGGCTGTTTGTAAAGGGTACTACTTTCTGCGGGACGGCTGCTCGTATGCGACGGCGTTCAATATCGCCAGCCTGAGCGTGGAGCGCTTTATGGCCATCTGCCACCCGTTCAAGGCGAAGAGCATCATGTCGCGGAGCCGCACCAAGAAACTCATAAGCGCCATGTGGGTCGCGTCTTTTCTCCTGGCCACTCCGATGCTTTTCACCATGGGGCAGCTACTGGTGAAGGATGAATCTATATGCACTACCATCGTGTCCCCAATAACTGCTAAAACCGTTCTACAGGTGAGCGCGCACACCTCTCTTTCCTAGCTTGCGACGAGTGGAGTTTTTTCTTATAATTCTGTATTGATTTGGTTATAGTTTGTATTGCGTTGGATCTATCTTGTCTTATTCATGAGTAGCTGCTTGCAGCAAGTGTCTTAAAGAACAACCTGTTGTAGCGTCGCTGGTTAAACGACAATTTTCAATATCCAGCAAGAATTTTCAATATTAGGCTACTTTGATATAGCCGAACAATGCCATATTTTTTACATATGGCATTGTAAAAAAGTTTTTATTTATTTATTCAGAACTTTTAATAAATACTGTATGCCCACATGAGATGAATACTATGAATATCAGTTAATACAATTAAATACAAATCTTGTTTTGTTCTTCATGGAGAGGGTCGCGCCTTCATGGGCAAGATCAGGTGACCAGCATCACCACCAACTACTACTAATAAAAATAATGATGATAATAATAATAGCTTTCACTTTATATAGTGCTTTCAGACAGGAATCAAAGCAATGTACTGTACAAAGCATGGTATCACTTTATTTCGATGGTCCAACGTAACATTTCAATATCCAACATGAATTTCCAATAGATTATTTTACTAGATTTAACTATGGCAGTTCAACATTGTAAAAAGTGTGCATTCAGATTTTTGCTGATAAAAATTACATTTGATAAATAATAGGCTCACATGAGATGAAGACTCCATTCAGTTTAAAATCATAACAATAAAACAAATCTTGTGACCAGGAGCATCATGGCTACTACTACTACTAATACAAAAATAATGACATGCTTTCAGACAGGTATCATGGCAATTTACTGTGATATTGATTATATATCTTTAATTCCGATAGTCCAGTTTAGACATTCTCCGTCCTAACTATAGGTGTACCTTTTCAGAACTCTCATTGGAATATTATTATTGGAGTATTAGTAGACTGTCTGCTTAATATCTGCTAACACTTTATTTTGATGCTCCCCAACAGACATTCTACTCACTATAAGTAACTTTGCAACTACATGTCATCTTATTCTACTAACCCAAACCCTAACTTAATAGTCTACTAATGAGAGTTAGTTGACATGTAGTTGCAAAGTTACTTATAGTTAGTAGAATGTCTTAAAACATTAAAAAAGGGGATTTAAAATGATTAAAAAAACACAAAAAACAACAACAACTAAACAAAACAATAAAATAAAAAAGACACAATTTGTACACTATAACACAACAACCATACTAGAGTAAACAGCATTGCCTAATGATGGAATGTGGATCATGTGTACGATCCACCAGGCACTTCAAATCGAATGTGTGTGAGATGAAAATAAAATATCCCAACAAGTCAAACGTACAATTTGACTCCAAGTTGACAGAATGTCAGCAAGTCCAAACATGTTGATTCACCATCACCAGTCTAAACAGAATGAGTATGAGTGGGAACATAAAATGTCTAAACAAGAAGTCCTGCTGGAGGGTGATGGCATCAATGTAAAGTCCAAACCACTGGTACTGGAACAAAAAAAAAGAAGAGAGAAAAAAGAACGCTTTTAAAGCTTTTTAAGCTTTTAAAATGTGTTAATTTTACCTTAAGGACCTATTTCTGCTTAAATAAAGACCTGGTCCTAAAAAATTACTTTTGTTGATTTAAACTATTCAGTGGATTAATTCAGTTGGATTGAAAACATTTTGAAGTGTATTTTATTCTGAACCACAAGAGCAGTGGTAAATTAATTAATATGTATTATGCCCCTTTGATTCTTTTGGAATTGCAAATTAAATGTTGATGTCTTCATTATTCAAACACATTAAAATGAGGAGCAGCGGGGTCTGTATTGCTTCTGTTGTGAGCACTGATGGTCATGAAAGTCAAAATAAATCAATGATTCTAATGAATTTAACTACTCTGTTTCTTGAAAATATTAGTCTACCACAACCAATATATTAGTTTGAGTAACAAGTGCCAGGATTTGCTCAAAAATAAGGATTTACTATCTTACGAAAATGGAATGCACTTCACCATTCCCTAAAGTAAATCCTAATTGCCTGGAAATGGAGACATTATGCTTTGATTCTAGGAAAATGGTCCTTGCAGACCTAAACCTTTTGCCTGCCTTATTCTTTTATATTACACCAGTGAATCTAATTTAGTCTGGAACACAATCCATTTATAAGGACAGGAGGTATGCTGCTTGTAACACACAGCTTTCCATCTTTCTTCATTTGAAAAAAACAAAACCAAAAACAACAACAACAATAGAGTGTGACTGAAAACAAGCACACCTGTGGAGTAGCATGAGAGGCAACATAATATATTGAAATGATCCTTAATATGGCATAATATTACAGCATTTAGTCCTTGAAATGCCTGTGGATAATTGGAACTCGTAGCACAGTGGACACGGTCAGTGAGTTACAATCAGAACCAGACTGCACATTCTGCATTACTGAAATAGAGGGGACAAAAGAGAAAGAGAAAAGGAGGATATGGATACAGAAAAACTGGAGAGGTGGAAAGAGAGAGAGAAAATGAAGAGCGAATGAATACGGGATGAATTAGTTCTGACAAATTCCATCAGTCGTTGCTGAGTGTGTGTGTCATCCTGAGATCTACCAGTCAAAAGAATGATAGTTGCAATAGCAGCTGTTTGCTACAGGACAAACCGTTTATCATGTTTCAGTCTTGGCAAATTGGTTACCACAGAAAACCCAAAGATTTGCAGTATTTGATCTGCTCTTTCCAGTATTATATTTTGCTATAGCAATACCTGAAATTCTAGGGCTCTGTGGGGCACAAAATGATTGCAGAAAGAAAACATAAATGGTCTTTTATTGCTTTTTGAAATGAGGTATAACCTTTCCACATAAAGTGTAAACTGACATAAATATGTATGTTACTGCATCTTTCTGTTCGGTAATGGTTTCTTGAATGTGAGCATCTAAACTGGTGCCTTTCTAATGGTTCATCCCCTTCTGTTTGGTATTCTGATCTTTCTATTGCACAGTCTGCACCTGAAAATAATCCAGTACTGCACTTGAAAGTATGTGGATACAAATATACAAATAAAATGAGACCGGCATATATATAGCAGAAGGCAGTGCATGATGTTGGTGAGGATAAGTGGCTGATAGCTGATATTGGACTGGCACTGTGTTCTGGCAAGTGTTTAGAGCTCTTCTAGCCATAAAGAGAGGGAGAGAAGGACGGTTGAGTCGAAATTTTCATGTTCTGACATTTCAACCCTTCATTCAACAGTACAACACCGTTCATAAAGCACAGCTTTCTGGATTCAACAGAACAGGACATCTGCAAGAAACACCTGAAAGACACAGATATAAATAGATTTCACTGCTCAGAGGGAGATTCAATTTGGTAGATAATATTGAGCTGAGCTCTGCTCAAACACTTTGCACAAGCAAATTTATTGTAAATGCAAAATAGAACAAATGCATCACCATTTCCATTAAAATATTAAGCAGCAGTTTTCAATTTTGAGAATAATAAGAAATGTTTCTTGAGCACCAAATCAGCCTTTTAGAATGATTTATGAAGGATCATGTGACTGAAGACTGGCATAATTATGCTGAAAAATAAAAATTTCCTAAAATGTATTAAAATAGAAAACGGTTCTTGTAATAATATTTCACAATATTCCTTTTTCTAACTGTATTTTTTGATCAAATAAGTGCAGCCCCTGTGGGCCAAAGAGGCTTATTTCAAAAACATAATAAAATCTGAATGATTCCAAACTTTTGACTGGAAGTGTGTATTATTTTAGGTCTGTCAAAGTCAATGCATTAACTTAACATATTAACTGAATATGTTTAATATAATAATTTTTAAATGTTTACAGAATTGACATATTAATGTAGTATTTTGTTCTGGCCAGAAGTCATTATTCAATTGAGAGCCCTAAGGCCCTATCACACACCCGACGCAATGCGACACCAGGTGCGACACAAGTGTTCTTTGTTAGTTTCAGCCAGACGCAGTTAGCATTTCCATGTCCAGCACCATGTTGTTTAAATAGCAAATGCACTCGCGCCCATCTGTTCGCCCATGGGCGTGCTGGTCTGAAAACGAGGTGTGTTCAGACACATTGTTGCTATTTTGAGGCAACTGAAAACAACTGCAATATTTTTGTGTTATTTAAAGGGCGCGCTAGTAATATGCGTCTATAGGCGGGTGCACAACATGCGTACACTCTGCAACTGGCTTTTAAAGGGAATGGGAGATGAGACTCTGATTGGTTTATTGCACGTTGCACCCAAAACACAGCCATAACTCATTAAGGGCCGACTGTTTTTTCCGTTGTTAAACTAGCAAAAGTGGATTCGTATTGTTATGAAAAGTGTATTGGTTCAGGCTGGTTTATGCTAGTATAGTGCTGGTATAGCTGGTGGACCAACATAGTCATGCTGTTCTGAAGCAAAACTGAGCTGGTGTAGCTAGTCAACCAGCACTACCGCTTCCCATGCTGGTAATCAGCAAACCAGCAACCAGCATGCAAAACATACCTGGATGCCGGATTTTTCAGCAGGGAATGGACTTTCAACAGTCTCCCTTGCCACAGTCGCCCTTTTATCTTGCTCACTGGTGGTTGTAAGGAAGCATCCTCTGTAAAATAGATTAATATTTATAATATTATTTATTTGAGACAAATAATAAATGCAATTGCCTGCAAATGTCTCAACAAAAATAATATCAAAACTAGCCCAGGCTGCCCACACAAAATATATTTGCTCTTAAGCACAACCGGAAATAAATGTAAGATGACACGTCAGTGAGCACTGGAATCAGAAAAGATAGAGATGACGTGATGTTTCTGTTCACAGTGTACTGAGAGAGAGCAACAGACAGTTGTGTAAGACGGGTGCTTTGCTGCATTTTTTAAAATTATTATTTGGAATGTGCTTTCCAGGCAAGTGTAGGTCAGGACAGTTATGCTAGGAAAAGTTTAATAGGGGGAAAAAAACCTGTATTAAAGGTCCCGTTCTTCGTGTTTTTTTGAAGCTTTGATTGTGTTTACAGTGTGCAATATAACATGTGTTCATGTTTCGCGTGTAAAAAAACACAGTATTTTTCACACAATGTACTTATCTGTGTACCGCTGTTTTCACTGTCCTAAAAACGGCTGGTGATTTCCTTGTGCTATGAAGTCCCTCCTTCAGAAATACGTAACGAGTTCTGATTGTGCAAGCGCTTACCGTGTTGTAATTCGACCGCAGCTTAGCGCACGTGCCAGCAGTTCCTGTGTTGTGATTCGACAGCAGCTTAGCGCATGTTGGAAAGGTCACGCCTCTTAACGGAGAGATGTATGCGTTCAATAATCTCTACAGCGTCCCTGGGAAAGCCAAACAAAGGTGATTTGACTCCTGGATGAAAATAACAGCGTCTCGAAGACATGGCGATAAACACACTCAACGCAACAGTTCCTTTTCTCCACGCGACACGTCCGCTTCTCCACGTGGGACAGCAACAAGACCGCGCCCCCTTTTTCGCGTTTCTTTGTGGGCGGAGGTTAGTCTGTTCTACTGCTCTACTGACGTAATTAAAGAAGGAAGTACCAGGATGTAGTCCAAGCCAGCCGTTCGCTGTAGGCTTTGAAAGGGAACTTCTGTTAAATAAAATATCTCGCTTGGCATTGAACTTTGAGCTTTATAATTTTACAGGTATTATTTATGCTCTAACAGCAACATTACACACTAACTAAAGTTTGAACAATGGGATCATGCGGAATGGGACCTTTAAAAACACAAATAGAAAAAAGAAGAAAAAAAACCCATACTCTTTGTAACTGTTTCCTCTGCCCACCAGTTCATTCATGAAGCTATAATTGCATGTTGTGAAGCATATAGATCTGCCAGGGATATTTACTGTCTGCAACGAGCAGTGGTCAGCCAGGAAAACACAGCCAGAGAGATTGGCACCCTGTGTTCTTGAGAGGAGGAGTGATGTTGTGGTGGAAGCGAAAGCGACACAATACACTGCCCATGTAACATGTAATCACTGAAACAATGTTGAGTCAGTGTTGATGCGTCAATGCTAATTACATTGAATTAACGTTACAAAGTGATGTTGCTTCAGTATCACTTTTGCACCCTTAGTTACTGTTGAAACAATGTTGAGATTTCAACCACAAATCAATGATAATATCATTGAATCAACATTATGAAATGATGTTGGTTCAATATCACGTTTGCCCCCGCATTCAATGTTGAAACAATGGCGAACAAAAATAATCAATGGTAATATCGTTGAATCAACGTTACATTATGATAGATTCTACAGCACTGATGATGAAGCAATATTGAAATTAACAAAAATAATCAATGGTAATATTTTTGAATAAACATTACACTACCTACATCACTGCTGTTGAATCAACACTGAAATTAATAATTTGTAATTAAATAATCTTTGGTAATATTGTTGTATCAATGTTACAATCCCCAGAGGATTAGAGCAAATCAAGTAACGTATTTGAAAATGTCCCACTAACTGGGAAACACCCACTAGTGATCTGCAGAGATGCATACCTGCATCATCTTGTTCTCATCAACTACAAATCACTGTTAGTTCAAATCACTGTCTCCACTCATGTGTGATGTTGACTTTCAACAAAATTTCGATGCTGAAATTTCAATCTCGACCAAAATGATGGTTTGGATCAAAACTCAACATTGTATCAATGCTGTCTGGGATATACTTTCTGTGAACCTGTAAAATGTCAGTCACTTGCATTTTGAGTTAATTCTCAGTGGCCTTGAGTGACAAGGTATGCTGTTACTTTTGTCCGATATCCTGTCCAAAGCGTGAATTACACAGTCAAAGTGCTTCAAAGCAGTCAACTCTTTACTCCATGCACCTTCACAGACATCAGGGCTGCAGCTACTGACAGTTAGAGAGATGTCTGGCAGATAAAAGAAACCTCAGCCAAGATTTCGAGGAGAAGAGAGGAGGAGAGTTGTAATTGAGGCCAAAAGAAAGAGGGGAGATGATAACTATGAGTCAGTAAATAAGATAGAAAGAGAGAGAGAGAGAGAGAGAGAGAGAGAGAGAGAGAGAGATGTTTTTTTTAGAAATTCACAAAGCTTTTATTTATAAAAAAAATCATCGTTGCAATTGCATAACATTCAAAGAGAGAAAAAAACCTTCAGATAACAACTCTGTGGTGTTCTCACCATTTCACAGAACACACCATTTTACAGAACACACTCCATGCGTTGTACAACCAAAACTCAAACTTTATTCTTCTTCTTCCTATTACTCAACACAGTTTCTCACTAGAGCCCCTAGTGGTGCAGTTCCACATTACATGTGTTATAGTAAGCCATTACTATGAATGAAGTGTTATATACTTCCCAACACAACATCTCCCCTGTTACTCAAACAGAATTGCTTCTCTTATAATATTATTTTTTTTTTAAATAAGATAATGAAATTCAAGTCTTATTTACTCAAACAACAAAATTTTCAAACGAACACTTGTGCATTCAAACACAGTCTCAACTAAACTCTCAACTAGGCATTTCAAATGAGAATAATGAAATCTTAGTGCACTTTATACTTTAAGGTAACACATAACATTCATCAAACATTTCAGTGTACATTGATTTTTTTTTTTTAAATAGGGCAGCGATCCGCCTACACCCTTTACATATCCTCGTCTGACTTATTTCTCTCTCTTCAGACACATTACTCCATCACATAGTCTTGAGTCCACATGGGTGGGCGTCTCTGTCTCAAGCCTCTATTCAAACTCAAAGTAGCATTCTCCGTTGTACAGCCTCTTTCGGGTATTTCATCTTGTGCAGAGTGTTCCTCTCTTTCTGGGCATAGCGAAAGATGTGCTGAATTCCATCTTTTCCCATCACTTAAGATGAAAGTACTCGGTCCTGTTTGTTGTTGTACTGACAACGGATCAGTGAACCGGGCTTCTCCTTTTTTCACGTGAAAAGGCTTCCTCACTCTCACCTTATCGCCAATCGCGATTTTCAGAAATTTAGCACCTCTCTTACGATCAGTGTATTGTTTACTTTTGTTCTGCTTTTGTGTCACACAAGCTCTAACCTGAGCAAAGTGATCAGGGCTCTTCTCAGGCAGAAGAATGTTCAACTTTGTTCTCATAGGTCGGCCCCTTAAGAGCAGAAAAGGGGTCTCACCCGTTGTAGCATGGGGTGTTGCTCGATAGTTCTTCAACATGGTCAGGACTGCAGATTTCCAGGGCTTACGAGCCATCTCAGCTGCCTGAAGACATTCTTTAAGCACCCTGTTGAATCTTTCAATGGCACCATTAGCCTGAGGGTGATAAACACTGGTCTTTATGTGCTTTATTCCCTGTGTTTTCACAAAATCAGCAAATTCAGACGAAGTGAACTGCGGTCCATTGTCTGTCGTGATAGTGCAGGGGTTTCCTTCTCGAGCAAAGATAGTGGTCAGAAATTTCAGAACAGCCTCTGTTGTTACTGATGAAGCAAAACCAACTTCTGGCCATTTGCTGAAATAGTCAATCAGTGTTATTGCAAACTTACAGTCAATAGCTCCCTTCTCGAAAGGTCCTACTATATCAATAGCAACATGTTGAAATGGGCCTTTTGGGAACTCCACTGGCTGCATTGGAGCTGTGAATGTTTTGGCCGATTTATCACTGGCCTGGCAGGTCACACATGCAGATAGAATTGTGTGAACAAGATCATCCATCCTTGGCCACCAATACAACTCCCTCAGACGCTGTTTGGTTCGCACCAGCCCCTGATGTCCCTCGTGTTCCAGGTGGATGAGGCGTTCCCGCAGTGCAATTGGAACAATCAAACGACTCCCTCTGAAAATCAATGGAGATTCAACAGCCAGTTCATGTCTAACAGGAAAGTATGGACGCAAGTCACTGGAGACAGACTTTTGCAGTTTAGGCCAACCTGACTGAATTGTCTGGCGTAACTGTGACAGCTCTGGACAGTCCTCGCATTCAGCTTTAAAATCCACTAGCGGCAACGCAGTCAGAAATGGCTGAATTTCTGCGATTTCAGAAATCAAATCCTCTTCAGTGGATACAGTGGTGTCTGTGTGGTTCAGTGGCATACGTGAGAGACAATCCGCAACACAGTTTTTACTACCTGGACGGTTCTGTAGATCATACTGGAAGCACATGAGCCTAGCAGACCAACGAGCTACCCTCATGCCTGCTCTATTCATGCCCTTTGTGGAGAGGAGAGTGGTAAGGGCCTGATGATCAGTTCTTAGGGTGAAACGATGTCCCCACACATACGTTCTCCACTTTTCTACCGCCCAAACACACGCAAGTGCCTCCTTCTCCACAGTAGAATATTTCCTCTCAGCTGTTGATAGCGTCCTGGATGCAAAAGCTATCACACGTTCAACACCACCAGGATGTAGCTGCGTCAAAACAGCACCAAGGCCGTAATCTGAAGCATCTGTGGTAATGAACGTCGGCAGGGAAGGATCATAAATAGACAGAACAGGGCTCTCCAGCAGCATTCTCTTAAGCATATCAAAGCTATCAACAGTTTCTTTACTCCACTGTAGTGGTGTTTGTGCATCAGCTCTGAGCATCTGCCTCAGCGGCTCAACCACAGTAGCATAGTTCGGAAGAAATTTGTTGAACCATGAAGTGAGCCCTAGGTACGAACGTAAAGCTACCATGTCTGTAGGTCGAGGTGCTTCTGCAATGGCAGTCAGGTGATCTGGGCTGGGACGTAGTCCTTCTTTAGAAATTACATGGCCCAGGAACGGAATGCTTGTTTGGTTGAAGGAGCTTTTGTTGAAGTTAATCTGCAAGCCAACCTCTTCTAGCCTTTGACGAACAGCTTGGAGGTGCCTATCATGGGCCTCTTGAGAATTACCATAAACTATAATGTAGTCTAAGTAATTCTTTACACCTTCCAGCTCCCTTAGGACCGTTTGCATCATTTTTTGGAAGGCTGATGGTGCTGACGCTAGTCCAAACGGAACCCGGGTGAAACGGAAAAGGCCTTCGTGCGTTATGAACGCAGTCAGATTACGACTGTCTGGATGAAGAGGCAGCTGGTGATAAGCTGAACTCAGATCAATTTGGCTGTAATGTGAAGCACCTGCCAGTTCTGAAAACAAATCCTCCATGTGAGGTAATGGGTAGCAATCCATAATCACACTCTTATTGGGCTCACGGAGGTCTACACACAGTCTAATATGGCCATCACGTTTACGTACCACCACCAACGGACTCACCCATTCAGAAGCATCAACTGGTTCATACAGGTGACACTGTGTACACAGGATGTGTGGAATGCTCAGCCGTATAAGGAGGTGCAGGTGAGAGTTCACATTCATTGTCTATGTGCTTTACTTTTCCACTTACAATGTCCAGCTTCAGCAGTCTAATTAAATCTAACCCTAGCAAGGGAGATCCTGCAGTCACTACATAAAAAGTAGCTGGGACAACGCTGTCATTCGCTGATACACCTACTAATGCTGATAAACAGCCCATAACTGGTAGGTTCTCTTTTGCGTAAGTGACTAGTTTGATTTTGGGCTTACTCAGTGTGCATTGTGAAAAGTGTTTCTTGTACACAGCTTCTGGAAGTATGGAAACTGATGCGCCCGTATCTACAACCAGTCGTAACTTGTGTTTATTACCATCTGGTGCTTCAACATTCACTTCACATGTGATCTTATCATTGGCTGTAGCAGATTGTTTCATGCTATCCACGCAGAGCACAGTCACGTCTGGAACTACCACCTCTCTTACTTCACTCACGGCTGCTTTACACACTTTAGCAAAGTGACCCTTTTTGCCACAGTGTCTGCATGATATTTTAGCAGCAGGGCAGTTTTTATCATTTGCCAGATGTTTTTCCGATCCACATCTGAAGCACTGTCGACGTTGCTGACCAGGCATTGTTTGTTTTCGATCGTCCGATCGTCTCTGCGCAGCGTGTGACTGCTTAGTTGCACGCGCGCCCTTTCCCCCTCTGCCGTACTTAGTATCCATACTAATGGCTTGTACCGACTTCATAGCTGTAGCAGTGGAATTACAGAGTAATGACGAATTTTTAACTGCAGCTTCCACTTGACAAGCGATTGTAATCGCTTTCTCTAAAGTGAGGTCGTCCTCCAACAGTAATTTGTCCTTTACTGTAGTCAATGACACATTTGCGATCAACTGATCACGAAGCATTTCACTCTCCATTTGCCCGAACGCACATGGGGCTGCTAACGCTCTTAAAGCGGCAACGTATTGTGTAATAGTCTCATCCACTCTTTGCACACGTTGTCTGAACGTGTGTCGGCACGCTACGACGTTAACTTTAGGCACAAAGTGTTTCTGAAGTGCAGCCATTGCTTCATCAAAAGTAGTACCTTGGTCTGGCAGAGTATAAAACAGGCGCTGGCCTTCCGTCCCCAAGCAATGAAGCAATACCACTCGTCTGCGCGCCTCCGGCCATGCATCTCCAGTTGCCTGGATGACGGTCATGAAATTATTTAAAATGTCCTGCCATGTTTCAAATGGAATCGGTGGCTCCCCACTAGCAGAAAGAAACGGGGGCGGGCTCGGCACTGAAACGCTCATCCTCGTCGCCAATTTGTGGTGTTCTCACCATTTCACAGAACACACCATTTTACAGAACACACTCCATGCGTTGTACAACCAAAACTCAAACTTTATTCTTCTTCTTCCTATTACTCAACACAGTTTCTCACTAGAGCCCCTAGTGGTGCAGTTCCACATTACATGTGTTATAGTAAGCCATTACTATGAATGAAGTGTTATATACTTCCCAACGTTTTGGGAGTTCATTTTAGTCCATCCTGAAGTCCGTTTTGCAGAGATGGACTAAAAATGAACTCCCAAAACGTACTGCCAGATTCTGGAAGATGAATTCTTCAAACAGTGGTACTAGAGGATGAGGAGCTGGTCCTTCAAGAGTCACTCTCAACCTATCTGTCCATAAAGCCTATAAAAAAACCTTCTTCATGTATTTTACAACACTTCAGCTTGTGATTCTTATTTAGTGGGGGTCATTTTTTAGGATTCTTTACCTAACTGAAGTCTCTGAGATCCTGACACCTTGCACTTCTGGAGACTCCAGGTAGGTTGCAGCTTTGGAAAATGGTGGCACTGGAGACTAAAGGGTTCCTGATGGTTTCACCCTTAATTCTTCACCTTAATTCTTAATTCTTTTGCAGTTAACAGGTGTCTTTTCTTCACCACCTGTTTTTGTCAGATCCTGCTGATCCAACAAGCATTTCACTGTCCAATGGTCATGCCTTAACTGCAATGTCTAGTATTGCATTAGTATTGCATCCTTCTCATGGGCATTTAATACTTTTTGACTTTTCAGTCTGAGTTAAATCTCTTTTTTGGCTCAATTTATCTGTAAAAGAAAACGGCTCGGGTTATGTATATAACCCTTGTTCCCTGAGAAAGGGAACGAGCACTGCATCGGAACGACGAATTTGGGGACACTCCCTAAGCAACAGCGCGTCTGAAGTATGAAGGAAATCAGGCCAATCCTGATTGGTGTTGCGTCATGACGTAACTATGACGGCATACCCGGAAGATACATAAAGGGCAGCCCAGGCATAGTAATGGCAGTTATCGCGATGAAGCATGCGCTCCAGGCCTGCCGAGGTGTGGCGACGAGATGCAGTGCTCGTTCCCTTTCTCAGGGAACAAGGGTTATATACATAACCCGAGCCGTTCCCTTTCGAGGGAACTCCCACTGCATCGGAACGACGAATTTGGGGAACGAGTACCCACTAGGCCACACCGACGGTAGCACCAGTCCTAGTGTGAAGCCGGAGACCGGGCACAGCTAGGACTGGAGTACCCTAGCACCGGGCGTCGCAGGGAGGTGCAGACTATAAAACCTAATAAAGGTGTGTGGAGTAGCCCATCCGGCTGTCTCACAAATGCTTGTCAAGGGGACCCCAGAAAGGAGGGCCACCGAAGAGGCCATGCCCCTGGTGGAATGTGCCCTCACGGCCATAGGTGAAGGCAGGTTGCGCACCTGATAGGCCGTGGCTATTGCCTGGACAATCCAGTTACTGATAGTCTGGGTTGACGCAGGCAGCCCCTTCTTAGATGAACCAAAACACACTAATAGCTGCTCAGACTTCCTCCACTGCGCAGACTTCTCCACATATAATTTAAGGGCTCTGACCGGGCAGAGCAGGTGAAGCCTCCCTTCTTCTGCCGTCACGTGAGGTGGAGGATGAAATGCCTGAAGAACCAAAGGCCTGACCACGTTCGATGGCACCTTGGGCACATAACCGGCCCTAGGGTGTAAGATGGCCTTCACTTCGCCAGGGGCAAACTCCAGGCAAGTCGGCGTAAGCGCCAAGGCCTGAAGGTCCCCCACCCTCCTCAGAGAAGTGATGGCTAAGAGAAAGGCCATCTTAAGGGTCAAGCTCTTTGGGTCTGCTGACTCTAGTGGCTCGAAGGGGGCCTCAGCCAATCCCTCGAGAACCACTGCCAGGTCCCAGGTTGGGACTCTGGACCGAGCCGCAGGCCTCATCCTCCGAGCCCCACGGAGGAACCGTACAACCAACTGGTGCCTACCCAAAGGCCCATCACCCAACGGTGTGTGGAAAGCCCCAATGGCAGCCACGTACACCTTGAGTGTGGACGGGGTAAGCCCTGCAGAGAAACGATCTTGGAGGAACTCCAGCACTGAAGCCACTGGGCAGTTAACTGGGTCCACCTCACGCTCTCTACACCAAGTGGAAAACACATTCCACTTGAGGCTGTACAGTCTCCTTGTAGATGGAGCCCTGGAACTGAGTAAGGTCTCGATCACATCGGCCGGCAGGCCAGCCTCTAGGTATCTGGCCCCCTCAGGGGCCAGACCCAAAGGTTCCATAACTCGGGCCGGGGGTGAAATATCGTGCCCCCTGCCTGAGACAGGAGATCCCTCCTCAGAGGAATCTCCCAGGGTTGACCTGCCAGCAGAGATATGATGTCCGAGAACCAAACCCGAGTCGGCCAACGTGGTGCCACCAGAAGCAGGTTGGCGCCCTGTCGACGGACCCGCTCCAGGACTCCCGGGAGCAGAGCGATCGGGGGAAATGCATACAGACGTAGCCTCGGCCATGTCTGCACCATGGCATCCAGCCCCAGAGGGGCCGGATGCGTGAGAGAAAACCACAGTGGCAAGTGGGTCGTCTCTCGAGACGCGAATAAATCCACTTCCACTGGGCCAAACCTCTCGCACATGGCCTCCACCACCTCCGGGTGGAGTCGCCATTCCCCGGGCCTCAGCCCCTGCCTCGACAGGATGTCTGCTCCCTGATTTTGGACCCCCGGGACATACATTGCCCTGATGGACAACAGTTTCCCTTGGGCCCACAGGAGGATCTGATGCGCCAGTCTGCATAGAGGGCGCGATCTGAGACCCCCCTGCCGGTTGAGGTACGCTACGACAGACGTATTGTCTGTCCGTACCAGGACATGGTGACCGCCGAGGTCCGGGAGAAAGCTCCTGAGAGCTTTGTAGACCGCCATCATCTCCAGGCAATTTATGTGCCAGGAGGAATGACGGCCCTCCCAAGGGCCCCTCGCAAAGCGGCCGTCCATGACCGCGCCCCAACCAGTGAGGGAGGCGTCTGTTGAAACGGATTTCCGGCAACAGGACGCTCCCAACACTGGCCCCTGGGACAGAAACCAAGGTTCTTTCCATATGGCTAGGGAACGAAGGCAAACGCGCGTTACCCTGATCATACGGAACGGGTTCCCCCTGGGGGAAAACCCCTTGGTTTTCAGCCACCACTGTAGAGGTCTCATGTGCAGCAGGCCAAAAGGTATTACGTTGGACGCTGCTGCCATGTGACCCAGCACCCTCTGGAAGTGCCTGACAGTGATGCTGTGGCCTAGCCTTAATCCTGAGACCATCGCCCGCGTGGTCTCGACTCGTGCGGGGGCTAATTGCGCCCGCATCGAAGTCGAATCCCACACGACTCCCAGGAACGTAGTTCTCTGGGATGGCGTCAACACACTTTTCTTGGTGTTGAGTCTCAGCCCCAAGCACTTTATGTGGGCCAGAACGACATCTCGATGCCGAACCGCCATATCGTACGATTGGGCCAGAATGAGCCAATCGTCGATATAATTCAGCACACGGATGCCCTGGAGTCTCATTGGAGCCAGAGCTGCATCCATGCACTTTGTGAATGTGCGTGGGGAAAGAGCTAGACCAAAGGGAAGCACTCGATATTGGTACGCCTCGCCCCCGAAAGCGAACCTCAAGAGCTTCCTGTGACACGGAAGGATGGATATATGGAAGTATGCGTCCTTCAGATCTATCGTGACGAACCAGTCCTCGGACTGGATCTGACTCACGATAGTAGGAATGGTGAGCATTTTGAACCTGAACCTCATCAGAGATCGGTTCAAATACCTCAGATCCAGAATAGGACGCAACCCTCCATCCTTCTTTGGAACTATGAACCCGGACTCCCTCTCTGGCGGGGGAACAGGCCCCCTTTACCAGCAAGGATTCTACTTCCTGTTCCATAACCCGAACCCGCTCTGGTTCCACTACAGTCCATGTCACTCCACAGAATTTTGGTGGAGGGTGGCTGAACTGCAGTCTGTAACCTTTTTCTACAGTACGCAGGACCCACGTAGAAATACTCGGAAGGCGTTTCCACGCGCCGAGATAATCTACTAAGGGAACCAGCTCTCGAGGCTGGCTTCGGGTATCAATATCAGTTGGGGACAATTTTCGGTGTACGGACGTGTTAACTGCCCAGTCGCAAGTCCTCCCGGAGGCGGCTGGAGCAGTGAACGTCCGCGGGAAACCGATGTGGCCCGAAGCATCTGTGACGGCGGGATTACCACATCGATTTCCCGAGAGCGCCGCGGCGGGGACAACCTCGGTTGTTCCTGCGCGGGGGGGACCGCTCTTTGAAGTCCAGCCGAAGCTAGGACTTCTTCCCAGCAGCCTTCCTAGCCTGAAGGACGTTTCTCAAATCGCCCATAGGTGCGGAAGCCTGCTGGTGCGAGCGCCGCCTCTGTTGCCAAGCTCCAGGAGGAGGGGCTCGAGAGGCGACGCTCTGCTTTTGCACCTGCCGGTGCGAGGAACTGGTGGACAGCTGAGGCTGCCCGCTGGAGGCAGCCTTCCCTTTGGAGCGACGAGGGAGATATTGGCGGAAAGCTGCTGACTGCTTCCTCGCCTCCTGGAATCTGTCGACAACGATATTAACGGCGTCGCCGAACAGACCAGAAGGCGAGATCGGGGAATCCAGAAGGAAGGTTTTATCCTTCTCCTTCATCCCCGATAAATTCAGCCATAAATGTCTCTCCACAGTCACCATAGATGCCATAGAGCGGCCCACAGCGCGGGCCGTCTCCTTGGTGATGCGGAGAGACAAATCCGCAGCTTTCCGGAGCTCCAATATGTCCCCCGGAGAGGGACCCTCACCCTCGTTCAACTCCTTCAGGAGGTCGGCCTGGTAGGCTTGCAAGATGGAAAGGGTATGCAAGGAACTACCAGCCCACCCAGCCGCCATATAGGCTCTGCCCACCAAGGCTGAGGTGTCCCTGCAGGGCTTGGTGGGCAGTACCGGGGCTTTCAGCGACGATGCCGACTCGGGAGAAAGATAGCCCGCGAGCGCATCTTCCACCCGCGGCATCGTCCCGTATCCGGCTTCACGCGCCCCCAGGACATTAGAATAGTCCAATACAGGGGGATTGGAAACGCGTGCCGAATACGGCTTTCTCCAAGACTTGCACAACTCGTTGTGCAAGTCCGGGAAAAAAGGCAAACCCCGGCGAGGTGTTTGAGCCCGGCGTGAAAGGAATCGGTCATCCAGCCTGCTTGGTGGCTGGATTTCCTCATTTTCCTGTGGCCAATCTAATCTTAATTTGGCCACCGCACGGGTCAAAACCTCGACCAGTTCCTCTTGAGCGGGTGGGTGAAGTGGCGACTCATCTGGTGCTTCACCGCCCGCTTCGATGTCCACCTCATCTGGTTCCTCAGAACCAGAGAGAATGAACATCGGATTTTCCACCCCGGGGGAAGAAGCCGCAGCGTGGGCTTCCACACAGGGAGGGAGAATCTCGGAATCGTCAGACGAAGTTTGGGAAGGTGCCTCAGCAGTCCCAAACCTGTCTGATAGATCCCGCTGTGAGCCCCAGGATCTGCGACGCCGCTTTGCCTCGGCAACAGCGGGTCCAGAACCAGAGGGCTCACGAGGCTGGCCGGCCTCATTGAACACGGCCAGCCGAGAACGCAAGAGCCTGAGTGTGAGCCGCTCACAATGTTCACAGGCGGCTCCCTCGAGAGCCGCCTGAGCATGCTCCACACCCAGGCACTGAACACAAAGCGAGTGTGTGTCCGAGCCCGACATGTAGCGGGGACACGGGTGCACACACTGCTTGAAGTCCCTTGCCTTCTCAGTCGCCATCTCACTCACTTTTTCACTCTCACAACGAACAACAATAAATAGACAGACAGATTTCACAAAGAGCGCTATGCTGAAGAGCGATAACTGCCATTACTATGCCTGGGCTGCCCTTTATGTATCTTCCGGGTATGCCGTCATAGTTACGTCATGACGCAACACCAATCAGGATTGGCCTGATTTCATTCATACTTCAGACGCGCTGTTGCTTAGGGAGTGTCCCCAAATTCGTCGTTCCGATGCAGTGGGAGTTCCCTCGAAAGGGAACATGCCTAATAATTCTGCACACCTGAATATAAGGTGATTTTCATTTCCAGCCTTCATGAACAATTATATATCACTTATAGATTATTAAATACTAAATCAATAGTAGTTATTAGGATTACTGTGGTTTGGAAATGGTCAAATGTGCCTGGAAAAAAAATATGATCAGAAAATCAACGTGCCTAATAATTCTGCACTCCCTATAGTCACTGCAGAGCAATGAAACTGGACTTTATGTCTCCAAGATCTCCTTTTTTTCGGTAGGAGGGTCAACACAGCTCTTTGGCAACTTTGAGGCAATTTTCCCCTTGCCAGACTGGTATTCAACTCCTCTAGGAGATCTTCTCCTATTGTTGACTATTTTCTAGCTCTACAGCAACTTCACTTTTATACAAATTTTCATAAAAGTCAACCGCCCTCTGGCGAATATCGGAAAGATATTCGGAGTCAGATCATAAAGCATGAATAACTCTATTTTGACCATTCTTTGTTTTGTCTAAATTAAAAAAGAATTTTGTTGAAGCATCCATTTGATCCATGCTTTGAAATCTCGACTTGACTAAAGGCCCCCTGTGTCCTGGAACCAGGTCTGCCAATTGTGTTTTTTTAACCCTCAGAGACCTAAGGGTATTTTTACAATTAATTTTCCGCCTGGTGTTATTTACTAAAAAAGCTTGTAAAACATCAACCCTGTTGTGCACAGACAATTGACACACCTCTTTTTTTTCAAGACAAGCTGCACTGTCAGTATATTTGTGTTGCATTGATGTCACCTGAATGTAAAATAAGTTATGGGACCATAAAGACAAATGAAAACATAAAACGGAAATTGAATCACTCAAATATTTATTGAAAACACACACAAATAAATAAAAGCTAAGCATATTTCCTCTGGAAAACAGTTTGTTCAAGTCTTTGGAGTCCTGGAACTCAGGAATAAACATGATAACTTATACAGAACCAAAACTATTTACATTTTTCCAAAAAAAGTCCAGGCGCTTTTGGCCTCTTTGGATTTTGAATATTTACTGGTGCCAAGCCTCAAAACAGTTCCTATCAGGAACTTCTCCTCAAACTTTCTTCTCAAACTTTTTCCTCAAACTTTCTCCACAAAAATGCAGCGCGTCTCTCTCTCTCTCTCCTCAACACTAGCCATGCGTCTATCTCTCCACAATAACAGAGCTGTGGTTCGCGTAATGACGCACACCAACGTGGATGACGGATCAGCCTGTCATTGGTCAAACCCTCATCCAAAATGGCAGCTAGCATCGCGCTAGCGGCAAAAATGACGGAAAATTTATAAATTATGGACATCAAGTGGATATATCTTGGATGTAAGCGTTTTGATTTATTGCTGAACAACTCCAAAAAGATGCACATGTTCCAGGCTGGATAGAAAACCTTCTGTAAAGGCTACAAAGACACCAAAGACACCCCCGTGATGGCTAGCTCGTTAGCTTTCTGCTGGAAAAAACGGTAAGAAAATCGATAAAAGTTTCATGAAATAATATAGATATTTATCTGAGGTGCCGTATGACGTCGTGGGCGATGCCGTCGGGCTCTGAGGGTTAAATCTAAAAGTAAGTCTAGGAAACCTCTTGTACCAGTAGACTCTGCCAATTCTTGAAGTTTTAGAATATCAGCCTACAAGATACTCATTCTAGACGTATTCGAGTAAACTGTAAACAAAGCTGCTTAATTTGGGATTTTCCTACATCCCACCATTGTTGTACAGAATTATAAAAACCTTTCTTGGTTTTAAATCCTCCCCCCAAAAAATTAACAATTCTTTAAAATGTTTATCACTTTATAATGCAGTATTAAGCTGCCAATAAGCACTTTGGGGCTTTAAAAGATTAATACAAACAGAACATTTGACCATACAATGATCCGAAAAACTACCAGGTACTAGGGGTGGTGAAAAAAATCGATTATCGATTAATCGCGAGTATGTTATGGACGAGCATGAATCGATCATTACATTTTCAAAAATCTATTTTTTTATTTATCTAAACCTGACACTACCACCGTGTGTGTGTGTGTGTGTGTGTGTGTGTGTGTGTGTGTGTGTTCATTAGATGAATGTAAATCTGTTGTTAATGCTGAGATGATTCTGAGGGAACACTCTAGAAATCCTCCCGCCTCGCCTCCTCTGGAGCTCAGGCACAACATTAGCATTAGCGCGTTAGCACGGCTCAGATTCGCGCACAAACACCGAATAAACGCCTTCAATCCGCAGATTTATGAGCGCTTCAGATGAGCGAGCGCGACACACATCGACGCGCACATTCGCGGGAATTAAGGCGATCCTGAGGACGCGATGAGCGGATCTCACACACACACACACACACACACACACACACAGCCGGACTGATGCTGGAAACACACCGCCGCTCCGCTGCACCGACCCGCGGCTCCCGCTCACGGAACCGAACGGGCCTCGACACTCCTCCGACACGAACCCGTTTTTCTTCTGTCGTTTTTTCCCCTTTTGTCTTTCTCACGTCAGGAAACGAACGAGAGGAGCTCGAGCATTCCACGCGCTCCCGCCCCCCTCACGCGCGCACCGCATCAATCACTCTTGACATTTTGTCACTGTGTTCTACAGTACAGTATATAAGCTGAAGCTACAGTAAGTTGTTCAAAAATGTTCATTTTGTCTTCTTAATGATTAAATTGGACAAATTTCTTCTAGAAAGACAAGGTGTTTGGAGAAAAAACTTCTTCTTTACCTTGACATGTTTCGACTGCAACCTGCAGTCTTCCTCCACCTGAACACGTTGTCTTTCTAGAAGAAAATTATCCAATTTCTACAGTATGTTGGTTCTGATCTACTTCCTCAAGGAAATAAGCCTTTCAGTTATTTGTTATTGTTTAGTTCAACTTGATGAGTCACAACACAATGTGATGTATTCATTTCTGTGTAACTACACGACACTACACGACAAGTGCTTTGAGTTGTTGTTACTCAATAAAAGAGTTAAGTAATTCAGTAGCTGACTTTTTTTTTATACTGCAATCACTTTGTAGTGTATTTTCATTTACTGTTGTGAAATGGAAAATCAATAATCGCTAATCGAGAATCGTTAATAATCGAAAATCGACTGTAATCGAATCGGGACTTCAATAATCGTAATCGAATCGAATCGGGAAATCAGACAGATTAACCACCCCTACCAGGTACAATGTGATAATTCCTTATGATATTGTAATGGTGTTTAAAAACGTCAAATCTTTCCAATCTTGCCACTATCACGCACATGGGTCCAAGTACCTTCCAGTACCTTCCAACCCACTTTCCTGTAAAGACACAACTGGTGCGGTGGCAACAGAAACTACACCCTGCACCTCAGAAACACTACCATTGTTTTCCACAACAGTCAGATTTTTCCACATTCAAAGTGGGAGCATTACAGGGCCCTGCCTCAACCCTTTCCTCATCATGACTTTTTAGATTATTCTCCCTCATATTTTGCTCATCAGCTAACATATGATCCTCTTTATTCCTTTCAGGGCAAGCTCGAATTAGATGGCCTACCCCACCACAGCCGAAGCATTTCATCATATCCATAGTGGAAAAGAAAGCATACTCAAAGTTGTCAACCTTGATGTTAAAAGTCAAGTCAAGTTCTTCACTGTCTTTCAAGATCATGAAGACAAATCTTATAAAAGAAACTACATGTTTTAACAGTGGTGAGGCAATACCAATACCAAATCTCTTAATCAGTGAAACTGAAACAAAATGTGGAATATTAGTCAAAAATCCTTTCCTCGAGAATATGAAGCAAAAAAATTTATTCTTAATAATTTTATCCATGTTAAACGCAGTGCAGCTGGACAGCAGATACAGCAGAGCGTGCCTATGCGCTGATTGGCTGTGCTGCGGCAACTGCAGGAACCTATGGCGAGTCAGCTAAGTGGGAGGACTAATGAGGTGACTACCTGAGCTCCCGCCTAAATAGCCTAAATAGCACAAATGAAAATCGACTGAAGCGATGCCTCTGAGCAAAAGCACAAGCACGGCAGGCTACGCAATACTCGTTCCCTTCTCTCAGGGAACCGAAAGTAACCGAGTCGTTCCCTTTCCAGAGTACTCTCGTATTGTGTAGCAGTACGCTAGGGGGACGCAATGTAAAACGCTGTGTGTGCTTAATCTAACTCCCACTAAGGTCTGTGGTGAACCACAGGAACCTAGCAGAGATAGGTGAAATTAACCCACAAGAGACCAACAGTGACTGATCCTTGTTTGTCTGAGTGCATTCACCTGTTCCTCATGTTTTCTGCTCCCTTTATTTAGTGCGTTCTTTCCCTCATGTGTTCCTGGTTTGTTATACGTTGTACCTATGCGTGCTGTTATGCTAGTATTGCTAAGTGTTTGTGCTGCCTTTCGGTCTCGTCTGGATTTCTGTGTCTCTAGTTCCTGTCCTGCAAGTAGAGCTTCCCTGGCAGCTTGCTCTCCTTGCCTAGCTGCAAGCTTGGTGAGTTTCCTGATAAGACCTGACTGCATTGCCCTAGGATTCCTGGTATCCTCTGGTCTCATGCTGCTCTGTCAGAACTGCTCTCCAGTCTACCACCTTCTGGAGCTAGTTATAGTGGCTGCTCTTCCTGCCTGTGATTTTGCTCCTAACCCGCCTACTGTTTGGACTGTGTTCACCTCCTCACCATTTCTTGTCTTGTCAGCTGTTTGTCAATAAACCCCTGATCACTCATTCCTGCATTTGAGTCCTCTCTCATAGAACTGTGACAAAAAGTTTCATTAAACCTACAAAACAATTCTTTTAACCTCATAAATAAAGGTTCTAATCCCACACTGCATAAAAACATGATAAAAACGTCTCTCTTTGAAGACAAAAAGGGCATGCAGAACTGACTTCTGGATTCAACACCGAAATAAAGGAATTAACAGTAATGGCACCATGGAGAATATTACTCAGTTTGAGCACAGAACGCCATGTTGTATCAGTTGTTTTTATCAAACATCTTATTAAAAACCAAAACACAGACTCTATACAGCTTTTTGCCTTCACTTGACAAGAAATCTAAGGACAAAGATTCACAAGAGTTTAGCAAAAAGCCTATACTCTCGTCAAGATTAGGTTGAACAACCAAACACGGAAAAGGATCCTGAATATCAGGAGTACTAACAGGTAGTCTTCATCAACTGTAAAACATGATTTAAGTTTTATCAGAAACTGTTTTATTCATAAATGTTTAGATACTACCTCCACATTCACAAATTGAGGCCCAGTTAAAGTCAATAAATGTCCCAAAGTGAAAACTCTGGATTCCTGCAATGAGGTACTGAACCCCGGTAAATGTCAGTGAGTGGTAATGTCCAAGCAGGCCCCAAGTATCAATGGTTCTTGTAATAACCAATGGAGAGAGTATGAGTTCTCAGTCTTATGAACACGAAAAAAACTCCACACCTTGAAAAGATTCTGATAAAAAGCAGGCAGTTCTGATAAATCCAATTTGGTTGCATCCATTAAAAAGAGGGATTTGTCCAGTCCAAATCCTCCAATAGTACTTAAAATGGTACAACTAACAGCACGCCAGCGGAAGTCTGTTGAACCATCAAAAAATCTTTTTAAATTCTGTAAACGAACAGCAGCCATTCTACTTTGTAAGTGAATCAAACCTTGCCCACCTTCTTCTTTGGGGAGGTATAAAACACTCAGTGTAGTTTGTCCCAAAAAAAAGTTCACAAGAGCAGCCTGAATTTTGGCCAAAAACTGTGGCAGAGGGTCTACACATGCCAATCTGTGCCAAAGTGAGGATATGCCACTACACCCCCTTTAGGACATATTCGGTAATAGCCATTTCCATTTATCTAAGCAACCTTTAACTTTTTCCATCACCCCTCCCAATTTTTCTTTTAAAACACTGTCATCACCAGATAAACTCCTAAATATTTTATACCCCTGTTACCCCAACACAACCCATCAGGAACGCAAAGGTTTACCATCAGTCCATTGTCCCAACAATAAAGCATCACTTTTTTTTCCAATTGACCTTGGCAGAAGATAACACTCTAAATTCTTCAATTAGGTTAAGTAAAATCTGCACATCACTTTGTCTGTCAAACATATTTTATTATCACAACTTTGGTAAAACCAAACCACATAATTTACTTATTTGTTGAAGCAATGTCTCAATGGCAAAAAGAATACAACATTTCAGACAAGGAACAACCTTGTCTGATACCTCTGAGAACCTTGAATGGAGCACATAAGCCACCATTTTCAGTGCACTCTCAACGTCACAAAAGAGTACCCTGATCATATCTACATTAACATCTAAAAGATGTTAAAGTACTCCACGAATAAGTGTGCTCAACTTGGTCGAAAGCCTTCTCCTGATCTAAAGATCTGCAGATATTCCTGCACGGGCACACCTCTTTTATTTTTAGTCGATCTGAGGAATAACTTAATATCATCAAGCTCGTAATTCTGCCCAACAAACTCGTTCTGAGAAAGTGTCACACTAATAACTAAGTGTCACACTAAGAAGACCCACCATCACTCTAAATTGGTATTAACTAATTGTGTACTTATGTTTAACAGCTGACAGCTGATTGGTTGATTGCAATCCATTACATACCTTTAAGTTATCTGACATTATCAAGATGAATTTGTTCTGACACAGTTTAACTCTGAGTCCTTGTCATATTTTATTAACATTTTCTAAACTATAGCGAATCAACTGTGATAATGTGAGAAAATTTTGGTGTCTGAATAAATGTTTTCAGTCACTTTAATGTCAAATCACCCTGTTTTAAATACAGAAACCCTGGTTCATTTGTGACATTAAGTATATTTGAACAGAGAGAAAATTAAGATTATGAGAAGAACATTGCATAAGAGACAAAAGGCTGAGACAAATAAGCAAACAGTGTGCTGTTAGTAACCATAGAAACCTCACTATTCAAGCCTCAGCTTTAGCACACACAGTGGACATTTGCTGCTATTTGAAGTGAACAAATATGAATTAGCAGGGACGTCGTTAGGCCTATTTTAGGGGGGCTGAAGCTACCCCAAAATGTTCCTAAGCCCCCCTAAATGATAATAAGAACAACAATAACAATTTGATTTATCAATAACCGTATCCTCCTCATTCATATTTAGATGCAACAAATTATATATATCCAGCTTCAAAAAAATAGCCGAAAAGTCGGTATTTGGACAGAAGTACAAAGAGTCTTTGTGCTATTAAGATGATCGCGTCTCGTTGGTGAACTGTGGCAGCTTTCAGAGCGTTGCAGACCGGAGCGCTCCTGCAAGAAACTGCCTGGAGGATTCATCTCCGTTACCAAGGTTATAATCGTTAACGAAAATGAACGAAAAAACGAAAACTAGGTGGGTTGTCGTTAACTGAAATAAAAATAAAAACGAGGCATTACAAAAAAACGATAACTAACCAAATCTATAATGTGTTTGGCAAAACTAGCTAAAATAAAATGATGGATTAAATGTCCTAAGTTTTTGTCTTTATCAATGTCTTTCATAGAGCAAATAACGTTCCGCTGCATCTCCTTTCCCTGCGTCTCTCATTCACGCGCGCCCCACACCCACACACACGCACGCACGCACGCACGCACGCACACACACACAGCCCGTGCTCACCGCCGTTCCCTTTCGAAAGGGAACTCGCGCTGCGTCAGCTTCGACGCTACGGGGAACGCCTCCAGCGTGACTGGTGCCTGAAATCACATTGAATCACGTCAATCCTATTGACCGGCGACAGCCTATGATGTCATCAAGGTGCGACCAGGAAGTATATAAGGGAGCCTTGCCAACATGACAGTATCTTTTCGTCTTCAGGGACTGTTTTGCCTGTCTTCACGTGAAACGTCTACAAGAAGGATAACAATGAAGTGTGCTGAGAACGCCACTTCTGCAGGTGTGTTTTGAATGTGTATCTTGCGCTTTGGATACACACACACTTTGCATTTACTGTCTGGGAGAAGAGCATGCATGAGAGGTTTGCGAACCTCTTGTGAAAGTATTTGTGAGCGTTGTCCTCTGGAAACGCTCCGCTCTCGGTGGGACCTCTTCTCGAGGGGAGAGGTTTCAGCATCTGGGAACGGCCACGCTCGAGCTGAGGCTGAGCGGCGTCTAAATACCAAAAGCGCTTCCCAGATGGATCTGGCTCGTCGCTTGGAGACAGTTATGGTTCTTGAGGACGATCCAGATCGCGAGAGGCGGACCTCGGAGGAAGGAGCTGGATTTATGTTCCTCCTCCTCGTCTGCTGCTCTTCCACTCGAGCAGAGGATGGGTGAGTCAGTTAAAAATGCTGAAGCTTTTCTTACCATCCTGTCCCATGTACGGGAGTTGCTGGAAGTCATGGAACGCGCTGCGGGTAGACTGCAGCTGCCTTTGCGGCGCGTGAAGAGAAAGGCTGAGCGTCCAAACAGTTCGGACGACCGGTTTTTCTCCGCCCATGACCTCCCAACTCCTGGGAGTCTTCCATTCCTTCCAGATCTCCATCAGCAGATCTCGAGGGAATGGAAGAAACCATACTCAGCCCCGCATCTGTCGACATCGGCGAGCTAAATGTCGCTGATGTCGAGGGACTGCCTGGCTGGGTATGTGTCGATGCCGCCCGTGGACGAGATGTTATGTTTATCTCGCCTCTGGGCGGCCGGCGACACTGTGGCTCCCACCCTGCCGGTCTAAACGCCTGAATGGTAGGGCGTACATGTCAGTGGGTCGCGCTGCAGCGGCTTTGCACACCACAGCTGTGTTGCAGGCTTATCAGGCGGACCTGCTGAGGGACCTCGATCAGGGGGGAGGGACCCCCTGAGGCGGTAGTCGAGTCGCGCCGGACCGCGGTTTTCACTCTCCGGGCCACCGTACAGATAGCGCCGATGGCGGCGAGGGTGGCCACGGAGAGACATCTGTGGTTAAACCGTTTGGACATCGGGGAGAAGGAAAAAATCCTTTCTCCCTGATGCCCCGGTTTCGCCATCTGAACTTTTCGGCACCTCCGTAGAGGCGGTGGTGGGAAAGTTCGGAGAGGCGAGGGCGCGCTCGGCGGCATTCAGGACATGCATTCCGCTGAGGTCCGGGACCGCGCCCAGGCAGTCGGGTGTCCCCGGCCCGTCCCAGTCTGAGGGCTGGAGACGGGAAAAGCGAGCCAGCGTCGCCTCTCGAGCGCCCCGCCGCGGAGGACTGTGGCGCAGGGGAGGCGGGACACCCGCGACAGGAAGAGGAAGGAAGCCGGGGCTGGTAACCGGAACCAGCGCAGGCAGCAGACTCCACCCCCCGAGGAGCGCGGAGATGAACGCTGCCTTTTTTCCCTTCCTCTGGTTTTTCCCCCGGGCGCTTTTACATCAGGCCGGTGGCCTATGATGAGCAGAAAATGTAAGATTCTGCCGGCTCGCCTGGTTTGTTTGGTGAAAGCGCCCCCCTCAGGATGGCGGGCGGATACTAGCCTTATGGCTGGCTGGAAGCACCGCTGGGAGCGATTGGTGAGTCCCCCTCTCTGAGGGTGAAACATTTTCAAAACTATGTTTTTCAGAACTCCTATACCTTCGCTCGCCTGAGAGGTTTTCTGGGGAAATTTGGATCGCCGCTGGATCTTCGCAGGGCCTGCAGCTCCCCGTGAGTAAGCTAAGAACGATCTTCTTTGCAACATTATGTGGTTGTGTGTGAATACCTCACTTTCTGCTAGTAGAGTCTGCTGTCTCTCCGTGCTATGTTTTCCCCCACTATGTGGGTAACTAAATCGCGCTCTTGCCCGATGGCTTGTAGTGTAAGAGGCGAGCTGTGTTTTTCCTAGCGTAAAAGTGGGAAGTAGCTGAAGACCGGGTATGCACTAACGCACGTGCTGTAGTGAGATCTGCGCCCAGCTCTGCGGGGCTTTGGGAAAAGGGTTTTTGGGGCCTCATTGTGTATATTAGAGGTGATAATATTTCTTTCCCGGGCCCTGAGTGGATCTAGTGCGGACTTATGTCGCACCACTTGGCCTAGGCTTTGTCAAGGATGGGGGCCTTCCCTTTTAATGAAGTTGTTCGCCCCTGGCCTGTCTTTTTATATAAGAACATGGCGTTGTTTATGCATCCTTGTTTCAGCCTCCTCTGTTTCAGAGTCATCCGGCCAAGGCCCGCCCCCTTTCTCTGCGTTCTGGGGTCACAAGGAATGCAGACGAGGTGTTGCAGGAGACAGTGACTTCGCCAGTGGTTGTGGGGTGGAGTTAAGCGTCTTTTCGCCGGTATTGCGATTAGACTTTATCTGCAGTGTCCGCCTTTCGGAGCTTGGTGGCCGCCATCTGCTGGCGGCCCCCGGCCTCTTCCTGGAGGATGGTACGGCCGGTGGATTTCATATTTCTGTGATATTGTTCCCTTGCTTTATGTCTCTGCTTCACCTCCTTTAGGGCCCGGGTCGAGCTGAACATCGGATAATCCTTTTGTCTGTACGGTTCTGGTCGGATGCTCCCCTGAGGCCCGAGCATTGCCAATGGCTGACGCCCTCGCACTTATGTTGGCCGCTGCATGGAAAGTAGGCAGCCGCCCCTATGCAGGTGACGTAAGTTGTACTCCCCTCGCTTTAGAGGGTCTTTGTTTAAGCCTTTCCGCTGAGTACACTGCTGTTGGCAATGTGATTAGGTCCATGTTTGTAGGCACTGCCCGAGAGACTGCGCCGTCCTGGGGGCCCTAGGACACGGCGAAGCAGTTGTTCCTAGCTGCCTCTGGGATGGAGCCAGCCCGAGGTGTGGGCATAGGAGCCAGCTGGCTGTGAGCGGCCAGCTTGGGCGGTCTGGGCAGTAGGACTTCAAGACAGGTAGTAGGCGTTAACCGGCCTCCTTGCAGGAAAGTCCCGACACTATGGCCCACGAGTGGGCCTCGGAGGCTCTTCTCCACTGGTGTCGACGTCAGCAGTGACCCGTCATTGGCCCTGGGGATGAGTCCCCAGGTGTTAAACTGGATTTCCAGGCCTTCGTCAGCAGCAGACAGCTGCCGTCAGCCCAGGTAGCAGCAGCCAGCCTTCTTAGAAAGTCACGGCAGGATCCTTGGAATCTGCAGACCCCCTATTCGGGGGGGTAGGTCCTGCCAGGGCTCCCTGAAGGGTAGGCTCCCGGTCTGGGTTACCTTCGCTCAGGAGTTAGGCCCTGTCTGGCCTCCCTGAGAGCCTGCTGTGGTCAGCAGGCACCGCCTGGTCTCCCCCGAGGGGGCACCATAGGCATTAAGTCCCTCGACGGCTGGTACGAGCTGCTAAATAGGTGGTAGGCGCTACTGGGCCTCCCTATGGGCCTGCTGTGGGGTAAGCAGGCCCACTTGACCTCCTCTGCGGATGGCGTTCCTGGGCCCCAGTCACTGGATGGCTAGCACGAGTGCTAGTAGGTAGTAGGCCTCATCCGGCCTCCCTGAGTGACCTCCCTGGAGGCAAACTCCTGGTTCCCAGCCACTGTGGCGGTGAGCATGAAGTGCTATGAGTAGCACTTTCTGCTATCAGGTGGTAGGCACGGTAGCCTCCCTGATGACGAGCTCACGGTTCCCGGTCGCTGTGGTAATGAGCATTGAGCGCACCATGGGCGTGGAATGCTACGAGTAGCATGTCCTGCTATCAGTTGGTAGGCACGGTTGCCTCCCTGAGGGCAAGCTCCCGGTTTCCGGTCGCTGTGGCAATGAGTGTGAAGTGCTACGAGTAGCACGTTCTGCTATCAGGTTGTTAGGCATTTGAGCCTACCTGAAGGCAAGCTCCCGGTTCCCAGTCGCTGTGGTAATGAGCGTGAAGTGCTACCAGTAGCACGTTCTGCTATCAGTTGGTAGGCACGGTTGCCTCCCTGAAAGCGAGCTCCCGATTCTCTGGCGCTGAGATGACTAGCGGAATGAAGAGCTATGCGCGGCGTGCTCTGCCATCAGTTGGTAGGCATTGTTGCCTCCCTGAAACGAGCCCCCGTTTCTCAGGCGCGGAAGTGAGACGGTTAGCGAAGCGCTATGGACGGCATTTTCTGCTACCAGGTGGAGGCATTGCGCCTCCCTGGAATCGTTCCCCGGTCCCCAGTTTCGGTAACGGATTGTAGCATGGGCTGCTATCAGGCAAGCTGCACGGGCTTCCCTGAGGGGATTCGCTTTGGAGTAGTAGGCCCACGTGGCCTCCTCTGAGGGCACGCTCTGGCTCGTGGTTCCTGGTCAGTTCCAGTCACTGAGCAGAGGCCGGCTCCCCGCTGTGGTGGATGTAAAGTGCTATGAATGGAAAGCACGTTCTGCTATCAGATGGTAGGCATGGTACCTCCCTGAAGCCAGCTCCCGGTCCCCAGCCGCTGTGGATGAGCATGAAGTGCTATGAGTAGCACGTCCAGCTAAGCTGTGACAGAGGAATGCCCGATTTCTTTGCAGTTGGTAGGCCCGCATGGCCTCCCTGGTGAAGCGAGTCCCTGGTCTTCCCAGCTACCTCGAGGGCTAGCGAGACTGCGATCAGGTCTTTGGCCCGTTTTTGGCCTACCTGAGGGCGAGCGCTCCTGTTAGATGCGCGAGCAGTCGACACATGTTACCAGGTGGAGGCCCCTCCCGGCCTCCTTGGGGAACGAGTTCCCCAGGCGGGAACACATAACTGGCCTTATGCTGACAGCTAGTGGTCACCCGCTATCAGGCGCCGGTCTCTGGCCGTTCGCGATTCCTGAAGGCGATGTTCTTACCCTAGGATGACGAGACGTCACTGCGGCTATGCGGTCCATGCAGGAGCGGGACCTTCATAGTCTGCCTACGGCATGGTTTCCTACCGGGCACGCTTATGAGCTCCTCTCAAGTGAGGGTCTGCTATGAGCTTACGGCTGCCTGGCGCTGATTTATGGTTGTAGGCCCCTCGGGGCCTCCCTGGTGTATCAGCCTGTAAGGCCCTTTGGCCTCCTAAGCACGTTTTAAAGTAAGTGCTTGGTAGATCCGAGGATTGAGCGGCTTGACTCCCCTCGCTAGCAAGGGTCTTATAGCACTTCGCTGAGCGCTGCTCTCCGGGATAACCCGTCTCTGAGGTCCGGCTAGTCGGTGACACTGCCTTTCTTGCAGCACCCTAGCGGGATGTCTCTTCGGAGGCGAGTACCAGAGGCTCTGTACTGTACAGACAGGGTTGACCGTATTACGTGTTCCATAGCAGACTGGGTCACCAGGTCAGGTCTCCCTGGTGGCATTCGGTGAGAACCTCCTGAATAGTGACTGGCATAGGGTTCCCTCGTAGTTCCCTTGCCACGCTTCCTTAAAGGAACCCCTTCTGAGTCGAATGGGTTGGTTCCAGGCCTTCGAGCAAGGCCCGGGAGGGAACTCATGTGTGTGAAGGTTTCCTTCTCAGGCGATAAGCTTGGGCTTTGACCGTAGGGAGCGCTGTCACTGACAGCCTAACGTGACCGGAAGGGGAGTGGTTCAGGCATTTCAGCAAGATTTGCTTTTCTTGACAGTTGTCACTGCCAGAGGGCATGCACTCCCGTCGGCATGGCGGCGTGGGTATATCGTTCCCCGTAGCGTCGAAGCTGACGCAGCGCGAGTTCCCTTTCGAAAGGGAACGTCTCAGGTTACGAATGTAACCATTGTTCCCTGAGAACAGGGAACGAGACGCTGCGTCACTTTGCCATGCCGCAGGGCCTGCCTGCCAAAAGAAAACAGTCCCTTCAGACGAGTAGATACTGTCATGTTGGCAAGGCTCCCTTATATACTTCCTGGTCGCACCTTGATGACATCATAGGCTGTCGCCGGTCAATAGGATTGACGTGATTCAATGTGATTTCAGGCACCAGTCACGCTGGAGGCGTTCCCCGTAGCGTCGAAGCTGACGCAGCGTCTCGTTCCCTGTTCTCAGGGAACAATGGTTACATTCGTAACCTGAGACGTCTTCTTGAGAACGAGTGTTCGACGTTGAAAGCAAGTTCGCGAAAGGTTGGTATCTCGTGAACACCTTTACACAATCACACATTAAAAAGTGGTATAAAATTTTTTTTATTCAGAATATAATTTTGTCAGTGAGTTAATGTCGACCCGAGAAGCGATTGCTATTTTAGAAAGTTAACTAGTCGCAAGTTTGAGGTAAAATGCACTTGGGTTGTCGATGTCAAAACACTATATAAGCTGTGATTCAAATATTAAACAATGTTATCTCATTAGGCTATTGTATAGGGTAAATTTAGTATAGGGTGTGAAAACTGCACAGCTGTGTTATTTGTATAGGTTTAGCTCAATTTTATGTTTAGCGGTATATTTGTATTTTAGGGTTGAAAAAAAATGGGTTGAATACATGCGGTTCTGTGTAATTAAATAGCATTCTGTGGACAACTTATCTTATATAGAGAGGAATTAGATATAGTATGCTATTACCTTTTCATACATTTACATGAGCAGACAGACAATATAAGTCATTGCTTATAGTAACTCATCAGGAGCAAAATCTGACCTAAGTAAATTCCCCAATCAGCTTTGTGTCTAAAAGCTAACATTACAGTAACTTCTCTTTAACAGAGTAGAAATGGAAGAAGAGGATATGTCTGTCACGTTTTACTTCTTAAAATCTTGGTTTCTTGACTGGTTGTTGACGTCAGTGTAGCTCTAGATGTGAGTGCAAAGATTTTGCAAATGCAAGTATTCCTGTATTCCAATCCTAGTGACGTCCCTGTGAATTAGCATTGCTCATAACCCTTAAGTACCACACTTGCAGGTTGCAGCTACACACCATGGCCCAAGATTTAGCTAATTAACTCATTAGAGCCTCAAAGGGTCATTTATTGGTTAAATCAAACATTGAAGTGCTCGACTTGAACGAATGTGTACAAGGCACAAAGAGCTAATTTGAATAACTCCAAACTATCACAGTGCTACAACTGTGTTTTATTAACATGCTCTACTGTGCATGTTGCTCCATTAGTCTGTTCATCGTGCGTTTCATACAAACCTCTCCATTCTCTCACTGTTGTATTTCCATTTGTGGGGTTTTCAGTTTGATGTTGCCTGTTGGGATTAGTGGCTTTGTTGAGTGAGATAGAGTATAGCTTAGAAATCTATTGATTAAATTCTATTGAAAAACAAAAGCAAGATGATCATGCTCTATTGCATGCTTCAGTGTCCAGACAGAATACAAACACAGTGAACATCTTCAGTCAAGATGTAGATAATCCACGCAGGACTGCAGGAACCTGAGAACAGGGTCCTTGACAAGCAGACACTTGAGCAGAATTTGATTTGCCACATGATTTGTTTGCTGATTCGAGAGTGCATGTGCACTGTTGCCTAAGTGAGATGGACCTGCTGGAAAGCTTTGATGGAGAAATAATACTGGAATGTCATTTTCTTGGGCATTCTTAGACACAGCTTGAATTCATATGCAGAGCAGACCCACTTCAGTCAACAATGATGAGGGCATATTTTATTATTAATTAAACATGAATTACAACAACAAGCATATAATATCCTTCTATGAGACACTTTTGCACATATGCAAATATGTGGTCAAGGTTACTCCATTATACCAACTCTGTCATTCAGATAAATTTGAATTGTCTCAAAACACAATTGGCCCTTTAATAAATGGCTGAAATCTTTTAAATAGCTTCTATGGTTCCCATGGAGATGGGGTCTTTGCAGGTGAGTTTAAAAGAATCGGTCTGTGAAATCACAGCATAACATTCTCTCTATGATGCCTGGGAAATCAAACAGGAATAAAAGCATGACGTTTTTGTGACTGTCTTTTTGCCATGACCGAATAATAGATACATTTTTTGACTTGTAAATGTTTGAAACTTCTCTAAAATAATTACAGTAACTTCTTCAAAACATAAATTATGGTGGGTCTGGCATACTCAGCCAAAGAATAAATAAAGAAATGACATTTGTTTGCCAATATACCCATAGGTTTGTTAAATAATGCCAACCAAAATCCAAATTTTGCTTCTGTCTTCATAACACACAAAGGTTTCTTCTCTGCATTCTCATTTTTGCTCAGTGTGAGTACTGATCTTAGAAACATTATTAGTGAGACAGCCTGCAGTTACACAATACATAAATAATTGTCCCATTAAGGTTCTTTAAGCCACACAGAGTGTTAGAACATAAATTAAAAAAATTAACATAAGTTTAAAAATTATGAGGATGCAGCATATGAATCAGTCATACTACTCTTCATGTACTGCGTTTCGCCTATATCAGTAGGCATCTTTGTATGTGGACATAACTGTTGTCACAACTGTTATGTTATCCATTGCCATTATAATTGCATTATACTGGTCTCATCTTGTATGCTTCAAGATAGTTTTAACATCTCCGACCTTCCTCGTTAAAGACTTTAAATACTCCCTTCCTCTGTGGGGCAGTTGTGGGCTAATGGTTAGAGTCATACTTGGAACCCGTAGGTTGTGGGTTCGATTCTCAATACCAGCATGAAAATGTAGGTGGGGGAGTGAATGAACAGCGATCTCTTCCACCCTCAGTACTCATGAATGAGGTGCCCTTGATCAAGGGATCCAACCCCCAATCGCTCCCTGGGCGCCACAGAAAATGGCTGCCCACTGGGTGTGTGTGTCCATGATTTGCAGTGTGTGTGTGTGTGTGTGTGTGTGTGTGTGTGTGTTCATTAGGCCTACTCTATGCTGCAGATGTGTGTGCACTAACTTGGATGGGTTAAATGCAGAGGACAAATTCCGAGTATGGGTTACCATACTTGGCTTTCACGTCACAGTCCTGTGAACAACATAGAAATCACACCTGAAATGTAGGTATGTCTGTTAGGTATGCAGGCAGGTGCCAAAATAAATAAATAAATAAAATATTATTTAATCAATATTATAATCAATATTATATTCTGTTCCATTGCAACACACTATGTTAGAACTCAAATCCTCTTACCAGTGAACTCCTAAAGCAATGATTTTTAAAAAAGTGCTTGTTAGTCCTGTTTGGGTTTAATTAATAGCTCTGGTTCAACCTTGCAGTAACAAGTATTTTTAGTAATAAGGTTTTTTCCATGTTCAGTTTTAACATCTCTGACCTTCCTCATTAAAAACTCTAAATATTCCCATCCTCTTTCCCTTCAGTGGGTTTTTGATATGTTCCTTCTGATCTCTTTTATGTTTCTCAGTCTGGAAGGAAAGGTGCTGGACTCTTAAACTCCAGTCAACTGTTCAACACCAATTTAATGTGACTGCATAAACCAACACTATGTTCTTTTTAAATTAGTGCTGAGCAGTATTTCAATAGTCTTGGCTTAATCTCTGTATTGTCATGCAGTGCAGATGTCAAATCACATGAGATTAATTTGCTTTGCCAACAGCAAACAAAAAAAGGGAAAGGGAAAGGGAAAGGAACAAAAGACCAGTTTAATGACAGATATAGGAATGTTACAAGTTCAAGAAAACCTAAGAGCCCTACATACCTTGGCTTGAAGTAATAATTATTCTCTCTCTCTCTCTCT
This sequence comes from Gobio gobio, assembly GCF_949357685.1. NCBI lineage: Eukaryota > Metazoa > Chordata > Actinopteri > Cypriniformes > Gobionidae > Gobio > Gobio gobio. The sequence goes on along the minus strand of NC_137117.1, from coordinate 29,872,470 downwards.
CTCTCTCTCTCTCTCTCTCTCTCTCTCTCTGTGTGTGTGTGGATGCATACATTTTGGGGTAAGTTTAAGAGGTACCTCACGGTTAAGAGGTATCAAAATAACTTTTCTCATCCAGGTGAAAGAATGATAAAAATGAAAATGACTATGCACACATAACTGATAACAAAGAGAGAAAAAAAACATTACCATTCAACATACTTTGGTTCGGCTCCTAGGAAATGCTTGAAAGGATAAAATGCACTGAACAAAAATAATTGCAGTACTGCTTTGGATAAAGCATTGCCAAATGCATAAATGTAAATGTTTGTCACACACATTCAAATTTTTAATTCAAATTCAATGCAACTGACTTCCAGTCTTTTATCATAAACATTTCCCTAGCAGGTCCTGTAAAATGGAGAGAGAATTGTGCAGTTCTCAGAGTTTACACGTCTTAAAATAAACACAAAAAAATGGCATTCCATAAACAATGTGACTGTCATTGCGTCAAACAAAGAAGCATCATAAAAGTCAAAGCCCATTGCCTACTTATTCCCTCTTTTTCCTTTGTTCCCTATAACTCCTCAAGGTGAATGCGTTCCTGTCCTTTGTGGTTCCCATGGCACTGATCTCCACATTAAATGGAGTCATAGCCAGTCAGCTTCTGCGCATGTTTCGGGAGTCTGCCCAAGACAATCGCATCTGTATCCTCGGAGGCAATGCTACCAATGCACTTAGTGTCGCCGTTGAACCCAACCGTGCCCAATCAATGCGCCATGGAGTCATGGTGCTGCGTAAGTACAATTATGTTTTTTTTTTTCAAGTGTTCGATATAAAGACATAAATCAATTTACAACTTTCAGCCTATGTATTAATTTGGTGGGAATCCGCCATTTCGTTTGATTGGAAACCTCCACAGACTACCACAAAACATCCACACAAACACTGTCCACACAAATCCAGTCTTCACTGTGAGCTACAGCTTCAATTTACCCCGATTACAGAGATGCTATAGGAACCTTTAACAAACACTTGCCCCCTGGTTCTATTCTGTAGGAGAATAGGTTTGCATGTGTGTGTGTGTTAGATCTTATTATCAAGGCAAGTGTTGTGCAGAATCCCACTGAGTATTGATCAATGAACAGAACGTTAATAAGAGTCTGGTTCTCTCATTTAACCCAATGTATCTCTATGGATGAATGTGGCAAAAAAAAAAAATCTTCAAAGTGAAAAGTGAAAAGTGTTTTATTTATATCCTGATAGAAAATACAGGAACAGGCATGTTTATCACAAACAACACCTATTATAAAGCTCAGAAAACACTCTGTATGCTTGCTTCTATAAACAGCTCTATTTTCTCTACACTCTTTCATTTTACTGTATTTGTGCAATGAAAATTATGTTTCATTTTGATTTTCATCCTGTTTTGATTTAGAAAATGTTTTGTGCTGGTCTAACAAAGGGATGATTTGATAGACAGGAGCTAAAAATATGTACTGCCACCCACAGCTATTCAATTTAACTTAATTTACAAAGCCATTTAAGCCACTTTGGACTTATAATAAACAGGAAGAACATGCATTTTTCCATTAGAGATGCAGTTGAGATATGTACTCTAGGGAAGAATCCAGAGTTAGTTTGTTTTGCCAGTTGACTGCAGCCTCCATTAAAGGGTCAGTGTACCGGTGAAAGACTTTTGACTGCTCTCACACCAGCTTTCAGCACCATAGGGGAGACAATAATTTGTAAAAACCTACTGTTCATCTAATTTTCTGCTTCATAAGAGAGTGTTTGATGTGAATTTCTGCCAGAAGCGCCTTAAGGGCACTAAATGTAACCTGAATAATTAAATGGACTCAGGGAATTACATGACATGAAATGCAGTGTTTCATGACAAAATGCAGGCATTTTGAACACAAAGACAAAAGCTAAAGTTATAGCATTATAGTCATAACTTCCTTCCCTTGTGATAAAGAAGTGTGCTTAATTATATTGAAAAAAGTATGCTATGAAAAAACAACTAAAATGAAATTAATAACACCTCTTATTTCTGCATGTGCGAGTATGTTCAAAAGCTCAGTTATATCCGTTATGAAATACTGCTTGTGGATCCACGCCTTTAAGAGTTTGTTTTCCCAACTGAAAAGCAAGCTCTCTCACATTGACCTAACTTTAAACAATCGTTTACACATACAATTATAGGTTGTTCACCTTCTAACCTCACCCTTTCCGATCATGCACTCAAATATCTAGCAGAGTTTTTTATAAAACACTTCATCTGTCTCTGTGACAACATGAATGGGTGAGGTGATCCATAGTAGATGTAAGAGCCTGCAGATTGCTGACTAAAAGACTCTAAGGCAAATCTGCAGAGGACACTTTCTTGTGCCCGGCAGGTTTGTAGAGGGTCAGAGAGTGTTGGCAGCACTTTTACCCATTCTTCTCAATTTATCTAATGTCGGCTCCACTCGCTTCTACTTCAGCTGAATTTGAATTTGTACGAAGTGCTGTTAAAATTCAGATACAGAATTACTCACTTTCATTCTTGAACTGGATCCAAAGCAGGCACTTAGTGAGACGTCTAGAGAAATCAAGTTCTTCAAAGTTATGGTGATGTTCTGTATTTTTAAATGAAAGAGAGAAAGATATTGTTTTGTAGGCTAGCGAGGTTTAGGGCCACAGAATCACGGCCCTTTCTATACAAAACTCCATATTAGTACAGTCAACAAAACGTGTGTGCTCATCAGTATTGTTAATTTGTAATTGAAATAAAGCTGAAATAAAACGAAATACAATAAAATATTAGAAATGCTGTCTTGGAAACTAACACAAATTTAAGTTGAAGTACTAAAATGACTAAAACTGAAATAAAAATTAAAGCTATAAAAAAAGTCAAAAGCACTTCGATTCTCATTGGCTTGCAATTTGATTGGGTGCTCATCTTGACCCTGTGCAAGAACTGTGGCAGGAAGTGTCACTCTGACTGAGAAGAGGAAGTACCATCTCTGGCCCTTTTCAGATGCTAATAATTGCTTTGCACAAGATATTACACACCATTTTGAATCATTTGCCATTTCTCTCACAAATATGCCTGCCTTACATAAGCGCCATGAATAATTCAAGTTGCAGTTGCATTCAGTTAATGAGTCTTAATCTGCTAAATGAGACCGACCCCACCAAAGAATCAAAGTGGGTCGGGGGCACATTTTAATGGACAAAATACTCAATAGCACTGCATAATTACCATATTCACAACCTAAAATAATAGAACTAATTGGGTCTTATCAAAGCATGGCACCGGGCAAGATTTTTGTCATTTGTGAATATATTTATTCATCTACTGATTTCAAATGAAAACATTATACTGGTACAAAAGACATGAGATAGAAAAGCTTATTTTTTTCTTCACTCAGCTCCTGAGACACACTACAAATACAGCATTATTGTTTAGGCAACGTGTTTGTATGCTTTACACATTTATTTATGTTGACAGTGCTGTCTGATGCAGTCAGTGTTTTTGCTGCTGTGTGGAAGCAAAATCTCTTCTGTGCGATCTGTCGCTGATCCGTATTTATGTTTCTTTATAAATCCAAAGCTATTGTGGGGGGTGGGATCAGCCAGGCTCTGAGGATAAAGACTGACTATTGAAAAACACACATATATCGCACATGCAAATGACTTCATTCAGATTTTCATTTCAAAGCTAAGTATATTCATGATTGAATTTCAAAAATGTTTTTGTGGCTGTTTGCCAACATTGTCCTGACACATTAACATTTCAGATATAGGGTGACTTGCTCGTTTACTGCTCCATTAGTGATAGGATAAGGAGATAGACCGGTGGAATGAGGAGAAAATGGAATTCATCAAAGAAAACGAGATCATTTAGAGTGGCGGTGATGGATTTGAATTAACCGCAGTCAAAGTGTTACAGCCAAAATGCCTAAAGCAGTCGGCATTGTACTGCAGTGGGCTGAAACGAGCAGAGGAACGTTTACAATAATGTAACATTATCAAAGGAAAAAGTTTATATTCTAATGTAAGTACTGGGGACAGAGGCCTCTGATAAGTAATTTTTGCTTTTGTAATCATTTTACTGTTCAATATTTTCATGTTACTGAATATATCATCAAAAGAAAAGACAACGCTTACACATTGTGGAAACCCCTGATAATGGAGAAACAAACTGAGGCCATGCAACATTTATCTGTCTCCAGCCTCCTTCTATGGGGCTTTATCTTTTAATTGCTCCTATTCTCAAATAGGGACAATTTCGATACAAATTCGATTTGGTTAACTAGAAAATCCATGGGCAAGATTTAATCCTTCAAGAAAAGCATATCAAAACAGAAGGTCTGTTGATATAATTCACAAAAGCGGAGGTTATATGAGTCAGCATTTCTGCTGACATTTCAAAGGGAAGAGGAATCCCTCCATAAATCTCTCTCCTTCGGAGACAAACACACATACTTATACACGCACAGCAATTTAAATTATCTGTGTGACAAATGGGTGACTCGTTTGATACAGAAAAAATTGAATGGCTATGTTTTTAGCACTTTTTCGTTTTGAGAATAAACAATACATTGCTGAATTTGTTTGAGGTGAATTGGTGCTTGACTATGGTGAAATTGATTTGAAAGCTGATATTCTAAATAGTTCTGGTAAATACTGTAACAACACATGATTGCTATTTCGCTGCACACCAAATAATGGAATGGAATATTTACAGTAATTATGTCGATAAGGACAAAATTCCAGTTTTGGGGAATAAAAGTAATGATGGTGATGCAAATAACTTACATTTTCAGTAACATGACTGCGCTCATATGTAGCGTTTAGTCAGAAACATTCTAGAGAATCAGTTTGTTCTAAACGGTTCATTCTAGTAAATTGGTTCGTTCAGAAGGTTTATGTCAATGGACAGGTTAAAAAATCTTTCTCCTATTTGAATCCCTGTATTTGAAACAGTTTACTGTAGTTTGACTACTTAAAATGATAGTTTCAAAGTAAATTCTCCAACACTGCAAAAATGTTTAATTGTACTTTAGGGCCATATAAAACAATCAAAGTTAAACTCTGTTTTTAAATAATAAAAAATAAAAAATTTTTTAGGGTCAATTGGTTAATATACAGTTGGCAGACTTGCAGCCCTGAAGAGCAGGTCTGAAGGTCTGTACAAATCACAATAAGCGCAGGTGCACTTATGCCGCCTTCACGTGCTATCGAAAATTTCGTACTTCCCACTTCAGATGTTGTGATTACGAGCTTGTTGCATTCAAGTGCTTTGTTGTTGGAATAAACAGGAATTATGGAGGACACCAGGTTTATTCTTGCCTATTTATTGGGAAAATCTTATCAAAACCAAAATTATATAGGGTCACATGCACTGAAAACCATATAAACATTTACGATGCTATCCAGATAGTCCGCTTTCTGCCAATTCTGTAATTTCGGTCAAATACAGGTAATGTTCGCTGTGTATAAAGCATACAATATGCTTCAAAAGATTACTTGTATATGTAAATATGCACTACATTAACAACAAGACTTGATATAGCTGTTTTGGGGAAAAAACGAATAAATCATAACTGTCACAGCAGTAGTTCTATGTTTAAAGTTTATGGCACGCCCATCTCGTGAATTTGGGTATCAAAATAATTTCTGAACTTTCCGGTGGTAAATACGACATCAGAGGGCGTTCATGTGCAATTTTTACTCGTATTTATGATAATTCTGATAGCACGTAAAGGCAGCATTAGGGTGTGTCTTATAGGCAGTTGCCTCAAAATAGCAACACGCCAACAATGCGCCTGAACACACCTCGTTTTCAGACCAGCACACCCATGGCGAACAGATGGGAGTGAGTGCATTTGTCGTTTAAACAATGTGGGCATTGGACGTGAAAATGATAACTGCGTCAGGTTAAAACTAGCCAAAAACACTTGCCTTGGCATGGCATTGTGCTGGGTGCATGATAGGGCCCTTTATCTTTTTATTGGTATTTTTCATTTCATGAGGCCTACTAACAATTTTAACCATAAAGTGATTACTAAATTCTTTTGAAAATTTTTGAACAAACTAAATAAAGTATATGAATTATAGTTTGTACTACAACACTGCCTCTCGGAGTTAAGGAGGTCAATAATACTTTAAGCTATCCGTTAATATTCATATTCATCGCAATGGCTCCTGCAGGTCTGATCTCAACGTACATGATTTGTAATCTGCCATTAGGTTTTATGAAACACAAGCCAAACAAATTGCTATGCAAACAGTTTATGAAGCCATCCATGTGTAAATTGTCACATTCAGCTGCGTGACAGTGTGAACACTTGCATATGAATGGTTGTATATACAATTTACACAGAAATTCATTCTGCTTGTGTTTCATGAATAAATCCCATAATCTTGAAGCTAACTTAAAAAAAAAAGATAGACATGAAGTTGAGACAGAGGGAGGAAGCAAATGTGTGCTGCCACTGCCTCACAATATGAGAGATCAATAGCCTTGTGCCTCTAGTCAAGAGCCTCATACAAAGATACAACTGAGATTAGTGAATCAATCCCTGCTTGACTCGGATCAGAGCTGAAGGGGTGGATACATTGAAATGGGATGAGTGAAAGAATAGAGTGAGTCAGATAAGGAAAAAAAATGGCCCATGTGAAAATGGTAGATACAAATTAATTTCTGTCAGGAAACAAATTCATCTGTTTCTACCAAATGTGACTATTACATGCTGAAGCCACCAGCAGTGCTCTTAAAACCTGTTGATTTACATATATTATTGCACAAAGGTGGAAGTGCTGCTTATTATGACTGATTTACCTATTTTTTCTCTTTTATTTTATTCTCCACAGGTGCCGTGGTCATTGCTTTTGTGGTGTGCTGGTTGCCGTACCATGCTCGAAGGCTAATGTACTGCTATGTCACTGACTGGACACCGTGAGTTTCCAAAAAATCAATACAATAAAAATCAAATGAAACTTCAAATGTAAAACATTCTCTCAAATCTTCGATTTGCACTCTCTTTTTGGGCAATATACACATGCTGAGAGTATAGATGCACAAAAAGTGTAACTGCAATTCTTGACTACATCAAATTCCTCTGTTTTTTCCACGAGCGTCTTATTAATAACATACAACGTAACTTATAAATAACATACAAAGGCACAAAATATTAAAAGTTATAGCCTGTAGCTAGCTCACCGCACACTATAGCTCCACAAATCATTGTTTTGTTCTGGGCAGCGCCCACCAACAGCAGCACACACAAATCATGATGCATCTGGTTGAGGTAGTGATTTCTGTAGTTTTTTTCTAAGATTTAAGAGGTGGATCGATAAATCTGTGCCATATGCTCTGACACTCCGCTTATTCATACAAAGCAGCACATACACTGAGCAAACATGTACATGTGATTTTTATCAGTGGCTGACTGCACACAGATTTATGTTGTGGTTGTGGCGCATAGCTTGCGTGAACTTCCTCAACCATATGCTGATGAGTGATGAGACATTTTTATGATTCGAGGCACAGATCATCTCAATGGAAGTCCAATATCCAGAAAAGCATGACGTTTGAACCCTTGCTCAAAAATGCATTCGTTTTGACAGTAATTACAACTAGATTTAGAAATACAGCCCATAGGAAGTACAGTGTTGCTATGCAGTTGCTATGGTGTTCTAAGTGGTTGTTGTCTTGCTATGTGGTTGCGACAGAGTGTTGGGAAGATTACTTGTGAAATGTAATAGGTTACAGATTACAAGTTACCCTGTTTAAAATGTAATAAGTAGTGCAACTATTTCAAGTACTTTTTATTACAGTAATGTTACTGATTACATTTGATTACTTTTTGATTACTACTTCTACATTTCTTACAAATGTTTTCAATTGTTTTTTTTTTTTTCAAATGTTGTTTAGACTCAATGACCATTCGTTTTGTGTTAGTAGTTATAAAGCTCTATTTTGCAAGTCAAAACGGGACAAAATAGAGAAATTTGTCCACTGGGTGGCACTTAAGATTAACATTCATCATCATAGGAGATGCTTCCTCAGGTTTGTCATTGAAACCTTTGATGTCAATAGCATTTTAATAGTTGGCAAACATATTTTGCACTGAACAGTCATATTTGTGCCATTTTATAATATTTGAATGACATTTTTTTTTAAATTTCCAGCTCTAGAATGCATTTTTATCACTCGCCAATCAATCTTTCTGCAAAACCTTAAACAAGTTCAGGCAGTTAGACACCTTTTGCATGCACTCTCTCGCTCACTAAAACATTTCTCACTCTGATGCAAAACGTTGTGTTGCAAAATAAGCACAAGTGGTAAAATAATTACAAGTTAAAAGTTAAACAACTACAACACAGTTGTCATCGTTTACAGCTCAAAATTGTTCACACTTGTTTGATGTGAACAAACCAACTGTAAGCCTCAGAGTGCACAGATGCACAGAATGTTGATATCAACAATGGATGGAAACATTCTGAGAGGGAGAGAAGGAAGAGTATGTGTAAGATGTTGTGGACAAGGAGGATGAGGATGACCGTTGTCAAGGAAGGATCTGGCACACCAGAGGGTTTTTCCCTTTGCCTTTTGCCTGTCTAAGTCCTCAGGTGGACCCAACATGAAGATGTGATGTGAGGCACAATGAATCTATCATTGACTTAGATTTTTAGAACTTTTTTGAGTGTACTTCAACATGATTTTAATTTAGTTTTCTTTGACTTTTTGGGCTTTGGCACTTGGGCTACTGTATTTTTGCAGTATGCAAGGGGAGTTTGCATGTGCTCCGGTTTCCCCCACACAGTCCAAAGACATGCAGGTTAGATGGATTGGATGTGCCAAATTAGCCGTAGGTGTGAAAATGTGTCTGGGAGTCCCAAATCATGTAATGGAGAGCCTTGGAGAAAGACTTGGCAACCTACCCCAGAAAAAAACTGCCAAGAAAACTGATGGACAGTCTCTTACGTATGATTACGATTGTTTGATTTTGCCAGAAAAGTCAAAAGTTTTGTGAATGTACAGTAGTTGGACGATTTGGTTGAGTGTTTAATGTGTCTTTCCTGAACACACCAGCACGTTCTCACTTCTGAAAGGTTCTCCCATCTGTATGGAATTTATAGTATAGTGAGTGATGAACAGCGTCATGTTAACCATTTCAAGATGGCAAACACTTTGATGTGTCTGGGGCGGTCGAATGTGGCATCTACGTATACATATCTATGGTTGTGATGGTCTTCTGATTGGTCGTTGTCTGTAGATTTTTATCGTGTTATGTGGTTGCTTTGGTTTTCTAAGAGGTTTTGCGTGTTGTTATGCAGTTGCTATAGTATTCAGGGTAATTTTTTGTGTTGCTATGCTGTTTTTAAAGCTATGCATTTGTTAGAGTGGTCTGGGTGGTTTTAATGTGATGCTTTGTGGTGTTCTAAGTGTTATTTGTGTATTTCTTCGAGTTTGATGTGGTGTTCTTGGTAGTTTGTAGTGTGTTGCAATGTGGTTGCAATGCTGTTCTGAGGAGTAGTTGTGTATTATGCAGTTGCTAGGGTGTTCAGGGTGGTTTTAAGTGCGTTGCAATTTGCTATGTGCTTGATATTGTGTTGTAAGTGGTTTGGGTGTTGATGATAAGTATGAGATATATTTGTACATTTCAGCTGCAAGGATTACTTTTTTTTTTTTTTTTTACAGAGAAAGTCCTTTAATATGTGCCGGTGAGCTGAGGCAGTACTTGATGTTGTAGTACGTTTGATGTTTTAGTAAAGCAGAAAGAATCAGAAGATGAGGAGTGAACATATGAAAGGAAGATGTAATGGAAAGGCAGCATTACGGTTTTGATGAAGCAGCAATATGGAGACAAAAAAGGAGACAAAAAAAATGATCACTGTCAAAATACAAATATGGACAATATGGATTAATACCAGACTCGTAATGTCAGTCTGACATTTAACTTTTATTGATTAAAGGTATTTTCATTTAATCTGAGAGAAGTGATTCTTGCATACATTTCAATATGTTTGACATGTTATGCTGTATTAGACAGCCTCAAAAGCCTATACAGTCACTGAATTAATTCATCATTCATTAAAATAATAAAAACAAAACCAAACAAAAGAAAGAAATCTCTCTGTTAGATTAATGATTCTTCTCAGTGCTTTTTTATCATGCAGGGCTCATCTTCAATGTTGCCTTGGGGAGAACATTAGAAGCTTCACCCAGATGACCAAAATTAGCTTATTTAACGATGCATCACATAAGAATTATTATACTCATTATTCATACTTTAAAAGGTATTCAAGCTAAAAGAATAAATAGATTTTAAATACATTCGAGAAGTGTGAGAACTGAAATTATAATAAAAAAAAAAAAAAATTTACATGTTAAATAAAAGTGCAAAATGTATATTTGGAGAGCTACGGGGCAGTGGGACATCAGTCTCATAAGACTTTTTGCTGATGGTTTTTGTCGAAAAGCAGATGGGTGTTTGATGCCACTTTTTGTTTGCATATGAATGGGGAGATGTTAATGCATTCAAGTTTATGGTATGCTACCAATATGCATAAGGCATCGTATCAGACAGTTTATTAAATGCCTGATGTATATTGCACACCAAAATGTAAGAACTTTTTGAAAACAGCTAGCTCTAATCTGAATGGCTGAATTAGCACAATTTCTGTAAGTCAGGGAACACAGGTTCCCTTTCGAAAGGGAACTCTCGCTGCGTCTAGCTGACGCTATGGGGAACGCCCTCGGCGTGACTGGTGTCTGAAGCTACTATCGAATCACGGCAAAGTCTTTGACCGACGTCAGCCCATGACGTCATCAACGTGCGACCCGGAAGTATAAAAGGGCGCCGTGCCAACACATACACATCTTTCTCGTCTTCAGGGACTGTCTGTTTGAACTGCTATACGAGTTAAGGTAAAACAAATTCAATTATTAATACACACGAGTGTGTATTTACTGCCTGGGATCAAGAGCATGCACAGTCAAGTTCATTTGAAGTTGTTTGTGGGTGAGTGTGAGCGGTTTTCAATCTGAGATCGCTCCACTCTAGTCTGGCTTTTTTCCTGAGGGAAGAAAGTTTGGCATCTGGGACTGGATGATGCTGTCCCGCTCAAGCTGAGGCTGAGCGTTGGCATACATCATGGGTTCTCAGATGCAGCTCGCCGATCGTCGCGACGATCTGGCGGCTAACAAGACTAAACAGCAAGTGCTCTTAGGGATGGCTGGTGAGAGTGGTATGAATCCTCTCAGCCACCTTGACCGTGTATGCTGAGCTGATGAATGTTATGGAACGTGCTGCGGGCAGGCTGCTGCTGCCATGTTGGCGCGTTAGAGGAGAGATCGCTCGTGATAAATTGCACGATCGATTTCTCCTTGGCCATAAACCATCAGCTCAGATGAGCCTTCCATTCCTTCTTGATCTTCTTACAGAGATCGAGAGGGCATGGAAGAATCCATATTCTACCCAATGTTCATCGACATCAGCGTTTTAACTTCGCTGATGTCGAGGGGATAGGGGAATATGGATATGTGTTGGGGCTACCGACTGGCGAGGAAAGTTAGCGAACTTTTCTCGCATTTCGTGGGCATCAACACTGAAGAGCTCAAACTCTGCCTTTCTAAATCACGTTGTGCTTTAATGGCAGGGGCATACACGGCAGCGGGTCAGGCTGGTGCTGCTTTTCACACCATGGCGGTGTTTCAGGCGTACCAGGCGGACCTGCTGGAGGATCTCGACCAGGGGGCCGGGCTGTCCCCTGAGGCGGTTGCTGAGCTGCGCCGCACCACAGATCTGTCTCTCCGGGCCACCAAGCAGACTGCTGCTGCTATCGGCCGCTCTATGGCGGCTATGGTGGCTACGCAGAGGCATCTGTGGTTGGGCCTGGCTGATATCGGGGAGAGAGAAAAGGAAAAGTTTTCTCTTCGATTCGCCGGTTTCGCCTACTGAACTTTTCGGCACCTCCGTGGAGGCGGTGGTTGGAAAGTTCAGGGAGGCGAAGGCGCGCTTAGCGGCATTTAAGACATGCATACCGCTGAGATCCGCGCCCACACCCAGGCAGGCGGGACCTGGTCCTTCACGGTCTGAGGACCGTAGGCAGGACCAGAGTGCTAGCGTCTCCTCTCGCCCCCCCCCCCTCCCCCCCCTCCTTGGAGGAGCAGGGTACAGAGGAGACGGGATTCCCGCGGGAAAAAGGATCTAAGGGAGGTGATCCAGGACAAACGTTCTCAACGAAGGCGTTGGTGATGGATCACTTCCCTTGAGGGCGATTACATCATAGCCCTCTCCTTTTTCCTTTTTAATGTCTTTTTATGACTTTTACCCAGGCGCTTCTTACATCAGGCCTGAGGCGGGCCTATGGTGAGTAGAACTATGTTCTGATGGCCCGCCCGGACTTGCTCAGTGAGAACGCCCCTTTCAGGCATTCAAGGGCGGTAGAATATGGTGGTGAGAACCGTACAATGAGTCTTCGCTCAGCATGCCGCAGGTGAGTGGTCATTTTTGTGTGTTATACTAAAAATATGTATTTCTTACAGACCCCAGGTTCCTGTATAGAGTTGGGTATTCATCAGAGAGAACTGTCTTTCCCCTGCTTAGTTAGGCTTTAACACAGCACCATTCTCTGGGCTGTGTATGTGAGCGTGTGTTGGCTTTCCCTGGTTGGTCAAGATGGCGCCAGATAGGCCACCGCTTATGGTTATCAGAAGATGGGCCTCCTCTCATATTGAGGGTAGTGTTTAGGCCGCCGCTCTTTTCTTTGAAATGTTTGCGGATTACTAGGCGGTAGCACACTTTTCTGATAGAATGTAGTGTTTGTCTACCGCTTAGGGTTACTATTGTCTTCGGTTCCCTAAGCCACTGCAGGTTGGATTAGTTTGTCTCTGTTACAGCTGAGCGCTACGGCGTCAGTTGGTATGTGGATGAAGGAGGCGCGTTGCTGAGGCACCGTCACCTTTGGTTGTACACCACTTAGATCGGAGGCCTCCTCTCATTGAGAGTCATTGGTTTAAATAGCAGTCAGTTTGTTTGTCTGGCAGTTATTTCTCGTTTTTGCGAAACTCGTTCAGCTTGTAGGCTTTTACAAGCCTCCCTGGAACGGACACTAGACGCAGCGAGAGTTCCCTTTCGAAAGGGAACGTCTAAGGTTACGTATGTAACCTCTGTTCCCTGAGAACAGGGAACGAGCGCTGCGTCGCGTTGCCATGCTTCAGGGCCTATCTGCCATACAGTCCCTTCAGACGAGAAGATGTGTATGTGTTGGCACGGCGCCCTTTTATACTTCCGGGTCGCACGTTGATGACGTCATGGGCTGACGTCGGTCAAAGACTTTGCCGTGATTCGATAGTAGCTTCAGACACCAGTCACGCCGAGGGCGTTCCCCATAGCGTCAGCTAGACGCAGCGCTCGTTCCCTGTTCTCAGGGAACAGAGGTTACATATGTAACCTTAGACGTTTTTATCAGTCCCCAAGGGCAGTTTTGTTTACAAGTTCCCAGGCTGCTACAATGAGGTCTTCCAATTTGGCAAAGTTTGCAAAGATTGTTGCACTGAATGTCAATAACCTGGCTGAGCTGATAGATATTCATACTGGTTCTGTCTTCTGTGGATATGCTACATATCATAATCCTGACAAGATCAAATATCAAAGGTATAATGGATTATGGATATGATGTCTGCCCTGTGTAGTCAAAACCTAATTTCCTTTTTTTATGTGATGACGAGACATGAATCCAAGGGATATATGATTATTTATGAGGTTGCACCAGGGTGGGTCAAACGCAGCCTTCATTTGAAGCATTTGACATTCCCTTAAAAAGCTAGTTGCGGTGGCTCCATGGCGGAATTTGTAATTGGAAAAAATGAACGCTTCTCCAGAGAGAAATCCTTTTATTTGTAATTGTAATTGTAATTTGTAAAATCCTTTTAATTTAAAAATGTTTGTGTGCTGCTATGTGTCCCTGTGTGTAACAAGCAGAGTGTACGCGCCCTGTGTACCCGCCTATAGGTGCATATTACTAACACGCCCTTTAAATAACAAAAAAAAAATACTGCGCCATTTTCAGTTGCCTCAAAATAGTATTGCACCAACAATGTGCCTGAACACACCTCGTTTTCAGACCAGCACGCCCATGGGCAAACAGATGGGCACGAGTGCATTTGCTATTTAAACAAGCATTTGCTATTTAAACAAGAAAAAAGCATTTGCTAAAATTAGTTAAAATGCGATTGAAAATAGTTTTGTGCAAAATGGTGCACAAATGATTATGATTTTTGCAATTGTTTTTTTCCTGAAATATTACATTTTTGGTTGGCTGTATGAACTACTGTGAAAACATGAGAATTTTGTGATTTGTGATTTGTAATTTGCGTGAAATCTAGGAAGTTTACAACCTGTTTAGGACAATTACAAAGTGTTCAGATTACTGTTAACTGTTTTGAGAGCAGTTACCTGAGTTTGGAGAAATGTGTCAAATCGATTGAGAAAAACTGTAAATCAGCCATAGCACACACACATATATATATATATACATGTTATGTGCTATTTGATCAAAAATACAGTAATACAGTCAAATATGATTACAATTAAAAATGACCGTTTTGTATGTTAATATATTTTAAAGTAATTTATTCCTATGATGTCAAAGCTGAATTCTTCATTCTTCTTTGTCAAAGCCATTTTCTTCAGTCTTCAGTGTCATATGATCCTTCATAAATCATTCTAATATGCTGATTTGGTGCTCAAGAAACATTTCTTATTGAAAAAAGTTGTCTATGTGATATTTGTGTTAACTGACATTTTTTACAGGATTTTTTTGATGAATAAAAAGTTCAAAAGAACAGCATTTATTTGAAAAATCTTTTGTAACATTATAAATGTCTTTACTCTGTAACATTTGATCAATTGAATGCATCCTTGCTGAATAAAATAATTAATTTCTTTAAAAATATGTGATAGTAAATATGGATTTCTGTTGGTGTGGGGAAATTGAGAGAGAAATAAAAAGCATGTTTTTAAAGGAAAGCTGAAATAGATATTAATAAAACATAAGTAATCTATACAGTCACTAGCAAAAAGTGTTTCTAGTTTATTCAAAGCTTTGCCATAATGGAGAGAGAAGTAAAGCATAGAGCTTTGATTTCTTGATGATAGTTGAGCAGCAAACTGAATCTACAAATAATTTAAAATTACTCATACACATCATATAGCATATGCATATATAAAGGTAAAAACATCATGTTTGTTTATAACCACAAAAAGGGATGTAAAAAGACCCTATATTTATTTATCTATCAGCAATCAGACTACACAGATACCCATAAAAAGTTGAACATTTGCTCACCTTCATACTGGTAACTGTTTCCACTGCTATAAATTGAGCTTTCAGGCTTCAAAGAGAGCACAAATTGAAATTATATCAGAATTTTCATTATTGGGTGAACTATTACCTTAACATTGTTTGCAATAATATATTGATCTGGTAACATTTTTATTCATAAAATTCTGATTCTGGTTCAGATTGACATGACAATGCTGCACCAACATCTCTCTCAATATATATATATTTTTCTCTTCCACAGTGTTCTCTACGATTTCTACCATTACTTCTACATGGTCACCAATGTGCTCTTCTATGTCAGCTCGGCCATCAACCCCATTCTCTACAATCTCGTCTCTGCAAACTACCGCCAAATTTTTTTTTCCACGCTTCGCTACCTAATCCTGCCATGTCGCCATAATGAGCAGAACCGAGTTCTCACCAGACACTCGATCAGCATCTGCAGCAACCAGACCTTCTCCACCAATATCATTAAAGAAACCATTTACTAAACACAGTCAAGATTCAGTCATTCCATTTCTCTATTTCACTCAGCCAAGGAGAGACCACTGAAGCGAAGCATGTTTTCATATTGAGTTATTACAAGAAATTACTATATTTGTGCTACTGAATCATCATATGGAGCATTTTTGCATTGCAGAACTGGCACCATAGACACTAACCCTGTTTATGGGAGGAAATGTAGCACAAAATACACAACAAAAACGATGAATAATGACCTGAAACAGTGTAAATACAAACACACACACATCAATATATATAATCAAATGTATATCCAGAGGTTCATTGTTTTTCATTAAAAATATGAAATATAACAATGTTGTGCAGCTGAATGAGTGAAAAGAGAAATAAAATATTGTGAAGGGAACAGACTGCGGACAGTTGCTGTAGTGTACACAGAGTCTTTATATCCAGCTGATCTACACTGGAATAACTGTGAACACAAGGACACACACTATTTTGAATATTTTATTCATTGGTGCACAACAGAGACATTCAAAGCGAAGGCTGCTACATAGTCAAAGAAGAGACTCTTGCTTGCAACACACCAAGACAGTATCACCATTCCGTAGCCTTAGCAACAGTCTACGTACAAAGAAGGCAGTGCTCTTGTGTGAAAACTGAAGAACGTTCTTCAGTATCACGGGCATAATTGATTCCCTCATTCCTAAGGTAGCTTCATTTAAACACTGCCTTGATTTGCAATTTGCAGAGAGAGAGAAAGGAGAGTCTTCAATGATAGAATAAGCAACATGGGCTCTTTGGGAAAATGTGCTATACAACTCAAAAGTACAACAAAAACTACCTATACATACAATTCCCTGCAGTTTCCAGCTGAAATGAACATTTGTTGCAATAAAAGACCAACAACCTTTATTACTTTTTACACACATTATTGTTTCAAGGGTGGATTGTTGATTAATAAAGACTTTTTTTAGTTCCTTGCATAATACTATGTTATAACCTCAAAAAACTTTTGCCATAGTGAACTAACTAACACATTTTTACATTTGCTTTGCTTCTGTCATAGCAAAAATGCTCTGTAGCTCACTTGGTACAGCACTGCTCTTGCAGTATGGACTTTAAACGCCTCTGATGGGCCATTGAATTTACTCAGATAACTAACATTTCTGTGATTGGCAACAATTTTTGGCTACAACCGGTACTGCAGAAAGCCTGGTATCATAACATTTTTTAAATAGTATCTACTTGGGACCAAAGTACCGGTACATTTAACACTACAGTACATTATTTCAAACGCTTGCAGCACCACCAATCGGACATTTCATTTTTACAATTGAAAATAATTAAACTGCCACAATACGTACAATAATAAATGTAATAAAATGTTGCCACATTCATGATCATATGTATCTGAGAAAATTAAACACTGTTTTAGTGCGACTCACTGGATATTTCACTTTGAAAGTGCCACAAAACGTGCAAGACACAAAGTAATATTTTACAGAAATGCGGAGCCAATGGGTGGAGCTTGGCGTTCAGCTGCCCTTCTCTGGACCTAATCATTGGAGCTAAAAGGTCTAACCACATCTAACCCAAATTTTGACCCCATCCCTAAACCTAATTAGGTTAAGCTCCACCCCTTAGATCCACCCCTGGATTAGATCAAGCTCCACCCATGTGGCCCTGCAGTCAGTCAGTCAGTATCATTTAAAAAATGTTGCCATAGGCATGTTTTTCCAATAAACCTGGATTGAGAATATGAGTGGATGAAGGAAAGAAGTAGCACACAATAACTTTTCAGCTCATCTCTTAGAAACTTTGTGGACAGCGTTGAGCTGAGCTTTACATCAAACACACCCATCAATCACAGGAAACCATTTCGAGAGAGAGATGAGTGGGCTAGTAGATAGATAGAGTAGATAATAGTACATAGAGGGCCTGTGACGATGGGAATAATGGAATGTGGTAAAAACTCAGCACTGCTTTTTTTCTTGTGCCTTAAAAGTGAAGATGAGGAAGATGATGAAGCTCTCTAGTTCATGGTGCAGTGTAGGTAGCTGATTATCCATTATCCAAAATTAGATTATAATAAAAATATGAAAAGTAGGCAAGTCATTTTCAGTCTGATGTCATCTGCCTATTTGCAGTCACTTTTTGTATCCAATAACAGGGCTTTTTCCAAGATAAAATAAGAGATATTCAGCTGGTCTTGTAATCTCAACACAATCAATGCACTCATAAAGCTTTTGTTAGGCTCTTGATATAACTGAATATTTGATGTGAATGTATATGGACCACCATGAGCGAATTCTAGAGAATAGGGTGGATATTCACAGCAGGGAGGAAGCTGAGCACTTGAGCAGAGTGGTAGACCGGTATGATGAAGAATTCTGAATGGAAAAAGTGTGCATAACATGAGGGTATGATGGCCAGGGCTGTAAGGGCAGAGCAGGCAACATAAAAAGAAGGAGTTGAGAAAGTGGACGGTATGAGAGACCACCTGCTGAGGCTGTAGAGAAAACAAGGCTGACACAGTAAGAATGGTTAAAATGTTTGCTTGATGGCTCTCTGGGGTACCCTGAGAAATAACAGCCATGTGGTCCGGTATGTCTAACTCATTTTGTTTGGGTGATCTAGAAATCTAGAAATTAGAACTTTATTGTAATGTTATTGTTGTTGCCTTCAAATTGATACCTTTCTCTATGTGAGCCTGAAATAAGACTACACTATAACTTATTTTTCAGTATTTTAGATGAGTAGTAACCAGATCACAGTTCACATGCCTTTAGACTGTGCATGCCTCCATGCTCAAAGTGTCATCAATCAATGCATTCGAAACCCAACTGCATCAATACAATCTAAATCCCACAGTTGATGTTAACTCTGTTTGTGGTATATGTAACATTCTGGAGAAAAAAAAAATGTTAGTACTGCAGTTAATACTGGGTTTGAATAGTATATGTGTTGATGTTGATGTGTCTTGTTATTATTTCCTAAATTAAGAAATTTACATGTTTATTATGTATTCATTTGAATGGGGAAATAATTATGAACAATAAAGTGTTCAAAAAGCTTTTCTTCTGCATTTTAATTGTTTATCAGGTTTGTGATGTTTAATAATGGATTTCTGGCAATCCACTAAAATGTAATGAGTTTGTTTTGCAAATAAATAGAATAAAAATGGAATTACATTTCTCTTGTGGCTCAATTTGTATTACTCACATCATTAAAGGGAGTCATTTATTTGGGATGTCTTTTATTCATGATAAAATTCTGGGTAAATAATATTCCTTTTAAAACAAATTACAGAGGCATTACAGATACACAAAATATGAGACATGCCGACACTTTGCAATTCACTGGTGACCATCCCAAATTACACAAACACGCAAACAAATGGCTAATGTGTTTGACCTTATCAGACTGTCCTGAGGCACTGCCCAGTCTGGAGGTTGTCTGAGGTCTGTGATGGATGTGACTGTTGAGGTGATTGAATCCCAAACAATGGAGCAGCACTGAGAAGCAGTCAAACATAATTGGGCTGTTCAATCACTTCTGAAATCCCCCTCTGAATCTGGGGGATCCTCACAACCATGATCAAAATAAACCTCTGACTTTCTTAACTCTTCAAATTGACAATCACAATCAGGAGAATTCAAGGATGCTCTAAGACCGGTTAATTCGTTTTTATCCCATTTTTCACACGTGGAAGATACTTGCAATCATCACCATTGATGTTTCACAAGGTTTTGTGGGAAACACCATAAGTTACAATCCATTAACATTAGTAAATATTTAGGTATTTTCACACTTTATAAAGCATCTAAAGCGTTTTTTTTTTAAGTAGATTTCGAATGGGGGTACAATTCTTTCAGTTAAAATTGTTGTATAAAAAATAATTTTTCTTTGTTTATGTCACCTAGTGCTCCAAATGAGCCAGGGACACATAAAACATCTTCTCTATCAGTGTTTTTCAAACTTGACTCTCTCTTTGCATCCCATGAAATCGTATTATTGTTAATAGTTTACATTGGCACATTTACAGACCATTTCGCCACTATAATGATACTCCCTGCAACTACATAATTAGTAAAACCAACTCTGAGAAAGAGTAATAGCCAGAAGATTTACTGTATATTAATAACTACTAAAGATACATTTGAGAATGATACTTTGTTTTTCTAGTGTCCAGGGCTGCATTTCCCAAAAACACCCTAGATCGTAGAAATGGTCGTAAATCATCTTAGAATTACGGGGATAATAGAATTAATTCTCAAAAGCATAGTAACTGAAGTTATTGAAGATTGTCATAAATCTATGGGTACTCTGGAGTAGTTGTAGAACGATAAAGTGCATCGTAAGGTGACGGGATATGTGCAGTCACCCACATGACAACAGCAAAATTACATCTAAACTTAATACAGTAATGAGAGTAATATTAGTGTAATACATTTATTAAGATTCCATTTACTTTTATTTGAATATTATATTTAAAATGAATGTGATTATTAAATGAATTCATAAAATAAATCCAAAAGTGAATAGGTAGCTAAATGAACAAATAGGCCTAATTAAGCACACTGATTAATAGGCCTACTACCAAGTACACTAATTTGTTTGGAAGTAGTCTGGTATAAACAACTTTATAAATGGAATTCAGAGGAAGTGGGGGGAAATCTTACAATTTGTAAATGCCAAGAAAGAAAATAGGGAGAACATGTCAATGACTAGCTGCCAAGCATGTAAACTGGCCATACATTGTAAGTATTGGCTCTTCAACAACCTTTTTCTTCCTCTCTACCCAAGGGGGCTATATCGCATGCACTGCAATGCTGTTTAGAGTTGATGTCACAATTATCCCTTTTGGGGAGTAAAGTACAGACCACCACTTGATAGATAAATGTCACTTTAATGTGCACTCTGCAATATTGGCAGCACAGTCAACCTTGTTACTCAGTATCAGTCACTCAATTGGTCTGTGGGTAACCACCGACTCCATGTCTGCACAATGATCCTGGAAGCTCATGCCTCCATCCACAGGTGAATTTGAGAAAACACATTATAGATTGCAATCAGGGTTGCACTTTATTTTACAGCATTTACATGTACTTACAGTGTACTTACCTAAGAAAGTACTGGGTAATATAAGGTAACTACATGGGTTGAGGTTAGGTTTAAGGGTAGGCTCAGGGTTAGTACCAAGCGTGCCAGACGAGTCCTGAAAAGTGAATCCAAATAGTCTTGATCACCCCCAAGTGACTGGATGCAGGATTGGTCATAAAGCCCACCCTCTCCATGTAATGTAATGGGACATAGTCAAACTAAACAATCGAATAACACTTCAAATACATTTTTTCCAAAGATGGTTTCTGTCATTTTAGGCTGTTTTTATCCCGCTGATGTTAGTTTGGTTTTAGTTAGTTATTTGATGCTATAAAAACGGGGGTGTGACTTTATGATTGACAGCTTGAGCGATGTTGTCACTGAGGCACCAACAGACATTTTTCGGGAACTTCGGGAGGAGATTGGAGCTTTAACTTTAATCTCTATATTTCTCAAGACCCAAGATGTCAGCGCCATATTTGAACACTGGTGGCGTCACTTTCGTTTTTTTTTTTTAAATTATATACAGTATATATATACAGTATATATATATATATATATATATATATATATATATATATATATATATATATATATATATATATATATATATATATATATATATATATATATATATATACTAAATGGACAGTGATATGTATCCGCACGTTCATGTTAACTGCATTTTTGGGAAACGCATATAAAGAAAAAAGTTATGAACGATCACACACAGAGAAGCTCTTAACAGCTAAGATTCATTGCTATTCATTTGTTGCCAGAACAGTTTCAGAGGCTCAAGTAGCCAATAATTCACACCCGACAGCATTTCACCTCTGCCCAAACAGAAAGCCATCATCATATCTTTACTTTTGCACATGTGCCTAATTACACATTCTGCATAAGGGCAATGAGCTTGTGACTCTTCCAGCTTCATGAAGGGAAAGTGGAAATGAGCATCTCGGAAAGAAGCATCCAGAGATCTTTGCAATAAGCATGCAAATTCAACTGGATATGCTTTAATAAGTTTTTATGGGCAACTAATGTGATCCATGAATTTAATGAAATTACCTCAAATATGGGCACTGGATGTAAGGTAGGCAATTATAATCTATTTATAATCCAATGCTAACTTGCTCACAAGCAACACAACACAACTTTATCTACTTAAAAGGAGAGATATGGCAGGTTGTCAAACTAGAACATTTTCATAAAGATCTCAGTAACTACAAGGTAGAGTCAAATATTATATTGAGTAACATCCTGTTTTTCTTTTTTCTACAGATACGTCATGGATCGTGCGATTTTACTCATATTTCCCCCCTATATTTAAACAAATAAATAAAATATTATACAATATGAAGCTATGATTAAAAGTAATGTTTAGTGGTATTTAGTATTAGCCTGACAAGCCAGACCAAACAATGGTGGTAACACTTTACAATAAGGTTTCACTTGTTAACATTAGTTCATGTATAACATGAACTAACCATGAGCAGTACATTTGTTACTGTATTTGTTAATCTTTGTTAACGTTAGTTAATAAAAATAAAGCTGTTCATGGTTTGTTCATGTTAGTTCCCAGTGCATTAACTAAATGTTAAGTAAGTTAAGTAATGTTAAGTATTAGTAATGTTGAAATTAATGCTTTATAAGTGCAATTCATTATTAGTTCATGTTAACTATTGTAGTTAACTAATGAAACCTTATTGTAAAGTGTTACCACAATGGTTTATCCATTTTTTTATTATTATTATTGTTGTAGTAGTTGTATTTTCATGGCAGTTCATGTAATTCAATAGTTTGTCAGGTCAGATGTAATTTTGTGCATTTCTGAATGTGTTTGTATATGTGTGTGTGCACTAGCCTTGTGGGTTTTTTTTTAGCATACAGTCAAATAAAAATGCACAGTGGCTTTGCCTGAGCACTAATTCCTTTGGGATTGCATTGGCAGCAAACTCTCCCCAGCTGGCATCCCCAAAAGGTTAAAAAGACAGAGAAAGAGGGGAAAGGATATTCATTAATAAACAACCAATTCATAACAGAATTGTGTTGCTGTATCAAATCCTGAATTGATAAAAAAAATAAAAAAATAATAATAATTGAAAGAGAATGAGATCACGGGTAGTTTTTGTAGTCAACGGGACGAAAATGCTAAAAATGTACTTCCCTCTCTGGCCTTCATTCTCTGATGACGTCAGTTTGACGGCTTGTGTAGAACATCCCCTCCAACTGTCAGTCAGGTTAAGAACATTCTATTTTTGACTATTTGTTAAAAAAGTAAAGATTTTCAGGCCTTCATTAGTACCCTATTCATGGAGTGTGCCATATGTAGAGCAGCAAGCAGGAGGCCATTTCATGGCCTCAGTCTTTGTATGTGTGTGTGTTTGCACTTCTCTCCCTAAGGATGATGGGATGCAACAATGTGTCACAAGGAAGCAATGTCAGCTCGGATCAATATGTGTTCTGAGCTTCCCACCTGCATCTCAATGCTTCTATCAAAGCTCTTCAACAACAAGATCAACACAGTCTTAATTTAACACTATAGCAAAGAAAAGGATGTTTCATATCCCAACTGTTTTTCCCCCAAACAATTTTCCCATTAGCTCAAAATGGAATACATTATTAATCTGAAATAACAGCAGTCAATTCCATGTTTATAGCAGATCTCATCATTTGTTGATATAATTAAATGATGCATGAAACTGTGATGCGACTCTAACACTGACCTAATGCATGCCTACAATTAATTAATCGTCTAATTTTTTCCTCTCTATTTCATCCAATTACATTATGCAAATATGAACACAAGTTCACATCTCTTGAAGCACTGAACTGCATGTTATATTAAAATAGTTTGTCTTGATCTGCTGTACACCAGGATTGCGTAATCATCATGGTCATCTGTATTGTAATCCATTCATTTAAACATAACAGTCTTTTTTGTTTGCTTGTTATCACTGAAGATGCATCTGTCTCGATCCATCCAGACAGTTCTATTACTCAAATAACTGAGACAACTAAAAGACCACTGGTCCTTATGTGGACCATGTTTGTTAAATTTTTTCATTGTCCTCAGCAGACCCCAAAGTCTGACTGAAAAGTTTAGAGTGACATTTAAGTCCCACTGCTTGAATGAGGCATTTTAAAATTTGGAAGCAAAAAAATTTGCATGAAATCACAGTCGAGAGGGAGAGCCCTTTAAATCAAAATGGACCCTTTTAGATGATGTTAGCCAATTTTATTGTATTAAATTTTATCACAACATTATGTGAGTAAAGTGCATTGCAAGCCTGCATTTTACATGATCTGTGAACTGAATTGGGATGTATGTGCTTAACGTGACCTGAAGAGTTCAACCATGTTCATCCATCAATATCGGTGTGCACTTGTACCAAGAGCAGCCAGAACAGGGCAGTTGAATATATGAACAGCCTTCTTACAAAGCTTTACTAACTTGCTTTTAATTCCGTTTGCTCTATATCCATGAGTGTGTGCATGTAACATTTAAATGTATTAATTTAGCTTGTGATTGTATCAACAAATTATGAGTGAGGAATACTACACCAATCAAATCATAGGGAGAAAGTAAAACAGAAAAAGTTGTAATTCAAAGTTCCAAAATTAGAAAGTACAAGCTAGTAGAGATATAGGACAACAACTTATAAGTGTTGGAAGATAGATTCTGGAAATACAACATTGTTTCAATAAAACTTGGCTGCTTTTTTTTTTTAATCAGGGTTATCTGACTAGAGAAAACAGAGAAAGGGGGCTTTTGTCTACCCTTTTGCCAAAAAGGTAGGAAAACTTCAACACCCATAATGCACTGAGCATATAGCGTCCAAGGCCACTCCCAGGCTGTTTCTCAATTCTAAGAGCACAAGGAATGGACTTGCGTTCTCGTTTAGACCGGTCTTGCCAAAGAACAAACTTGGAAGGACACAAAACACAACTTTGTGAGAATTGATCTTGGTGTTCAACTGACTGTTCAGCACATATTAGGCAGTAGGGCAGCACCATCCAATGCCAAGTAAATAAAACATAACATATGTCATAACCTATTCAATTTTTTTTTTTTTTTGTATTTGTGTAAATTAGTATGTATTTAATATTATGCTGTCAACATTAAGATTTTTAAATATGCCAATTCAATTGTGTTTTTAAGTATTGTAACCAGACTTTTACAATTGATGAAATAGTACACTCTAAAAAAAAAACAAATGAAAATAAAAGTCAGCCCTGGGCCTATATGCAAATTTTTTGATCAACATGCGTAACGAAGGCAGATGGGAGTTTTACTTACTCAAACATGTTCTGAGGGCAGAAAGGAAAATGATTGGTTTACAGATTCAACCAATGAAATTGAAGCAGAGGCGGGATCAAGAGGTTTGTACGTGTGGAGGGAATCCCCCAGACTGAGCCGTTATCGCCGATCTGGAGAGAATGCATTCATAACAAGGTAAGTGTATTTACTTTAAATTTTGTTAAAATTCAACATCCTCCAACGTTTACTAAGATAATTAGCGAACAATAGAAATGCACAGAGCTAATAATCATCGTCTAAATGTCCTATCACATGCATTTTAATTTGACTGCTTCATCGCTCGACCACATCAAAGCTGCTTATGGTGTCACTGGTAACACTTAATAATGTATAAATTAGTTAACTAAGTATGTCAACATGTCCATCTTGATGAGTATTCTAGCAGACATAGTCTGTATGCCTTAAGTAAACTTTATACAGTCGAGAAAGACGACGCATATCCGAGCTTTAGCTCTTAAAGGGGCAGTCTTAAAGGGGCAGTAGCCTTTATTGCTGTCTGTTTAATGTCAAACAACAAAAGACAAGGACATCACTCACTGCTCTTGATTGAATAGCTTTTGTAAGTTTAATAGGGTTAATCTTTCATTTATACAGTCAAATATGCTATGTTATTTTACATTTAATCAATTTCTGTACCTGAAAACTAATGTTAGATGTAGGCCCACCTGAAAAACCTGGAAAGCATAGTTTATTTTATTAGTATCTTTGCTCAATAGTATTTATTTGTGCTGCTGCTTGTATTTAAATTATTTGTTCTTATTATTTTCTTTATTTTTATTTGACAGTAGTTATTTTTTTCCCTGAACATAGGAAATACTGAACCATACCGAAACCGTGAACCTAAAACCGTGATACAAACCGAACCGTGAGCAATCTGTACTGTTACACCCCTAGCGTAACCTATGCGAGGGGGGGCCACAAAATGGAGAACATTTTCAAAGGGTGCCATGTCTGAAAAAAGGTTGGGAAACACTGGTCTAAATGTCCTATCACATGCATTTTAATTTGACTGCTTCATCGCTCGACCACATCAAAGCTGCTTATGGTGTCACTGGTAACACTTAATAAGGTATACATTAGTTAACATTAGTTAACTACATTTGTTAACATGAACTAATAATGAACTGCACTTATAAAGCATTTATTTATCTTTGTTAATTTTAATTTCAACATTTACTAATGCATTATTAAAATCTTACTAACATTAATGCACTGTGAACTAACATGAACAAACCATGAACAGCTAGATATTATGAACTAACGTTAACAAAGATGAACTAATGCTGAACAGAGATGTTGTTCACGGTTAGTTCATGTTAACTAATGCAAAGTGTTACCGTGTCACTGCAGTAAAAAATGCTTTTCCAAAACTGCTCGCTGTCTGTGGAGCTGATATTTGCAAAAATTCAGATGATATCAAGGCAGAAGTACTCAATAGGTTTGTATCACTGTGTTATTAATAGTGTTTAACACGCTGCCCTCAATAGGTTCGTACGCTTTGTTATTATTAGTGTTTAACGCGCTGCCCTCAATAGGTTCGTATCGCTTTGTTATTATTAGTGTTTAACGCGCTGCCCTCAATAGGTTCGTATCGCTTTGTTATTATTAGTGTTTAACGCACTGCCCTCAATAGATTCGTATCGCTTTGTTATTATTAGTGTTTAACGCGCTGCCCTCAATAGGTTCGTATCTCTTTGTTATTATTAGTGTTTAACGCGCTGCCCTCAATAGGTTCGTATCGCTTTGTTATTATTAGTGTTTAACGCGCTGCCCTCAATAGGTTCGTATCACTGTGTTATTATTAGTGTTTAACGAGCTGCCCTCAATAGGTTCGTATCGCTTTGTTATTATTAGTGTTTAACGCGCTGCCCTCAATAGGTTCGTATCACTGTGTTATTATTAGTGTTTAACGTGCTGCCCTCAGGGCAGAAGCACTCAATAGGTTCGTATCACTGTGTTATTATTAGTGTTTAACGCGCTGCCCTCAGGGCAGAAGCACTCAATAGGTTCGTATCACTGTGTTATTATTAGTGTTTAACGCGCTGCCCTCAGGGCAGAAGCACTCAATAGGTTCGTATCACTGTTATTATTAGTGTTTAACGCGCTGCCCTCAGGGCAGAAGCATTCAATAGGTTCGTATCGCTGTTATTATTAGTGTTTAACGCGCTGCCCTCAGGGCAGAAGCACTCAATAGGTTCGTATCGCTGTTATTATTAGTGTTTAACGCGCTGCCCTCAGGGCAGAAGCACTCAATAGGTTCATATCACTGTGTTATTATTAGTGTTTAACGTGATGCCCTCAGGGCAGAAGCACTCAATAGGGTCGTATCCCTGTGTTATTATTAGTGTTTAACGCGCTGCCCTCAGGGCAGAAGCACTCAATAGGTTCGTATCGCTGTGTTATTATTAGTGTTTAACGCGCTGCCCTCAGGGCAGAAGCACTCAATAGGTTCGTATCACTGTGTTATTATTAGTGTTTAACGCGCTGCCCTCAGGGCAGAAGCACTCAATAGGTTTGTATCACTGTGTTATTATTAGTGTTTAACGTGATGCCCTCAGGGCAGAAGCACTCAATAGGTTCATATCACTGTGTTATTATTAGTGTTTAACGTGCTGCCCTCAGGGCAGAAGTACTCAATAGGTTCGTATCACTGTGTTATTATTAGTGTTTAACGCGCTGCCCTCAGGGCAGAAGCATTCAATAGGTTCGTATCACTGTGTTATTATTAGTGTTTAACGCGCTGCCCTCAGGGCAGAAGCATTCAATAGGTTCGTATCACTGTGTTATTATTAGTGTTTAACGCGCTGCCCTCAGGGCAGAAGCATTCAATAGGTTCGTATCACTGTGTTATTATTAGTGTTTAACGCGCTGCCCTCAGGGCAGAAGCACTCAATAGGTTTGTATCACTGTGTTATTATTAGTGTTTAACGTGATGCCCTCAGGGCAGAAGCACTCAATAGGTTCATATCACTGTGTTATTATTAGTGTTTAACGTGCTGCCCTCAGGGCAGAAGTACTCAATAGGTTCATATCACTGTGTTATTATTAGTGTTTAACGTGATGCCCTCAGGGCAGAAGCACTCAATAGGTTCATATCACTGTGTTATTATTAGTGTTTAACGTGATGCCCTCAGGGCAGAAGCACTCAATAGGTTCATATCACTGTGTTATTATTAGTGTTTAACGCGCTGCCCTCAGGGCAGAAGCATTCAATAGGTTCGTATCACTGTGTTATTATTAGTGTTTAACGCGCTGCCCTCAGGGCAGAAGCACTCAATAGGTTTGTATCACTGTGTTATTATTAGTGTTTAACGTGATGCCCTCAGGGCAGAAGCACTCAATAGGTTCATATCACTGTGTTATTATTAGTGTTTAACGTGCTGCCCTCAGGGCAGAAGTACTCAATAGGTTCGTATCACTGTGTTATTATTAGTGTTTAACGCGCTGCCCTCAGGGCAGAAGCACTCAATAGGTTCATATCACTGTGTTATTATTAGTGTTTAACGCGCTGCCCTCAGGGCAGAAGCACTCAATAGGTTCGTATCACTGTGTTATTATTAGTGTTTAACGCGCTGCCCTCAGGGCAGAAGCACTCAATAGGTTCGTATCGCTGTTATTATTAGTGTTTAACGCGCTGCCCTCAGGGCAGAAGCACTCAATAGGTTAATATCACTGTGTTATTATTAGTGTTTAACGCGCTGCCCTCAGGGCAGAAGCACTCAATAGGTTCATATCACTGTGTTATTATTAGTGTTTAACGCGCTGCCCTCAGGGCAGAAGCACTCAATAGGTTCGTATCACTGTGTTATTATTAGTGTTTAACGCGCTGCCCTCAGGGCAGAAGCATTCAATAGGTTCGTATCACTGTGTTATTATTAGTGTTTAACGCGCTGCCCTCAGGGCAGAAGCACTTGTAAGATTACAAATTTATACATTGTTATATCTAGGTTCAAATGTAATAGAATATAACTGAAAACATTATCTATATGTGTTTTACATTTTGAAGTAAACTTGAGGAAATTCTAAGGAGATTATTTCAGGCTGTGTAAGTGGTTGAGACATTAAGTCTTTTGTCTCTATGCAATTTCCTGACTATTTAGCATGACAAGTTTAGAGCAAAACTGCCTGAGTGATTGGATTAGCATCTATGCAGTTGAATGGCACTGTTATGCTGATTG
The DNA here is from genome assembly GCF_949357685.1 of Gobio gobio. NCBI lineage: Eukaryota > Metazoa > Chordata > Actinopteri > Cypriniformes > Gobionidae > Gobio > Gobio gobio. Next base: position 29,843,079 of record NC_137117.1, on the reverse strand, counting down.
AATCTGGACGAGGGACACAGTTATGTAGGGTGTGTCCTTTACCTACACAACATATGCATTCCTTTTGTTTGAATGTCTCCTATGCTGTATAACCACTCCCCCTAACATCTAGATAAATTGCCTTATTTTGTACTGTTAAAATCAGACTGTTTTCGGACGACCTGCAGCACAGAAGGTTCTCATTAAAAGAATCATTCTGTCTTGATCCGACGTCTCCTGGTCTATTCTTCAACAAACAACTGAAGTTCACAACACACTCAATAGGTTCATATCACTGTGTTATTATTAGTGTTTAACGCACTGCCGTCAGGGCAGAAGCACTCAATAGGTTCGTATCACTGTGTTATTATTAGTGTTTAACGCGCTGCCCTCAGGGCAGAAGCATTCAATAGGTTCGTATCACTGTGTTATTATTAGTGTTTAACGCGCTGCCCTCAGGGCAGAAGCATTCAATAGGTTCGTATCACTGTGTTATTATTAGTGTTTAACGCGCTGCCCTCAGGGCAGAAGCATTCAATAGGTTCGTATCACTGTGTTATTATTAGTGTTTAACGCGCTGCCCTCAGGGCAGAAGCACTCAATAGGTTCATATCACTGTGTTATTATTAGTGTTTAACGCACTGCCGTCAGGGCAGAAGCACTCAATAGGTTCGTATCGCTGTTATTATTAGTGTTTAACGCGCTGCCCTCAGGGCAGAAGCACTCAATAGGTTCATATCACTGTGTTATTATTAGTGTTTAACGTGCTGCCCTCAGGGCAGAAGTACTCAATAGGTTCATATCACTGTGTTATTATTAGTGTTTAACGCACTGCCGTCAGGGCAGAAGCACTCAATAGGTTCGTATCGCTGTTATTATTAGTGTTTAACGCACTGCCCTCAGGGCAGAAGAACTCAATAGGTTCGTATCACTGTGTTATTATTAGTGTTTAACGCGCTGCCCTCAGGGCAGAAGTACTCAATAGGTTCGTATAACGATTGCAGCAGCTGTATGGCCGAAGCCGCGTGCAGTGTGAAAGCTGTATCCCTTAACATGGGTACGGAAAAAATACGCACCGCATACGCACTGCAAACAGGGTATGTGTGAAACGAGCGTCAGAACGTCCCATGCTCGATGTATGCGCCACTTTCATACAGCTTTCTTGTGCCACAGTGCCAACATACTGTTGGAGTTTTGTCCACCACCCTTCTTCCGTCATCATTATATTTTACGGGGAAGCCAAAATGCTCCCATACACGTGATTTGAATGATGCGGGGGGCTTTTCAAGTTCTTCTACTTCTCCGCTAGCCACTGTTGACTGATTAACATGCCCTGTTCACGTGAACACATGTGTTTCTCTGAAACTCAGCATCGAGTTTAAAGGAACAAGATTACTTAAAAAGCAATATCGGCAATATCAGCGATCGCTAAACAATTCAGATTAATCCACAAGTTTAAAAAAAAGAGCGCAATAAATCCGCGGGTCACGTGTGTGCAGAACCGTGGGTCGTGATCCGTACCAACTGCGATCCGTTACACCTCTATTCATTGTTGTATGATTGTTTTAGGGTTAAAAAAACCCTAAAAACTCACTTGGCCGGCATGTTCCTGCCCTGCTTCACACAGAATATTAGGTCCGGCCCTTTAAGAGCTGCACGGACCAAATTCATTGTAACACCCGATTTCTCATTTAACTCTGTATATGTTCACTAAAGACATATCCGACTGCATTTACCTGAATACTCGACAGGACATGCATACATATTTTTTACCATTCAAACCAAATTAACTGGTGTCGCGATCTGTCTGAGTGAAAGGCACACGCGACTGCGCACGCTTCAGGTCAGAGTCCGGCAGCGCGAGCACGTCACGGTCACGCTGCACTTTTCTGTTGCGTTCTTTTTCCTGAACTGCGCGTATATATTTGACTGATCTGCTTCCATTGTTTAGTGAACAGTCTCCCACACACACGTCCTCACTCCTGTTGTCACACATCGACGCACATTTAGAAATACTGCTCTTATTAGAGTGCTGTCATTTTTAAAGTATCGGTACTAATACAATTATTACAATTATCCAACTTACCAAGTCGACGACAAATATTGACGTCGACTGATTAACAGCGTCGACGCAGTCGATTGTATCGACCAATCACGACAGGCCTAGTAAATAATGACATTATTTTAGAGGTGAACTGTCCCTTTAAAGGGTAACTAAACCCCAGTTCAGTGCTTAACTCCACCCACTGGCAATTTTTGAAAAATGCTGGAAAAGTGGGCGGAGCCCAACGGAGACAGAGGGGATGAACCGAGGGCGGGACTGAGCGGAGGGCGTGCACCTGAGACCCGCAGTGACTGATTGATTGACAGCTGTCTGACTCGCGAGTCGCAAAGATGGAGAATGACTGGAATGACGCCAGTAGCTTTGCAACAGAGCGGTCTTTCTCCCCCACCTTCACCTGAAGTGGAGGAGGGTGGATTGTCTGTAGACACAGACCCAGAGCCTTATCAATGCAAGCCGCTGGCTCAAACTGTGTTAACTCCCGATGCCGACGATGCTAGCAAAGCAGCAGCGCAAGAGAGAATGAGACCACTGACCTAATCTATGTACAGTCAAATCCTTACACTGAATGCCACTAAAAATAGATCAGATATCTGATATACATACGATGTATTTTCATTCAAATGAACTGAAGCAATAAGCAGCGCAGGACCAATAAGTTCAGACCTAATAGCCTTTTATAAACAGATTTCCTCAAATAAAACTCTATATATGCCAGCACGTTACGGTATTGTTGTTCGTTACCACGGCAATCACTTGCGTGTCAGGGTTTGAAAGCGCGTCTCATGTATGAAACTTATCTGTACACATGACGGGCGGCAATAATATCGCAAGAAAAGCCTGAAGTGTACTGACAACTGCATTATTTAACCGCATTTTCTTCATTACAATGTTAAAGGTCCCATGGCATGGCATTTTTCTATTATTTTATAATGTTTCCTGAGGTGTACATTGTTAGTATGATTTTTACATCATAAAATGTCATAATTTAGAAATAAAAGGAATTTTTTCAATACTGATATTTGCCCTGTGGCTGAATGCCCTGTTTCAAGAGGCATGTCTGCTGTGAGACTTCAGTAAAAACGCCCACTGTTGTGATTGGCTGACATCTTTGCATTTTAAATGAGCGGAGGGGGCGTGGTTTAACGAGGTCTACGAGGCACGAGCAGGCACGAGCTGCTGCCAGAGAGACGGATGGAGTTCACTTCACATCAGTTCTCAGCATGTCTCAGTTCAGTGAGTGAACTGTTGTAGTTACAGCATATACTTCAGGTTATTAGTCTATTTCTAGTCGGAGGAATTGTCACTCATGTCAGAAAGTTAGTAACTTTAGTAAATTATGGATCAGCGCTGACTGGAGACGCGAACCGTTTAGAACGATTCAGTCCGATTTGGTGAACTGATTTGGTTCACTAAAAAGAACCGGTTCAAAAGAAAGATCGTTCACGAACCGGACATCACTAATGTACCAGAGATGGAGCTCAGCGATTGCTAACAAAGTTATTTATAGTAACTACTGAGTTATGAGAGCGCTGTCAGTCAGCGCGAGGTTATGGTGTTTGTATTTGAGAGTTCTGAATAAACACGAGTCCCAGTCACACAGAGTCCGTCTTCATCATTATTACCAACTTTGTAACACATGCAAAGTACCATTACAGCTGTCGAGATGAACGAGTTACGAGTAAGTGTTGATTATAGCATTATTTTTAGATATTTTCCTATCATATGAAAAGTGTCAGTGACGCGAATTGAGTACACAGCGCAAACAAAGACACAACAGCAGTAATCGAATGTAATCCAGTTTATTGTGGGGAAAGCTGCCTGGCCCGGATACGCTCACGCTTACCCCCCTTCTGCTTAATCTCACGCCGCGTTTGGTGCCTCCGCTGTGGGCCAGATGCAGTACTGGGGGTCGGGGATGTTGAAGGCCGACCGATCAGTGCAGCCCGAGCTTCGGCGTGCGTGAGGTTTATCTCTAAAGAGATGTGAGTCTGCTGATGTTGAGCAGAAACGACTGTATGCACATTGTAGAACAGATAGACGCGACGAGGACGTACAAAAACACTGACTCACAAGATAGAAGCCGCAGTGTGTGCACGAATAATAAATAATTAGCTACACATAAGAAATCACAGATCAGAAGGAACTGAAAAAAGACTTCTGTTTTCATTTGTACATCCAAACTGCCAGCGTTCACTCGTTCACAAGCAATTATCTCTCGAGCGTTTGCATCGGTGTGCCAGATTCTCTGGTTGGAGGAAAGGGAGGTAACCGTTCCTGCTTGGACGTAGGGCTGGGCAATTTTATCGATTCTGCTATATAAATCGATATTTTTTCTTTTTTTTAAGCCGCGAGTATCGATACATAAGTCCCATTCAAATCCCCGTGTTTAGCCCCATTTGCGTTGCAGGAAGAGCGATTTGGTCAGCCAGCCGCTAGTATCGCTGTAGAGCAAGTTACCCGTACTACTAACTTTACACAGACGCTGACGTCTACCTCTTCTTGTTTACGGAGTCAGAGCGAGGAGATTAAAAAAAATGGCGGCGAATATAAATCCAGCGCCTTCATGCTTAAAAGCAGATGAGCACTTTGGGTTTAAAAAGAAGGAAAGCGACGACTTAGACTCAGGGGTCAACAACATGAGTCGCCCGCAAGGACCACACGAGTTGCCCGCGGGTCTGTTCTAAAAATAGCTCACCATAGCAGCTGCGTTCAGTCGCTTCCGTGTTCATTTAAGCGCAGGGCTCCAGACTGAAGCCGAATATATACTAGTGTCTGTAAATAATAAACTGCAATATTACTCCTGCATGTTTTGCGTATGTGTGGATGAAGGGCGCCGCGCAATCGCTCTTGTAGTCTCTGCCGACACGAACGCATAAACCGTCACTTCATGAGAATTTACCGTTTCATTTGAGAAAACTGGGTGTGTCTCATTCAGCTCCTGGTTCAGTAGTCAGGGCACAAGTCAATGGGCTGATCCCTGACTGAACTAGGGAGCTGAATGAGAATGAGACGCGCACCCACTGTCAGATCATCATGAACACAGACACTGGTAATCACGCCAACCCATCAAAATAAAAGTTTGGTTTAACGTGAAGAGATTGACTACAGATTGTAGCCTACAGTAAATGTAGCTACGTCTCTATGTAATAATAATACGTCTCTACTAATAATAATAATTATGAAATAAATAATACTAATTATATAATTATTAATGGTTGCTTATTTTTCACTTGATCTTTCATTTATAAACAATGTTTACTTGTAAACAGCATACAGCCTTTACATGTTTATGTATTATTTACTTATGATTATCATCATATATAATAAAACATTTATTTTAAAAAAAATAGTGGTATTGTACCGACTACTGGAACTACTACTATACTCTTTCAGGTGTAAAACAGTTTGGATAGTTGTTAATATGAGAATTATGATGCATTATTTAACATGAGTAGCTCTCTTTGACTTTCTTTTTTAAAAGCTCTCAAATGAAAAAAGGTTGGAGACCCTTGACTTAGACAAAGCATCGCGGTTGATTTGCAAGCTGTGTGACACAAACGTGAAATACTCTGGAAATACTACCAAATGTCAGTGTCAAGCTAAAAAAGCTGTCAAAGAAACTGTTCAGAACAGGCCACTTGCTGCAATTTTTAAAACTCCATTGTTAATTGCAATACTGCACTTTATTTACTTTTCAAAGGCTTGTAAGCTACAGTTTGAATAAATGGAACTAATTTTCTCAACACATCTTTGATTCAGTTTGTCCAGCATTTGCAAGCTGTAGACTCTCTGTCCAGTCAGAGACATATATTGTGTAATTGATGAGTTTAGTTTTCAGTTCAGTTAATTCAATCCAAGTAAATGAAACACTCACAAGATGTCACCAAAATCACTCTGTCCCCTTTAAATCTTTCAGAAAATGATGTAAGTGTATCGAATTATATCGAATCGTATCGTTGGCTGAATATCGTGATATATATCGTATCGTGAGCTGAATATCGTGTATCGTATCGTGAGATTAGTGTATCGCTACAGCCCTACTTGGACGTCAAACCAGGGGACTTCAGGATTGGCTAGTCTGGCCTGTCATTTTCTCAAAGGCAGAGAAAGACAGCCAGAACTCGGCTTTACACTGATCAACATTTCTATCCACTTGGGGACAATATTCAGGCTAGGGCAATATTCCTCTTTGACTAATGTACTTTCAAGATGGAGGGGCAACATGGCGACCGGCATTCGAACCCATTACCGTATGTATTTTCAATGGCATATTATAAACTTACGAGAATACTTTATTACTTGAAAGAAGTAAATAAACATCAATGAGCACATATATTTTTTAAAGAACTAAGTGTTTTTAGCTAAGAATAAACTAAAAAAGTTACACAGTGTTGCTTTAAAGCAAGTGTCAAGTCAGTTTCATTCATAATGTTTCTACTTCATGTAACATGACAGTTCATTCTGGAGTGAAGCCGTTCTCATCATGTGATTGGGGGAAACATTTCTGAGGGCGTGGTGAGCTCGTGCAGGGGCGCGGATAGTGAGCCGTTTGAAGTGCCATCCTACATCACGATGTACCACAACGTCCAATAGGAAAATTCAACTGCAGTAGACACCGTTCAACCTTAAGAGGGCAGCACTTTGGCGGCTTTACACCATATTTTATAGAATTAAAACACTTTATACCCAAATGTCAAAACATTTACTCGAATCAATGAACAGCATTAATAAAGCCCCAGTATTACAGATCATTAACTAAAGAAAGTTGGTTTAGAGTTAAGTTACCCTTTAAGGACGAGCGGCAGCGTGTTCACTAGGCTGCGCTGCTGTCAATGTAAGACCGCTACACAACTCGTTGGCCTCTGTAATGTTGGTCGCAATTCATCAACTAACTGCAAAATTGTGTCATGGGAGTCTGTTTTTATTTATAAAAATGTTATCATCAAAGCACAGCACGGTCTCCAAAGGTCTCTCCACATTCAAACGTCGCTGCTCTTCATCTTATATCATTAATAAATGTAACGCTCTCTCGAAAAAGGATTTTTTACTGTGATTTTTACCGTTGGATTTCAAAAAGGTTTGAAGTTAGGACACCAGTGGGGTTGTCCTAAAGTTAAGTCAGCTTTTAGGATTTTTTGTCGAGTTAGGATGCTTCTGTAAAACCCATTTCCTATCCATAGTTAAGATAAGATTATGCACTTAAGAAATGTCATTCTGTAATAACGTTTGTCCTAAATGCGGTCCTAACTGAAATTGCCATGGTTACCAAACAGATAAGATAGGATTCTAAAGTTAAGATGTTTCTGTAATACGCCCCCTGGTGACGGTGTTGGTGGGTGTTGGCTGTGACAGTAAGCTTCTGCACGAATATAGAGCTTACCGCTGTTGGCGCATATTGCCTATTATCCTGCCATTACTTATATTCTTTTGTTTTAAAAATACTTAATATTGATCAGTTCGTTCGTGATTAGGAGATGATGATGAGCACACATGACGATGAGTGCTGCTTATTTTTATCAAGCAGTAAAAATGCCTCTTCCCATGCCTGAAATTTCAATCAGTTTGGGAATTTTTTTCAGACTGAGGTGTTTACATGGAGCGTTTTCATTCAGATTAGAATTTTAAACTGACTGTAATCGGAATACAATGCTCCGGATTAATGCACCAAATGAAGACCAATGGTCTTCATGGGTTCCCGCAAACATCTTCTGCAACTACATCACTGTAGTACAATGCTCCGGATAACATCACCGTAGTTGTAGTTCTGTTCTAATTTGATATTACATCTGGTCTCTACCTATCTGGTCTCTGAATTGCAGAGGAGATGCTCACCTCCTGAGTGTTAATACAACAATATTGTGGTTGCTTATTTATGAAAATAAAAGGCACAGAAAACAAAAATACAAGAAAAGTATACTTAAACTGTATTTTTGTTTCTGTGCCTTTTCTTTTAACACAATGTAGCAACATAACTGACCTTAGTGCTATTTTGTTGACCTTAGTGCTATGTTGACAAGTTTTACTTGTCAATAGGAAATTGTCAATTTTTAGGGAGTTATGAGTCTGTCTTTGTTGCTTAGATCTTATGATTTTTCTAGTAATTCTATTTGTTTACATTTCAGATGCAGTGAGGTGAGCTGGCCAGTGATGTAATGTTCCTGGCAGCCAAGTTTACTCCATCAAAAGAAAGTGATCCAGGAAATGTGTGAAAATGAGGATGTCCAGGATTCATGTTATCTAAAACTAAAATTCAAAAGCACTTGACAACCTCTAAGAATGATGAAATAAACTAGTTAAAAGTAGTTTAATTATAAAAATTATCTTTGCTCTACCTATTTGTTGTGATATATTGCTGTATTTTATATTTTTGTTTCACTGGATTTGTTTTGTAATTGCATAAATGAAATGTCATAACTATATTTTATTGTAATATTTGGACCAAAAGGCTGTACAATAAAAATATAATTAGTGAACTTATTATTTACAATCAAGATTTGTTCTTTCATTTTGCACAATCATCAACATGTAAATGTAAATGTCATCAAACAGCAAAGTACAGACTGAATTAAAATGGTAGTTGTATATTCATTTATTGCAGGTTTGAGTGGCACACATTGGGCCCTATTTTAACGATCTGAAACGCAAGTGTCAAAGCGCGAACCGCAAGTAACTTTGTGGGCGGGTCTCGGCGCTGTTGCTATTTTCCCGGCGGGATAAATGGCTCTTGCGCCCGGCGCAAATCTAAAATGGGTTGGTCTGAAGTAGCTTCATTATTCATAGGTGTGGTTTGGGCGTAACGTGAATAAACCAATCCGAGCGTCATCCAACATTCCCTTTAAAAGCTGGTGCGCAAGTTCCATTATGGATTGCTATTATTATGGCGTATTTACCAGGCGCACGCCAGGAGCGGTTCACAGCCGAGGAGACTGATGTTCTTGTAAGAGCAGTGAAAGACAGAGAAGTGAAGTTGTAATGTTGTACATTATGGTAAAGGTGATTTCACAGTCTTTTTTTTTTTCAGTCTTTCAGTTTTTTCAGTTTTTCAGTCGATTTTTTTTCCTGGTTCTTGACGGACAAACCAATTTGTCAGATGTCCTTATATACATATATGTCTTGCCACTATTGGGCAAACAGGTCTTATCCTTAATTATTACAATTAGCCTGAATCATTTGTAAGCTAGATTTGTGCCTATTTTTTCACATCTTCGTGGCACACCACAATGATTTCCGTCATCTCATGTGTTAATATTTTTTTAGTGTAACAATTTATGATTTGCAAAAATAACTGTTGCATCTGTGTAGATTACATGAGCAAAGTGTATGCGCGTTGTGCACGCTATACATTATGGTCAAGCATGCGCCCTTAAAATAGCATAATGAACAACGCGCAACGCGCCACTGACTTTAGACTAGGTTTTTTCTGGTCAGTGGCGCAATTGTTTAATGGAACAGCAAAATAGCACCAGGGATTGTTTGCGCCGGAACACGCCTCCTTTTTTGCGCTGAACCGCCCAGGGAGCGCAAGTTCATTCACTAGTTTAGCGACGTGCTTCTGTGGAGGGAAAAGCGCGCTTTGCGCGGGTGCAAAATAGGAATGACACATGCGTCGGTGTACAAAGTCAATTGCGCTGGGTGCAAGATAGGGCCCATTAATTGTAATGCAGTTCAAAAGAAACTTGCTTATTGTAAAGACAGTTTTGCATAGGGATACTAGATCATACATCTCCATTTTTGCATCCAGTAATCATAGACTAGCCAGCTTCAGAGAACTCTTCACTCCTTTAAGTCGTCCAGTTGCTGCCAGCTCACCCAGGTAACTGAAGAATAAAAGAACAAGTCAATAATACAGCAATTGATCAAGAATGAAATATATATATATATTTTTTTTTTAGATGTGATTTGATATTGTAATTTGTGATATGACATTATTATCATCTTTTTTTCTGGATTGGAATGGAGTACTGTTATTTTTATGTAACATCCTGCCATGGGACTACAGATGTAAATGAGCTATTAAGCTAACTCTGGCACAACAACTGTGATGTGCATGGTCACTGTTAAATAAACTAAACATGTATACAGTTACTAGACTATAAAACTAGTTAAAAAAAATAAACTGAAGAAAAAAAAAACTGATAAAAATACGTATACTATATAGAACAAATGGAGCAGAGCGTAAAACACTAATAATAACACAGCAATACGAACCTATTGAGGGCAGCGCGTTAAACACTAATAATAACACAGCGATACGAACCTATTGAGTGCTTCTGCCCTGAGGGCAGCGCGATGAACACTAATAATAACACAGTGATATGAACCTATTGAGTGCTTCTGCCCTGAGGGCAGCACGTTAAACACTAAAAATAACACAGTGATACGAACCTATTGAGTACTTCTGACCTGAGGGCAGCGCGATGAACACTAATAATAACACAGTGATACAAACCTATTGAGTACTTCTGCCCTGAGGGCAGCGCGTTAAACACTAATAATAACACAGTGATACAAACCTATTGAGTGCTTCTGCCCTGAGGGCAGCGCGTTAAACACTAATAACACAGCGATACGAACCTATTGAGTGCTTCTTTCCTGAGGGCAGCGCGTTAAACACTAATAATAACAGCGATACAAACTTAATGAGTGCTTCTGACCTGAGGGCAGCGCGTTAAACACTAATAATAACACAGCGATACGAACCTATTGAGTGCTTCTGCCCTGAGGGTAGCGCGATGAACACTAATAATAACACAGTGATACGAACCTATTGAGTGCTTCTGCCCTGAGGGCAGCGCGTTAAACAATAATAATAACAGCGAAACAAACCTATTGAATGCTTCTGCCTTGAGGGCAGCGCGATTAAAACTAATAATAACACAGTGATACGAACCTATTGAGTGCTTCTGCCCTGAGGGCAGTGTGTTAAACACTAATAATAACACAGTGATACGAACCTATTGAGTGCTTCTGCTTTGAGGGCAGCGCGTTAAACACTAATAATAACACAGTGATACGAACCTATTGAGTACTTCTGCCCTGAGGGCATCGCGTTAAACACTAATAATAACACAGCGATACGAACCTTTTGAGTACTTCTGCCCTGAGGGCAGCGCGTTAAACACTAATAATAACACAGCGATACGAACCTATTGAGTGCTTCTGCCCTGACGGCAGTGCGTTAAACACTAATAATAACACAGTGATACGAACCTATTGAGTGCTTCTGCCCTGAGGGCAGCGCGTTAAACACTAATAATAACACAGTGATATGAACCTATTGAGTGCTTCTGCCCTGAGGGCAGCACGTTAAACACTAATAATAACACAGTGATACGAACCTATTGAGTGCTTCTGCCCTGACGGCAGTGCGTTAAACACTAATAATAACACAGTGATACAAACCTATTGAGTACTTCTGCCCTGAGGGCAGCACGTTAAACACTAATAATAACACAGTGATACGAATCTATTGAGTGCTTCTGCCCTGAGGGCAGCGCTTTACACACTAATAATAACAAAGCGATACGAACCTATTGAGGGCAGCGCGTTAAACACTAATAATAACAAAGCGTACGAACCTATTGAGTACTTCTGCCCTGAGGGCAGCGCGTTAAATACAAATAATAACACAGTGATACAAACCTATTGAGTACTTCTGCCCTGAGGGCAGCACGTTAAACACTAATAATAACACAGTGATACAAACCTATTGAGTACTTCTGCCCTGAGGGCAGCGCGTTAAACACTAATAATAACAAAGCGATACGAACCTATTGAGGGCAGCGTGTTAAACACTATTAATAACAAAGCGTACGAACCTATTGAGTACTTCTGCCTCGATATCATCTGAATTTTTGCATATATCAGCTCCACAGACAGCGAGCAGTTTTGGAAAAGCATTTTTTACTGCAGTGACACGGTAACACTTTGCATTAGTTAACATGAACTAACCGTGAACAACATCTCTGTTCAGCATTAGTTCATCTTTGTTAACATTAGTTCATAATATCCAGCTGTTCATGGTTTGTTCATGTTAGTTCACAGTGCGTTAATGTTAGTAAGATTTTAATAATGCATTAGTAAATGTTGAAATTAAAATTAACAAAGATAAATAAATGCTTTATAAGTGCAGTTCATTATTAGTTCATGTTAACAAATGTAGTTAACTAATGTATTCCTTATTAAGTGTTACCAGTGACACCATAAGCAGCTTTGATGTGGTCGAGCGATGAAGCAGTCAAATTAAAATGCATGTGATAGGACATTTAGACCAGTGTTTCCCAACCTTTTTTCAGACATGGCACCCTTTGAAAATGTTCTCCATTTTGTGGCCCCCCCTCGCATAGGTTACGCTAGGGGTGTAACAGTACAGATTGCTCACGGTTCGGTTTGTATCACGGTTTTAGGTTCACGGTTTCCGTATGGTTCAGTATTTCCTATGTTCAGGGAAAAAATAACTACTGTCAAATAAAAATAAAGAAATTAATAAGAACAAATAATTTAAATACAAGCAGCAGCACAAATAAATACTATTGAGCAAAGATACTAATAAAATAAACTATGCTTTCCAGGTTTTTCAGGTGGGCCTACATCTAACATTAGTTTTCAGGTACAGAAATTGATCAAATGTAAAATAACATAGCATATTTGACTGTATAAATGAAAGATTTACCCTATTAAACTTACAAAAGCTATTCAATCAAGAGCAGTGAGTGATGTCCTTGTCTTTTGTTGTTTGACATTAAACAGACAGCAGTAAAGGCTACTGCCCCTTTAAGACTGCCCCTTTAAGAGCTAAAGCTCGGATATGCGTCGTCTTTCTCGACTGTATAAAGTTTACTTAAGGCATACAGACTATGTCTGCTAGAATACTCATCAAGATGGACATGTTGACATACTTAGTTAACTAATTTATACCTTATTAAGTGTTACCAGTGACACCATAAGCAGCTTTGATGTGGTCGAGCGATGAAGCAGTCAAATTAAAATGCATGTGATAGGACATTTAGACGATGATTATTAGCTCTGTGCATTTCTAATGTTCGCTAATTATCTTAGTAAACGTTGGAGGATGTTGAATTTTAACAAAATTTAAAGTAAATACACTTACCTTGTTATGAATGCATTCTCTCCAGATCGGCGATAACGGCTCAGTCTGGGGGATTCCCTCCACACGTACAAACCTCTTGATCCCGCCTCTGCTTCAATTTCATTGGTTGAATCTGTAAACCAATCATTTTCCTTTCTGCCCTCAGAACATGTTCGTAACGAAGAGGCGTTTATAGGCACTGCAGCGTATCAGGAAAGTAGCCTACCATACCCATACCAAACACGTTGCTTTGCAAAGTACATTTAGATCTTATTTTTATCCGAGTAGCCTTGTAAATACATCATCTTTGTAAAGTAACAGGCTATCCAGATACAACACAAGAGTAGTATTAATAATATTAATGTCTATAGAGCAAGTTTAGTGCTGCATACCTCTCCCTAAAAACTTTTCACAACTAACACAAGTCTAAAAAAAAATAAAAACAAAGCTCAGCCGCACGTCACAATTAATACTAAACAACTGCACAGTTGCCCAATGAAATATTCACATAACAGAACAAAAAAAAAAGAAAGAAAAATTAATACACTACTCACTCATTTTAGTTGCACTCTCCAGGCCTTAAATTCATTCACAGTGTACATGGTATTTATGGCTTTGTATATTTTCAATGGAAGGCTAGTCTTGAGAGTCTGTTATGCCACTGAAAAAAAAGAGCAGTGTGACTTTTTATTTCAAATTTCTGACGTTCTTTTCTCACAGTTGTGAGTTTGTATCTCATATTTTTTTTACTTTAGGCCTATTTTGTGCAATTCCGAATTGATCAGTTTTGAAAATGAGTCATCTGCTGAAGCCACAGCATCAAGGATGGTAATATGGGTTTCTACAAACAAAAGGTTCTTTAATAAAACAAATTCAGACAACAACAACACACAAACAATACCAGATCACAACTGAATGAAAAAGAGGAACTTAAATACACAAGGTGATTGAACACAAATGATGAGCAGGTGAATATTCGTTAATCAGAAACCATAGTTACAAACGAGGAGCGGGAAACTAGAACAAAGAAAAGCATGATAAAAACAGATAGAAAGTTCATGAAGATGAAACAAAAACAGGAAGTTTGTGACACGACTGCACATTGCAGTCCACAGTCCATTCATATTTTTAATCACTGTGTATTGTGTGTTGACTTGGCTGCTTGGTCAACTGAGTGGAGCGGAAGTTATTTTCGGTTTCCAGTGAAGGATCCAGAGTATTGTAGGCAGTGCCTAAAACTTGCAAACAAACCTATGCCAGTCATAGGGGGGAAATGGAAAGAAACATGCCGTTCCAGTTAGTTAGAAAGAAAAGGATAAAACACTGTTATGCCAACTTCGTTGCATTTTTACCGTAATGCCGCAGACAAAGTACAATACAGGCAAAAATAATCTTGATAAAAAACTTTCCTTTCCTTCCTGAAAATCAGTCATAAAATCTGCAATGTTGGCCACGTCTCCTGTGAGCTTAAAAAGGTGATAGAAGTGGATTATATTAATAACATCACCACTGCTCTTTTCTGACATGATGTTACAAACTGACAGTGTTACAACTGCCTCAGTGTTACAAATATCCCTGGGTTCCGTTCTTTGTACCTCGCTTAATACATCTGAAATTATTTGACAGATCCCAGAACTTCTAATCGTGACAACTGAACGCTGGCAAATTTGGTTCTTCAAACGAATTTGTGGATTGGATTAAAATATCTGGATTAAATTGTCTGAGATTAATGCGCATTCTTGTGTTCCCTGAAGAGGGCAGATGCATAGATACTCGAAACCACGTAGTGACGTCATGTAATTAAAAAAGATACCTGACAAAAAACTTTCTGGACCTTTTTAAGGAAACAGCCAGGCAACCAAAATGACATAAGTTATTATAGATAAATGAAATGTGCACTGTTTTGTACATGATTTCCAATAATTTATATTCATGATTTCTAGTATTTGTACAGGTTTTACATTGTTATTTCAATGTTGTAAGTAGCAATTAATTTAATTTTACATTTGAAGCAGATTTGTTATGTGACAACACTGATATACTAAAACCATCTACTAAAGTTTCTTAAGGGTCAAGCTCAAGTTATCTGCATCTCATGCGCTGCATCAAGCCACACCCATAATATCTGTCACCACTCAAATTAATGCATGGCTCAGATTAACAGTACAGCATGTGTGTAAATAAAATTATAAAATTATAATGTTTACAATAAAATTATAAAGTAATTATTCCATCACAAATAAATCTCTCAATGAAGTGGCTGTGTCTATAGTATTATAGACTACACAACATTATAGTATTATTTATTATTATATAAATTATTTTTGCCCCTGGTTCAGTAAGGAATTCTTGTAATGAACTAGCAGTGGTTGGGGCAGATTTTAAGTGTCACCTCAAGATGCAATCTAATCCTGTTTACATTAAATAAGCCTGCTCCCTAGCAGGTTTAGACCTGTTGCTATGACAGCAAGTCCAGGATGAGCTTCAAAGAACAAAATCATTTGAAATCAAGCGAAATCCTCAACAATCAAATCCAGCTAACTGAGCCCACGGTCTCCCTCTATGTTGTTTCAACATCCAGATGCATTTACACTTGTCCAGTTTAGTTTGGAATGCGTCTCACACCACCTCATGAAGATGTTTGCGTGATCAGATTATTATTGAAAGATGTTTATACTGTCATGTTTGATTTCATTATCATGGACTTTTAATTCTGTTTTCACTAGTCATGTGTTTCTTTGTTTACCGTCACTCATTAGTTTCTATGGGCACTGACTATCCTTGCAGCTGCTTGTCATTAAGTTAAATTATCTGTGTATTTACGTCCCTCATTGTTCTCTCTTAGGTGTCGTTGTTTGGTGTTACTGTTGAACACACTGTTATGTTGCCTTTGTCTAGAGTCTAGACTACCTGTGATTGTTTACTCAATGAACTTAGTGTAACATACACATTCTGCCAGACTATGGTGAAGACATTATGTACATTAAAACCAATTTGGGATTTATTTTTTGAAAAATTATGTGAGTGGCGCTCTGTGGCATGGCAGGATTTTGAATAGATCTGCGCATTTAGTATGCAAGGCTGCAACCCCCTTTATTATTATTCTGTATTTTGCAACTAATGTTAAAGTTCTCTTAATATTCAACAATAATACATTACCAATGTGCCGTGCTGCGGTACATCAAAATAAATTATTCTTTCAACAAGATATGAAATAAAATTTCAGTCAGCATCAAACTGCCAAATTTTGGGGTGGCCAATCAGATCTGTCCAGTGCCAGACTCCCCTCTGTCGCTGCCATTGATTAGGATGCTGACTTGGAAAGTAGTAAGCAGTGAAGAAACTTAAAAGTTTTGGAATTGGGCTACTGTGCCATATAATACAAGAGAGTAGAAGTAGAATCTT
Source organism: Gobio gobio (assembly GCF_949357685.1). Taxonomy (NCBI): domain Eukaryota; kingdom Metazoa; phylum Chordata; class Actinopteri; order Cypriniformes; family Gobionidae; genus Gobio; species Gobio gobio. The sequence goes on along the minus strand of NC_137117.1, from coordinate 29,826,541 downwards.
ACCCTTAAATCCAAATGAATACTAATGCCAGTATTTTATTACGGCCCTTTTTGTTCAATTGTGACTCCAAGAAAAGGATCTAGTGATCTAGTGGGGTCTAGTGACCTATTCAAATGCTTAGTTGATGGATTATTGAAGCAAATACTAAGACTGTAGGAATCCACACTGTTCATTGTGATTCAAGCACACCAATAATCATTTTATTGGATAAATCCATCATATTCGAAGTCTGATTATAACTGTATGTAATAAATAGTCTGAAAGAGTGTCATGGTGCGGTCAGTCCCCTAATTTTATCTGAAAAGATCTTTGTAAGTACCTGAGCATGCCAGAATCAATAATCTTGAGTCCAAGATTGAAATTATTGTTAGTGGTTTTGATGGGAATAATGCTACAGGGTGTGTGTGCTAGGAAGGTAAAGCAGGTGAGGCATATCATGCTTGTTTTGTGCTCCACTTCCATTGAGTAACCGAGTCCAATTAAATATTTCATGTGTCTCTCTTCATGTTCCAGTTAAACTTGGAACAAATAAATAATGCACCAAACTGAATTAAATAATTTGGTCTCCACTGTGCACTGTCCTTGGCTGAAAGTTCTTATTGAAGAACTGATCAGCAGACAGGAATATGTATATGGTCAGTAAATATATTTGTATTGATTTATGATGGTGGCTCAACACAAATAGGATGGCCCCTGCCTGTGTGTATATCCCCGAAACGAAATTTAAAATGCATCTGATAAATTATGTAAAATACTTTATACTACGGGGCCGTTGAATGCTTGAATCTGATTGGCTGATGAACGTTCTGAGGTGTGCAGTTATTTTCTGGGAGACGCACAGCGAACGTAGTTCCAGGCAGCTCTCTTGACCGCATTACAGTTCCATATCACTGCGCATAGTTAACTGTAATAACGGAAATTACAGGACTAAAAAACAACAATATGACAGACGATTTTCCTAAAGTAAATCTTAATATTTACAGTGAATATAAAACGTTCAACAACTGGGCGGCAGCAGTATTAGACAGTCCAGATGAAAAACAACAAAGGCAAGCTTTTCTGTCTCATTACTGAAATCACACATGCTCGCACACGCACTACAGTTTGCACAAAAAGCTGTCAGCGCTGCCCTGACGATTTGATCAGTTCGCCTATATAGTGGAGCAACTTAAAGGCTACACGTGACATTTTTTCACTAGCGAGGTAATAACAGCGCTGTTTAGAGACGCACAGAGGTAGCCTAGTTCACACAAGCGCTCTTTCTTTCTCTCTCTCTCTCTCTCTCTCTCTCTCTCTCTCTCTCGGGATTGTGGGTAGTGGGAGGAGTTTAGAGTTCGGGAACACGCTTTTGAGAGTTTGTTACGTTTAATCATTTTCTCGTTTTCTTTTATTCGAAAATTTGTAGAGAGATTAAATTTGTTTAACAAACTTTTTTTGCGCGCTGACTGAGCGCGGCAAACTTGCCAAATGGGGTCAAACGGAGATCTCTCGCGCTTGACTCTTAGACATGGACTGAAGTGTACACCTGATGATTCCATATCTGTGGAGGATGTGTTGGTTGCAGTCAGTGAACAGGTTGGTGGCTTAAATATAAAGTCAGCTTCTAGGATGAACAAAGCTGTTGTTGTTTTCCTCGCAGATGTTCAGATGGTAGATGGTTTGATTGAAAGCGGAATTACAGTTAAAGACACGTTTGTGCCGGTATTGCCATTATCAAGCCCATCAAAGAAAATCGTGCTTTCGAATGTTCCTCCGTTTATTAAGAACGAAGCTATTCAAGGAGTTCTCGAAAGATATGGCAGATTAACAGCACCTATAAAAATGATTCCAATAGGTCTAAAAAATCCGGATCTCAAGCACATTATGTCTTTTCGCCGATGCACACATGATACTGAATGAACAACAAGATCCGCTCAACTTGGCTGTAAAGTTGACTAATGAAGGCAAAGATTACACAATCTTCATTAGTTCGGATCACATGCGGTGTTTCTCATGTGGAGAGCAAGGGCATGTTAGACAAACATGTCCAAATAAACAAACAGAAAAGCCGTCTAAGCTGCAAATAATTCAGCAACACATTGGACAAAATAATGACGTTGTCTCTGGTGTTGAAACGGCACCAAAAGAAAACACTGATGTAGTAAATAGTGATCATGGCGAGGAGATTGTCAATCAGGCCAGTAACGCTAGTGGAGAGAAATCCGATCTGACGGTTAATGAACATGACAAACGATCAGAAAAAGAGCAAACAGCAATAGAGAACACTGACGCAGATGAAGCTGAGGCAGCTGATGATGGCAATACTCAGATGTCAACTATGAGTTCAGAACATGCGTGTTCTGAAAATGATTCAGAAAATGATCTTGAGAGTATAGGCAGTCTTTCTGATATGGACGATTCTGAAAGAACAGAGTCGCTGGGCTCTAGATTGTATACAGTACAGCAAATTAATGCCTTTCTAGATGAGACCAAAGGAGCTCGCAAACCACAAATTGTGAATTTTTTCCCAGATTTGAAGCGCTTTTTGGTGTCGTGTAAAACTGCAGTGAACAAGGCAACCTTTGAAGAACTTAGTAGACAGAAGCGATATCGTCTCAAGAAAATAGTAACAAAGGTAAAGGGCATGATAAAAGCTAATGCAAAGAAGGATTGAACCTGTGTTTAGATGCCTTTTGCCTTGGTGTTTAATAGTCAGTATCATGGCATCCATAAACTTTGGATCTTTGAATGTGAATGGATGTCGTGGTGCTGAAAAAAGGTTTGCTTTGTTTGATTTTTTGAATTGGAAAAAAGCGAGTGTAGTTTTTCTGCAAGAAACACACACAGATGTGGATAATCAGGTGCAATGGTTAAGTGAGTGGAAAGGTAAAGCTTTTCTTAGCCATGGTTCAAATGTAAGCGCGGGAGTCGCAGTTCTTATTTCTCCAGATGTACAAATTAAAGATGATAGAGTTCAAGAAATTATACCTGGCAGAATGCAAATGATCGATATTAAGTTATACGAGTTGTCTTTTTCTCTTATCAATATTTATGCCCCAAACGATGGTGTAGAAAGAGTTTCTTTTTTTAAAAAATTAAAAGAGGTTATTTCAACAATTCCGCAAAATAGTATAATATTTTTAGCTGGTGATTTTAATTGTACTCTTGATTATACTATGGATCGGAATCATGTCGAACCGCATCAGAATTCAGCCAAAACTCTCAAAACCGTTGTTCAGTATCATAATCTTGTGGATATATGGAGGGAAGCTTTTCCTTTTGATAAACAATATACGTGGCTGAAGATAAATTCTAATACAGTTTCTGGTGCACGACTTGATAGATTTTATGTTCAAATGAATAAGCGAGGAAGATTTTTTAATAGTAACATTTCGCCAACATCATTTTCTGATCATCATTACATTGCGGTAACTATGACAACAACACAGAGGACTTCCTACCATAAAATATGGCGTTTTAATAATAGATTATTACAAGACAAATCTTTCGTAAAATTTTTCCATCTTTTTTGGGGAGAGTGGAGAGAGAGAAAGTTATATTATAAAACGTTAAGCCAGTGGTGGGATATTGGAAAAATACAGATTCAGATCTTCTGCCAACAATATACAAGCAATCGAGTGAATGAACTGAAAGAAAAGGTCCAGTTTCTGGAACAGCAAATCCTCAAGTTAAGCAGTTCCATCAGTGAGGGCGAAGAGACGGAAACAGCAAAAAGGCTAAAAGAGTATAACTTGATTTTGAAGAATTTGTATGAAGAAAGAACTCATAGTGCATTTATACGGGGAAAATATCTTCAGTCAAACAGTATGGATTCTTCAACTACTTTCTTTTTTTCATTGGAGAAGAATATAAGAGAAAAGAAGAATATAAATCATCTTAAATTGTCAAATGGAAAACAGATAACGGGAAAGAAAGAAATAATTTCACAAGCTTTACTTTTTTATGAGGATTTGTATACTGGACAACCTTGTGACCTAGAAGCAACTAATCAGCTTATAGAAGGACTTCCACATCTTGAAAAAGAAGATAGAGCTGAACTGGAGAAGCCGTTGTCTTTTCAAGAGTTAACCATGGCTGTTCAGCAGCAGTCTCCAGGAAAATCACCAGGGTTGGATGGATTGACCTCTGAATTTTATAAAGCTTTCTGGTCTCTTATTGGACAGGATCTGTATGCTGTGTTTCTTGAAAGTTCTGAATTGAAAGTCTTACCCCTCAGTTGCAGAAGAGCTGTAGTGACTCTTTTACCCAAGAAAGGAGATCTTGGTTTATTAAAGAACTGGCGCCCAGTCTCTCTTTTGGGAACTGATTATAAAATATTATCCAAGGCGCTGACAAATCGTCTCAAGGAATGTATAGCATCTATTATCCATGAAGATCAGTCTTATTGTGTACCAAAGCGATCTATATTTGACAATCTTTTTCTTGTGCGAGACATGTTGCACTTAACTGAACTGCACAAACTTGATCTTGGTCTTGTGTGTTTGGACCAGGAAAAAGCCTTCGACAAAGTTGATCATGTATATCTGGTCAAAACTCTTGAAGGCTTTGGCTTTGGGAAAGGTTTTATTTCATGGATAAGGCTTCTGTATAAGGACGTTTATAGTATGCTGAAAATCAATGGGAATTTGACGAGGCCTTTTTCTGTCCGTAGAGGAGTGAGACAGGGGTGCAGTTTATCTGGCCTCTTGTACATCATTTCCATTGAGCCGATGCTGAAGATGTTGAGAGAGAAACTGCAAGAATTGGCGTCATCTTGCCTCTCAAATTCACCAGCAGTGAAACTAACAGCGTACGCTGATGACATCACCGTGATCATTCGATCTGAAGACGATGTTAAAAATCTAACTTCATGTCTTAATGTCTTCCAGAATGCTTCTTCTGCACGGGTCAATTGGGAAAAAACTGAGACTTTGTTGCTAGGTCATTGGTTGAATCAGAATCCACCTCATCTTCCACATCAGCGCCTATGGAATAAAGAAGGTGTTAAGATACTTGGATTGTTTTTTGGGACTGAGCAGTACATGGCAAAAAACTGGGAAGGACTTATAGAAAAAGTGACAGGCAAGCTTCTGAGATGGAAATGGATTCAAGCCCAGCTATCTTTCAGAGGCAGAGTGTTTAGTAGTGAACAATCTAGCCGCCTCAATCACTGCATGAAAACACTGAAATCCGGCACTATCCGGGCATGGTATACTCCTGTGTAATTTGATGTTTACCGGATGTATGTGGGAAAAAGCGGATCAGAGTAACACGGAACAGTATATTTCCAGAAAAACCCGGAAACCTCACGTATGCGGACGTATACAGGAATCCGTGAAATTTCACGGATACAGCTGAAACACTGCTGGGTGTGCTAGGACTGAAGACTGTTAGGTGTGAAGAAGACCTTTCATATGTTAATGACTGACACTTGTGCTGGCTGTTCTCAGAAGGAGGGGGGGCAGGGGAGGACTTCAGGATTGAGAATTATCTCTGGTCTACTGTAGGCTACAGCAAACAAGCTTTTTGCACAGAAAAAAGAATTCTTAAGGCCCTGAAACACTAAACTGAACTAGCAATGACTAAAGCCGACTGTGGGGTTGGTTCACGTTGCTGGGTCTGGGCCAAACCATCAGAATGGTGTGTCTGGGCCTTAAAACCACTGCATGAAAAGAGTCTCTTAATCAAATATTTTTTATAAAAACAGAACAAAATAAAAACCCTGTCTGAACATATACGTTCACAAAAAAATCTGAATATGTAATGAAATAAACAAAGAAATGTAATGGAATTATTTTTGACCAAGATGGCGGCGCGAGTAGATCGCGAGGCTCTGGTTCTCTCCAGATTCTGCAATTTTGCGGTATTTTTCCTGTTCTTCTCGGGTCTGTTCGCACAGAACAGTTGTGCCTTTACATCGTACACCCGCGCTGAGCTTTTGGATATTGGTTTGCGAATTTCCGACAGTTTTATGGACAATCTACAACTGCTTCCTGAGATCGCTAAGACACCGGTGACTCTGCACTCTACCCGGCCGGGCGGAAGTGCACGCAGACGGCGGCATGATCGTAAACAAAGGCGGGGGAGACGTGGAGGAACGCGTGCTAAGCTAACGCTTACTCCTCATCGGCTCTCTTTACCCAGCATTTTCCTTGCCAATGTACGGTCGCTAGTGAACAAAATGGAGGAGATTCGACTCAGCATCACACACAGTAAGAAACTTTTGAACTGTAACGTCCTAATATTCACGGAAACCTGGTTAAACAGCGGAATACCGGACACCGCTATCGAGCTAGCGGGACGCCACACACTCCGGGCGGATAGAACATTAGATGGCTCCGGGAAGAGCAGAGGGGGCGGATTGTGCATTTATATTAACAAAGCTTGGTGCACAAACTCTGCTATTGTTGGGAGTCATTGTTCAGCTAACCTGGAGTTTCTCATGGTTAAATGTAGACCGTTTTATCTACCCCGGGAGTTCACCTCCACCATTATCACAGCAGCCTATATTCCACCCGATGCTGATGCCAAGCTTGCTATGAAAGAACTTCACGCAGCCATCAGTAAACAACAGACTGATCACCCGGAAGCTGCGTTTATTGTTGCAGGTGACTTTAATCACTCAAACTTAAAGTCAGTGCTACCCAAGTTTCACCAGCATGTTTCCTGCCACACCAGAGGAAACAAAACCTTAGACCATGTCTACACAAACATGGCCGGAGCTTACGTTGCGACACCCCTCCCCCACCTGGGACAGTCAGACCACCTCTCTTTGTTTCTCAGACCCAAATATTCACCCCTCATCAACCGCGTGAAGCCATCAATGAAAACCATCAAGGTGTGGCCTGCGGGGGCAGACTCCACACTCCAGGAAAGGTTTCTAAACACAGACTGGAGTATGTTTGCTTCTCAAGCCACCAGTGGCGCTCACACGGACATTGACTCCTACACCTCCTCAGTATTGGATCATATCAATACCACCATCGACAGTGTTACAACCCAGAAACAGATCACCACATACCCAAATCAGAAGCCTTGGATGAACAGGGAAGTACGACTCCTGTTGAAGTCACGCAACACTGCCTTCAGATCAGGAGATGCACAAGCCTACAGCGCATCCAGGGCAAACCTGAAGAGGGGCATCAAAAAGGCCAAGCACTGCTACAAGCTTAAGATTGAGGGTCACTTTTCCAACTCTGACCCTCGACGCATGTGGCAGGGCATCCAGGCCATCAGTGACTACAAACCCCCCCACTCCACCCCCGCAGCCACTGATGTCAACTTCCTGAATGAGCTAAATTACTTTTATGCTCGTTTTGAAAGAGACAACAGAGAAACTGCCACCAAGCTCAAACCCTCAGCTGACCACCCACCAATCACACTCTCCTCCACAGATGTCTGCAAGGCACTGAGCCGGATCAGCGCGCACAAGGCTGCTGGACCAGACAACATCCCTGGACGTGTGCTCAGGGCATGTGCGGAGCAGCTCGCTGGGGTTTTTACAGACATTTTCAACCTGTCTCTCGCCCAAGCAGCTGTACCGACATGCTTTAAACGCACTTCCATTGTGCCAGTGCCGAAACACTCCAGCCCGAGGTGCCCTAATGACTACCGCCCTGTAGCACTCACACCCATCATTATGAAGTGCTTTGAGCGGCTGGTCCTGGAACACCTAAAAGACTCTATACCATCCACATTGGACACACACCAGTTTGCCTACCGCAGCAATAGGAGCACAGAGGATGCCGTTTCCATGGCACTGCACTCTGTGCTCACCCATCTGGACAGTAAAAACACTTATGCACGCATGCTGTTTGTTGACTTCAGCTCAGCATTCAACACTGTCATCCCATCCAAGTTAATTGCCAAACTTGGAGACCTGGGCATCAACACTTCAATGTGCAACTGGATTTTGGACTTCCTAACTGACAGACCCCAGAATGTTCGATCAGGATCCACCTGCTCCACATCCATCACTCTTAACACTGGTGTACCACAGGGCTGTGTGCTAAGTCCGTTTCTCTACTCCCTCTTCACCTCCGACTGCAAGCCTGTGTATGGAACTAATTCCATCGTCAAGTTTGCGGACGACACTACGGTGATTGGTCTCATCAGCAACAACGATGAGACTGCCTACAGGGAGGAGATCCAGCACCTGGCCACATGGTGCGCTGATAATAACCTGCTCCTCAACACCACCAAAACGAAGGAGCTCATCGTGGACTTCAGGAAGGAGTCAAGAGGCACACACGACACCATCCACATCAATGGAATGGCTGTTGAACGTGTCTCCAGTTTCAAGTTCCTGGGGACCCACATCTCGGCGGACATGTCGTGGACGACCAACACCTCCAGCCTGGTCAAGAAGGCTCACCAGCGCCTCTTCTTCCTGAGGACACTGAGGAAGAATCAGCTCTCCTCGGCTATCCTGGTGAACATCTACCGCTGCGCAATAGAAAGCAGGCGTTTCAGGATCCACCGGACCAGGACCAGTAGACTAAAGAACAGTTTTTTCCCCAGAGCTGTCTCTTTACTGAACTCAAACCCCCGTTGATCCACTTCCCTCATAAACTGCGAACTCTCCTACCTCACATCTGCCTTCACTTTGTTATTTGCACTACCGACTGTTTATTACAGTAACAACTGTTTACTTATGCATTCTGCACCACCATACCGTAACTGGATTATGCTCATCTGCACTGCCGACTGTATTTACAGTAACAATGTTTACATTTGCATTTTGCACCGTACTTCTAACTGGAATATGCAACCACTTTCCACTGCACTTTTACACTTTCTTTCGGATAGCTCTGTCCATAATTTATTGTACTAACTTAATCCACTGCTATATTCCTCATATTAGCCTAACATATTATTGTATACCTCTAACTGTAAAATTCTGTTCAAGTAATAACCGTCTGTATATTTATTCATAGTACATAGTCACCTGTAAATTCTGTTTATAGTAATAGCCATCTGTATATTATATTCATAGTACATATTCACCTGTAAATTCTGTTTATAGTAATAGCCATCTGTATATTATATTCTAGTACATATTCACCTGTAAATTCTGTTTATAGTAATAGCCATCTGTATATTTATTCACTGTATATATTCATCTGTAAATTCAGTTCTACTTATAGTAATAACCATCTCTCTACTTATACATATTTATATATATTCAGAACATTTTTATGTCCTGCACTTACGCAACCATTGTATATCCTGCACTTGCTGCTATTGCACTTCTGGTTAGACCTAAACTGCATTTCGTTGCCTTGTACTTGTACTTGTGTAATGACAATAAAGTTGAATCTAATCTAATCTAATCTAATTAACAAAGGATAATTAACCAAACATTTTAGACTATCCCCAAACAATTTTTGCAAAGTTTTACAAATTGTAGGCAATAATAGAATTAAATAAAAAGGAGATGAAATGTGGAAAATGAAAAAGTTTGTTTTAAAAACACCAAAAACTGATATGCTCAAAATAAAAATATGGAATAAAAAAGAGCAGGGATTCACTTGCTCAAGAAACACAGAAACACAAGCAGATCTTTCAGCTCTGCAACTGTTCACAAAAAGTGTCACTCTAAGATTCTTAACTTTAACACGCTGCAAAAGAGGGGCGTTTTGAGGTTTGAAATCCACCACTCACAATAGATGTAGGTGCAACCAATAAGGTTACCAATAAAAATAAGGCAACCAATAAAAAGAATCCTAATTTTACAGAAAAAAACAGTTTTTTTACAGTATTTTCTTGTAATTTTGAATTATGTTTAAAACGATGTAAAATTACAAACAATATCTAAATAAACAACTTGACTGTTATTTTAAGGATTATATCATTAATGACAAACTACAGTAATTCTCATTTTTTTATACAGGAACATCACTGTATTATTTTTCTGTTTTCATAAATAACAAATTCATGCAAAATTACAAACAATATCTGTAAATTAACAACTGTAATACAATATTTAGCTCATTATATTAAAGGTTTATGTTTATGTCCATACTAACAATTTAACATTATTCTTTGTCATTTTAAAGTAAATCTTATTAGTTTTATATTTACACTGTAAAAATAAAAACCTAAAAAAACAGCAGCTACAGCTGCAAAACAAAAACCGTAAAATTAAAGTCAAATATCTTAAGTCAAATAAAGTTAAAAAACTTCACAGAAATTTACATTAAACGTTTTAGAGAAAACACTATTATCAGATTTTTCCTTATTTAAATTAAGATATTTTACTTTAATTTTCTGTTTTACAGTGAAGGTGTATTTTTACATTCAATTCTGGATACAAATATAACAAAATATATAGCAAACTAAATATCAAACAATAATTGTTTTTAAAGAGTACAAATCTGCACTGCTCTCCAGGTTGAAACTTCCAGGCCTCTGCCCACACCACAAAACACCATTTGACCAATTAATTAAATATAACAGCAAATAAAAATAAATATACACATTTTCTAACTGTTGTTTAAAACAAGTTTTTTTCTATATTTGCAAGGCTATTTGCTGTCTTTCCGTGTTCTTTTGAGCGTGATTGGTCAATCTGAACGTCATCCAGAAATCTGGCCAATGACAGTGCGCGCCTTCAGTTTGAATTATACACCCGTTGCCGTTGGAGTTGCTCGTGGCTCGCGGGGACGCGACGCGATCGCGGCTTCTAATCTTCACGTCGGTCTATTAATGGCATTGCATGGACCATTTAAACCTGTTAAAATCTTATTTTGGACGAATTTTGATGGTGGGATGTCGACTGAGAACGAAAAAACATGAATACGAACAGACTAAGTTTCCAATGGCGGACAGCAGACGGCAGAAGGTAACGTAAATCCCTTTATATTGTTTCTACTGCTCATCAAGCTATAACGTTAGTGCATTAAAGTCATATGCTAATCATGATTAACTTACATATTCTGTTTCTGTGTTTTGTTGTGTTGTAATATTGTTAAGATAGGGCTGGGTGTTTTGGCGATCTGATGATACTGACTATTGTTAGCGATTTTGCTGTAAACGTTAACATTACCTTTTTATATTGCGGAATGGGAATATAGCGTATATAACGCAGCACTGACTGTACTAAAACTTTTTGATATTTTGACAAGGAAACATGCATGAATGTAGAATAATGAACGGGACATGCATGTGTTAAAATAAGCCTCTCTCAGACAGCATGCGATCCCGAAATCAATTATCTTTCTGTAAAATGCACACAATTATCTCAGAAACCTTGTCATGAGAGGTATTCACTTGATTTAAACAGTCAGTTATGTCTTAAGTAAAGTCAAACAGTTCAAGTTAACGTGGGGAATCCCGGATGCGTGTCATTCTGTGCATCCGTTCTTAAAGGGGCTGCAGCTTTGTCATCATTTTAATAAAACAAAAGAATAGAGAAGACCTTCTACTTCTTTAAGAATCAAGTGATATTAATTAATTGAATATCATACAGTGAAGACTTTTAAAGCAGTATTATTCTGTAGCATTTTAATAAAATATCCATCAAAATAAATATATTGTGATATCGTTATTGTAAAATATGATTTCTCATGTATGTATAATTATATGGTCATAATGCCCATCCCTACTGTCAGCTAGTTTTAAGATCAAGCTTGTCATAAAATGTAACAGAGTTTTGGAATGAGTAATCCGAAAACACTGTCATGTACACTTGTTCAACAGAGAGGACAGGAATCCACCATACTTGGACTCTGAAAAATTATAGGCAAACCAGAATTTTGGATCTACTGTGAAGTTTTTGTATGGGCCTGGTGAGTATGTTTTGCAAGTCCTTGTCCGTAAGTTGATAATTAATATTAAAGAGCACCTATCATGGAATTTTGAAATTTACCTTTCATGTAGTGTGTAACATAGATCTAAGTGAACAAAAACATCCTGTGATAGCTTGAAATATGACAGTGCACCGTATATATAGTTATTTTCTTTCAAAAGTAAGAGTCGACTCGGAGTCATTTTTAAGAATCGTTAGAAGACCGAAGCTTTTTCTCTGACTAGATGACATCAACTTGTCAAGTTATTTGAATACGATACGCCCACTTATTGCGCTCCAAGACGCCAGTGAAAACTAGAAAACATCATGGCCACGAGACGCCAGTGAAAACTAGAAAACATCATGAAGACGAGACGCCAGTGAAAACTAGAAAACATCATGGCGACGAGACGCCAGTGAAAACTAGAAAACATCATGGCCACGAGACGCTAGTGAAAACTAGAAAACATCATGAAGACGAGACGCCAGTGAAAACTAGAAAACATCATGGCCACGAGACGCCAGTGAAAACTAGAAAACATCATGGCCACGAGACGCCAGTGAAAACTAGAAAACATCATGAAGACGAGACGCCAGTGAAAACTAGAAAACATCATGAAGACGAGACGCCAGTGAAAACTAGAAAACATCATGAAGACGAGACGCCAGCGAAAACTAGAAAACATCATGGCCACGAGACGCCAGTGAAAACTAGAAAACATCATGGCCACGAGACGCCAGTGAAAACTAGAAAACATCATGGCCACGAGACGCCAGTGAAAACTAGAAAACATCATGGCCACGAGACGCCAGTGAAAACTAGAAAACATCATGGCCACGAGACGCCAGTGAAAACTAGAAAACATCATGGCCACGAGACGCCAGTGAAAACTAGAAAACATCATGCCCACGAGACGCCAGTGAAAACTAGAAAACATCATGAAGACGAGACGCCAGTGAAAACTAGAAAACATCATGAAGACGAGACGCCAGTGAAAACTAGAAAACATCATGGCCACGAGACGCCAGTGAAAACTAGAAAACATCATGAAGACGAGACGCCAGTGAAAACTAGAAAACATCATGAAGACGAGACGCCAGTGAAAACTAGAAAACATCATGAAGACGAGACGCCAGTGAAAACTAGAAAACATCATGGAGACGAGACGCCAGTGAAAACTAGAAAACATCATGGCCACGAGACGCCAGTGAAAACTAGAAAACATCATGGCCACGAGACGCCAGTGAAAACTAGAAAACATCATGCCCACGAGACGCCAGTGAAAACTAGAAAACATCATGAAGACGAGACGCCAGTGAAAACTAGAAAACATCATGGCGACGAGACGCCAGTGAAAACTAGAAAACATCATGAAGACGAGACGCCAGTGAAAACTAGAAAACATCATGGCCACGAGACGCCAGTGAAAACTAGAAAACATCATGGCCACGAGACGCCAGTGAAAACTAGAAAACATCATGGCCACGAGACGCCAGTGAAAACTAGAAAACATCATGGCCACGAGACGCCAGTGAAAACTAGAAAACATCATGGCCACGAGACGCCAGTGAAAACTAGAAAACATCATGGCCACGAGACGCCAGTGAAAACTAGAAAACATCATGGCCACGAGACGCCAGTGAAAACTAGAAAACATCATGGCCACGAGACGCCAGTGAAAACTAGAAAACATCATGAAGACGAGACGCCAGTGAAAACTAGAAAACATCATGGCCACGAGACGCTGTGTTCTGAAGTGCGACTCAAAAGCAAACTTTTTTCATCTGCCCAATGATGAGCATTTGAAGACTAAGTGGCTTGAAGACAAACCATACATCGTCGCGATTGAGTGTTTATTATTAGTCGTCAAATGTATGTTTCGCGATCTCAGGAAGCTTTTATTATGGACTTTTATTATGGCACATGGTTCTTCTTCGTCTGTCTGTATATGGACTACATGTGCACAGAGCGCCCTCCGGCTGCCAGTATGAATTGAAAACAACACGAGACTCAATCGCTCATGATTAGGCTATTTCTGCCCATTTTGAGGAAGTATTGAATAAAAAATACTCCTCTGTTTAGAAATTTGACACAGACATATGAGAATCTATCAATATGTCTCCTCATCTGCACACTTTTGAACTAAAAGCCCTGAGGGATGTTGATTTGTCGCGAGTCTTCGTGAGGAGTTTTTTTATGAATGAGATCAGCTGAGGCTCATATTACAATCAAACAGTACCGACGCGGTTTTCATATTCATAACTCCTGACACATATTAACAAATTACTGTCATTATAAGACTTTGATGGGCGTTCCGTTTCCGAGAATATCTGCACAGACTATACCAATCACAACTGACTGGGTCATCGGACCAATCACCGCAGATTAGCGTCACGTAAAGGCGGAGTTTTGAAAAGTGAATCACTAAAGGAATCATTGGAGAATCGCTGTCAAAACAGGTAAAAATAAATGCATATTATAAGAAAACTAAAGTCTTTTTTGTCATTGCATGCATGCAAAACTGTTGTTGGGGACTTCTAAAACAATATTTGGAACATTTTAAATGCCATGATAGGTGCTCTTTAATGTTTTATCAAACAAATTAATATTCATTTGTGTGTGTGCATGTTTCTTCCCCCCTCATGATCCAGAAGTTTTGGATCCATGATCCTGAAGAACTTTTACAGATGTTGACCCTGAATGTGTAAAAGGTAATCTTAAAAATGTTGTCATTATTTTAATGTTCTCTGTTTTTTTCTGTAATGTAGACGCATGCATTTTCTGTGAAGTTGCTTTGAAACAATATCAGGGTTTTTCCTACATTGAAATTTTTTTGCCGGCCGCCAAAACAAATTTTTGTCCCGCCAAAGCCTTATTTGATCAGTTATTGTGATTTATGAGTGATGTAGAACAGATGACTACTGCGCTTGCGTTAACTGAGTGACAGAGAGAACGACCATTGAGCTCCTCCCGCTCGCACACTCTCTGTCTTCAAAATAAGCATTCTTAGCTTTCTAATGTTTCACATTTTACGTTAATCAAAATCAAAAGGTCGGAAGACCGAATCCATGTTGCACGTGGCGCTATCAGACGTCTTCCTTTAATTACCGCTGGGTGTGAAATGCGCTCAAAAAACATTGACTAATTCTCTGACCAGCTGCATAAAGCATACTTTAAATAAACAGGAAACAAATCCTATCCGGTTATGAAGTGTTTTCTGTGTGTTGACAAATCTTTCGCGATGTTCTAAAGACGGGATTCACACACAACGCGTCTGCTAATGTCCGATACGCCACCTAATGGCTCCTTTGAACTGAATCATTTTAACGACTGGTTCCCAGAACAAAGTTGTTGTTAGCTAGCTGATTGTATATGGCAGAAAATTAGGCTATTTGTTAATTTTTTTAATATTGATATGATTACCAAAACAAACAATTATCAGTAAATAGTGTAAAAATGGCCACGAGACGCCAGTGAAAACTAGAAAACATCATGGCCACGAGACGCCAGTGAAAACTAGAAAACATCATGGCCACGAGACGCCAGTGAAAACTAGAAAACATCATGGCCACGAGACGCCAGTGAAAACTAGAAAACATCATGCCCACGAGACGCCAGTGAAAACTAGAAAACATCATGAAGACGAGACGCCAGTGAAAACTAGAAAACATCATGAAGACGAGACGCCAGTGAAAACTAGAAAACATCATGGCCACGAGACGCCAGTGAAAACTAGAAAACATCATGAAGACGAGACGCCAGTGAAAACTAGAAAACATCATGAAGACGAGACGCCAGTGAAAACTAGAAAACATCATGAAGACATCTTATAAATTTATTGTTCTCATTTTATATTGTTTAATTTGTATATTTATTATTTTCCTTTTTATGTTCACTGTGTATTTTATTCCTTTACATCTGTCTTTTAAAAGCATTTTGTTAATTTTTTTTCCCTTTTTGTTTCTTTACCAATTCAATTTAACGTATATTTATGTTCTTTGGACTGTTTATATTTTTACATTTGTTCCTTTACATTTTCATCCCTTTTAAATACATTTAGTTCACTTGTTTTTGTTTCACCATTGTTTTTAATGTTCGTTTATAATGCTGTTAAGAATGTGTTTTTTTTTTATACCTTTTTAATAAATATTTCAGACTTTCTCAAATTGTTTTGTGTGTATTTTTCTTTTGGGAGGGAGAGGGGATTATTTTTTATATATATATATATTATATATTAATTAGCAAAATCTGCATAGCTGGCCTATAACCAATCAAGTCCCTATGCTACAAAACCTAGCCCACCCTTAGCCTTAGAAGTAACCAATAAAGTCACTTGACTGGGTTTTCAATGCGTCCTGTCCTCCAATAGCAGTCTGGGTTTTGGGAGTGGTTTTAAAAAAAACAACCAATCCAGTTTGAGATGAAGGACCAATAGGGGATGGAAGGCAAAGCTGTTTAGAGGTGTGAAAATGTCTCCTGGGAAAAACTTGATGGGATTATTTGCCATGGCAACAAATGGCTGTAGCATGGGAGTATACGGCCACAACATACATCCGATTTGGTACCATTTCGGATGAATACGGACATATACGGATCCATGGAATTTGACCTATCCGGCCAGTATACTCCTGGATTCTTCCGAATTTCAGCAGTGTATACAGGAGTATCCTGGTCCGGATACACCTTTTTTCATGCAGTGAATGCTGTGGCATCGTCTAACAGTGCTGGACCCTCCAGAAGAACTTCTGTCACAGCTTCAAAAAGCTTTTGTGGACTTTTTTTGGGGTGGCCATTATTGGCTCCCCCCTGGAGTACTTTGTCTTCCTGTTATTGAGGGTGGTCAAGGATTAATTCATTTAGCCTCCAAGGTGAAAACCATGAGGTTACAAACTGCCCAAAAACTGCTCTACTCATCTGACTCTGTACCATGGATCAGTTTTGGTCTTGCTATTTTAAGGGGGGAAAACAAGATGAAATTTGATAAAGAAATGTTTTTGATTTCTGGAAAAGTTGTAAAGGATATGTTTGGTATCAAGTTTTATGGATCGGTTTTTAAAGCTTGGAGTGTTTTTAAGTTGGAGCGAAAAGAACATTTTGGCTTTGATGAACCACTTCTTCATAATCCTTGGTTTTCCCAAAAGTGTACCATTTCCAACATTGATATTTCTAATCTTGTTTCAGCTGGGGTAACTAAGGTTGGAAATATGTTTGATTTGACAAATAGAGAGTGGTTTTCTGTACCTTTTCTTACAACAAAGATTGGAGGTAGATCAGAAAGAATAGTTGGAAATATATTGAAGAATTTGAAAAGTTCTTTTCCAACAGCTTTAGAGGAATATATAACCAAGTTTATGTCTGGTAATGACTATATTAATGTTCTTTTTCCAGAAGTGAATATAACTCCACAGGTAGACCAAGTTTGGAATGAAAGTGGTGCTAATGTGAACAGTTTGCTATCTTTTAAAGGTTTACAAAGTCTTCCTTTTTCTGTAGTGAACAAACTAAATCTATATAATGTTTGTGTAAAGTCTTTCTTTGTTGGGCAGTTAAGAGAGAGGAGAGACACAAAATGGAGAAGTCATTTCTCAGAGTCAGGGAATAAATCCCCTTCCTGGCGGTTATTGTATAAAAACCCCCTACCAAAGAGATCTGGGGATTTACAGTGGCGGATTCTGCATTGTGCATTACCAACTAAAGTGTTTTTGTTTAAATGTAACTATGCAGTTTCAGCACTTTGTACTTTGTGTAATGAAACTGATACTGTTTTTCATGTTTTTTGTGAATGTTGTAAATTATCCCCGCTTTTCAATATTTTGGATAGAATTTTGGGTAGTTTAGGAATCATTTTTTCAAAAACAATGTTTATTTATGGGTGCAAATATTCTCGCGATAAATGGGAATTCTGTACTTTATCAAATTTCTTGGTTGGTCAAGCAAAATTAGCCATTTGGAAGGCTTATAAAATTGAAATGGAAGGGCAAGAAGTAAATATGATAAATATATTTAAGGCTTTGGTTGAGTCTAGAATTAGATTAGAATATGAATTTAATAAAATGAATAGCAATCTCCTAATGTTTGAGAAGAAATGGTGTGTAAACAAAGGGTTGATTTTTAAAGAAGGTGAAGATATATTTTTTAACTGGTAAAGTTTTTTTTAAAACGTGATGTTTTTTTTTGTATGTTAAAAGGTTTTTAATGGTAGAATAAATTGCTGTTTAAAAGTCAAAAGTCTCTCTCTCTCTCTCTCTCTCTCTCTCTCTCTCTCTCTCTCTCTCTCTCTCTCTCTCTCTCTCTGTCGCTCTCATTCTCTTTCTAATTGAAACACCCGAGGTGTAACGCTTCGCGTCGTGACCGCATCACCACCTCGGGTGTGCATTATCATTCTAATAATTGAACGGCCCGTCGTCAATTATTCCTTACGTATAGAATGCTAAACAGAACACAATCTTCAAAGCTGGTCTCCGAAGCTCATGTTTTTTTAATTGGGAAAACATTGCAATAAAAGAACATTATCTTGTATGTTGCTCATTTTTTCATACAGACTTTCGATGAGCCAGCAGTCAAATGATGTTATTTGGTCTGATTTAAGACTCAAGGAGTTCATAACCATGTTATGCTGATCTCTCAGTGATAATTATTTAATTAATATAACTTTACAAGCAACTTTGTTGCTTCTATAAACACTATAAAATATTTAAAATAGCAATTAAATAAAAATTATACATAACACTGTGGCATCTGCAAGAGCATGCCATCATGTATAGTGTTAACTGTTAAATCCAGGCCTTTACTTTATGATTAGAACTACTGTTATGTTGCCTATTACGGAGTGTCTATTTACACCAAGTGCAAATAGTGTGCCTTGTCGGCAAGTGCTTTTCGCACTTGCTCTGCCTGACAATGCCTATTTGAACAAAACAAGATTAAAAAAATAACAGGTGTATTTTAACGTTTTTAGTGTCATAGTCAGTAAAGCACAAAGCATAAAGATCTAGGATTTGACGCGATCGACCCGGGTTCGAATCTGCCATTTACTTTCAATAAAAATTAAGACAATGTTCTAAAAATGGAAAATAGAGTACCTAACGTAAAAATAATAATAATAAACATAGCTGCAAGCAGCAATACTGGGGCCAAGCGCAAAGAAGAAGCAAGACATGCCAAAATGGCTGCCAGTGTCAGATCAACTGCAGCAATGAGCAATTAATCACATTTTAAGATGATTTTAGGCAAAAGGCTGAAAAATGCATTGTAGTCTGAGAGTGTCAGACCAACTGCAACAATGAACAATTATACAGTTAAAGAAGATTAGGCAAAATGGCTAAAATATCAAATATATAGAGTCACTAATAATATAATTTAATGATTTATCACTTTTGACCAATAGGTGGCACAGTTATGGGGGAAATCGGACAAACGGTCAAGGACGAGTTCAAACAAGTAGGTTTTTAGCAAATAACAAGATGGAGGACAAGAAGGTTTGCCAAATATGGTAAAAGTGGTATCCATGTTCTCGGCATGAGCCAAGGAATGTATTATGACCAGTTTCATTAAACTAGGCTAATTTAATCAAAAGTTATTAGCATTTTTGAAAATTTAGTTATAACTTTTGACCACAAGATGGCAGTGCCCCAAAACTTTTTGAGTATCTTCAGGGCATGGTGCGGAAGACACATACCAAGTTTCGTAACGATACACTAATGCGTTTGTAAAATATAGCATTTTTTGACAAAATTCAAATTGGCCGATAGCCAAAATTGCTGATATGGGAAAATTGGGCATTGTCTGACTCAGCGTGATGCCCTGAATCTAAAGAGACCAGTTTTGTAATTTTTGGCTAAAGTGTTCAGAAGTTATATCCAAAATTAGCCCATTTTCGTATCTCCGGACCAGTAGGTGGCGCTGCGTCGAAACGCTGCACGTTGCCTCATATCATGCTTGTGATGACATGTACCAAGTTTGAATACGATAAAGTGTTGCGGAGATATTGCCTTAAGTGTGGTTTCGCAAGCGTTACATAAAATTTTTTTGCGCGTTTATCAAAAATTATTTGACGAATCAACTTGATTTGCAAGTTGAATCGTCTTTAGCCAAGGAATCAGAGAAAAAAGTATGAATTTTGTTTCTAGCCATTAGGGTTCAAAAGTTATTACAGTTTTTCTCAGTCGCTTTGGTACATTTCTCGAATCATCCTCGACATTTTGAAAATAGTAAGTGCATTTCTCAAAACAATTCGTACAAATAGCAAAACACCATGTTTCTTGCTCAAAATCCTTAGTTCATCTCTCAAAAGTAAATATCTGTGTCAATGAACATGTCAGTGCCATCAGAATGACAAGTCCTTGAGTCATTGTGTTCGGATAAGATAGTCAAATTGCTTAGTCATGTTGTCAATATAACCGTGTACACTGGAGGGATGTTCTGATGTAAATATGGCTAAAGTTTTGATGACAATTATTGTAAATTGTAGGTTACACCTTAGTGTATGTGGGAGTTTGATTGCAAGAGACTGGACAAGATTCACATTTACGCTTTTACTGTTTGTACTGTAATTTGCTGACAGACCATGTCATTGCGATACAGAAAGGAAAAGACAGCACTGCATAGCACAAAGGAAAAAAAAGAAGAAAAAACAAAAGTAGAAATGTGAATGTCTAATGGAAATGTATAGAAATATGCTTGACATATTATGACAACTTGTTCAACCATTTTGCATGTAAAGACTTATGCTATGAACTAATGGCTAAATGTTGTGGGGGGTGAGACTATTCAACAGAGACCCATTATAATACATTTTGATCAACATAACGTAAGAAATTGATAATGTAGGAAACAGCAGAGAATTGTACATAATCATTTGCATGGATGTACCAAAGCATTTGCAACTTGTTCAAAGAAATGAGAAACTGCTTTGA
Source organism: Gobio gobio (assembly GCF_949357685.1). Classification (NCBI taxonomy): domain Eukaryota; kingdom Metazoa; phylum Chordata; class Actinopteri; order Cypriniformes; family Gobionidae; genus Gobio; species Gobio gobio. The sequence continues at coordinate 29,805,858 of NC_137117.1, read as the reverse complement.
AAAAAAGCGACTGAGAAAAACTGTAGCATAAACATAAGTGAAATTTTGGACAGGTGGTGGCGCTAGAGGGATTGTTTTAGAGACTCTAAAATTGGTGTGGTTACTATTGGTACTGACCTCTATCAGTGTGCCGAATTTCACAACTTTCCCGCAAAAGGTTCTATGGGCTGCCATAGACTCCAATGGGGGAATAATAATAATAAATATAGCTGCAAGCAGCCATTATCGGGGCCAAGCGCAAAGAAGAAGACAAGGCATGCCAAAATGGCTGGCAGTGTCAGATCAACTGCAGCAATGAGCAATTAAAGACCTATTAAGCTGTAAAATGATAAATACAGTCAATAATAATGATTTAATGATTTATCACTTTCAACCAATAGGTGGCACAGTTGCAAAATTGATGTGGTATGGTCAGAATAAGGGAACAATGACAAATGCAAAGTTTGGTGTCAATATATCAAAGCAGGGTATCAATATAGTGTCAATATGTCATTGCAGAGATATAGCCTCAAGAGGCCTTTTCATTATAAGTATGAACCACATGGCGGTGCTGTTTTGAAACCTTTTAAGTACCTTAAAGGCATGGTGCTGATGGCACGTCCCAAGTTTCGTAATGATACACCAATTCATTTGTAAAGTATAACATTTTCTATCATAACACTGCATTGTAGTCAATGGAAATTTCATGTTTTTTTCTATTATAGCGCAGCCAAGAGGCACAATCCTGCCATTTTTTTATGTGTCCTCGGAGTGAGCCCATACATGTGTGTCAGTTTTGGTGAAAATATCTCATTTCATTTTGGAGTTATAGACATTTATGTGAAAAAACACATGAAAAATGACTGACACCTGACTTTGATTGGATTTTACTCCCCCTTACTATCAATATTTTGAGATTTTGGCATTAGCATATAACTATCGACCTATGTTTTCGAACTTCTGACGCTGAATTCGTCTCGATCGGACTTGCAGTTTCGAAGATACCAGCTAACGTTTTTTAAGCGCTAAATTGCTGCACAAACCATAGCCCGAAACCTGGCAAGTCTGGTATCGTTGGGCTCGGCAAGGATTCAGGAGACAAAAAAAAGTAACTCCCATGAAAATAAGTCAATCACACCCAAAGTTATAAGCATTTGGGGACAAAAAATTATCCACTAGGTGGCGCTGTTTCGAAACTTCTCAGGCTCCTTCAGGGCATCGTGCTGATGACTCACACCGAGTTTTGTAACAATCCATTCATGCGTTGATAAAATACAGCATTTTAGCACATAATTCAAAATGGCCGAATGGTAAAATTGGATATCAGACGACTCGGCATGATGTCCTGGATCTAACAAGACCCCTTTTATGATTTTTGGACAAACAGTTCAGAAGTTAAAAGCAAAAATAGCCATTTTTCGTGTCTCCGGACCAGCAGGTGGCGCTGCGCCGAAACGCTGCATGTTGCCTCAGGTCATGCTTGTGATGACAAGTACCATGTTTGGTTTGAATACGATAAAGCGTTGCAGAGATATTGCCTTAAGTGTGTTTTCGCAAGTGTTACTGTTCTGTCTCTGTAAGAGGTTTTGTAGTTTATAATGGACATTTGCAGTCATAAATATTTTGATTTTTATGGTTGTTGGTTTGTGTTGATGTTCTGTATAAGTTTCCCCTTACGAAACAAAAATATATTGCAGTATATTGGAAAATATCATGTAATACATTAGGCGATATATTCCCATATATGGGATTTAATATTTATATTTTCCAATATATTGCAATATATTGAAAGCGGCAATCATTTGTATATTTTGCAATATACTGCAATATATTACATATATTGTATATATGTACCATCAATATATTAACAATATATTATAATATATTTCAAGTAATATATTGGTAAATATATTTTCCTTCCGTAAGGGTCGGTTTTGCCTGCCGCGGTTGTATAGGTTTCTATGAGAGGACTTTTATTTTGACGTGTTTTCGCAAGCAACACTCAGTGGGTAGCAGGAAATAACAAGCTCATGGCGCAGTGAACGCTCAAACATACGTTTGTGATTCAGCTGATTCTGTCCTCCTTCTAAACACTGGAAATCATTGGCTGTAAGTGTATCTAAATAATCTATCTGTCTGTAGTATATTGCAGGGGTTAAAACGAGATAATTTGTTATTGCGGATTGGCACTAGTGTGCTCTATGCTTCTAATGAGTCAGCGATCTTTCTCTATCTACATTTACTTGTTATATTGTTAAGTATGATGCCATTTTGATTATTAATATGTTTTCTATATTTCTTTTATTTCATTTACAGTTTTACTCGGTTCAATGGCCTGCGTTTCTGCCCATGTAAACTGCACTAAATGTTGAGATCATTAAAGGAGCAAGACGCTCATATCCTGGTTCTTGAACAGAGTTTGGCTTGCTGTTTATCTATGTTCACGCAAGGAAGCAAACATATAGAGAGAACAGTATAGTAAAAAGCCATGAATCAGTGGGTACAGGAGGAACACACAGCAAGCATGGAAACTGAAGTGAGTGGAGGAAAAGTAAAGGCATCTTCAGAGGTCGGCTCTAAGCGCTCTTCATCTTCCTCCAAGTGTTCAGTTGCTAGTGCTGCTGCTAAAGCTAGAGCCTCGGCAGAAGCTGCACGTGCCAAGATGGCTTTTGCAAAAAGACAGCTTGAAATGAAGAGGGAGAAAGCTAGGTTGGAACAGGAAAGATCTATGGTGGAAGCGAGTTTAGAAGCGTTGGAAATCGAAAAGGAAGCTGCTGCTGCTCTCGCAGAAGCTGAAGCGTTAGAGGCAGCAGCAATGGAACGTGACGACAATCGCAGTGAAAAGAACACAATTTCATCACATGTGATTTCAATGAGAACAGAAGAATATGTAAAACACCAGGCTCAGGTGAGCTCTGACTTTTCTACCTTACCTCTGAATAACGCTTTGTCAACCTGTTTAAAGGAATCGATTCCACGTTTGATAGACAAGTCTCAGAGCATGAACACAGCATACAACGGTGACACAGTAATAGTTCAGCAGCGGAGCAGATTCTGTGATAACGAAGATCTGCAGAGCACAAGATATCCAGATTCTCTGTTCAATCTGCCTCGTTCCATACCAAATACTGCATCTAAAGCATTGCCATGTCAAGATCCTGCTTCACAGAGGTACGCAGACCATTCAGATGCTCAACATTTCTCTCAAAGTCAAGCCGTGCCTATGTTAGACATTGCTAGATTCGTAGCGCGTAGAGAGCTAGTCACCACAGGACTTACCAAGTTTGATGATAACCCAGAGAACTTCAGAGCTTGGGAGTCTTCATTTGTTAACGCTATGCAAGACTTGCAGCTATCAGCCAGTGAAGAATTAGACTTATTAGTCAAGTGGCTGGGAAAGGAGTCATCAGATCATGTGAGAAGGATTCGAGCTGTGTATGTTACTAATCCACAAGCGGCTCTTCAACTGTCTTGGATGAGACTTCAAGAATGTTATGCCACTCCAGAAGTGATAGAAAGTGCTTTATTCAAGCGGCTGGATAACTTTCCACGTCTATCTCCAAAAGACAACACAAAACTCAGGGAGCTCGCAGACCTGCTCATGGAGCTGCTTGCAGCGAAAGGAGATGCATACTTACCCGGGTTAACTTATCTCGATACACCTCGTGGTATTAATCCCATAGTGGAGAAGTTATCAGCAAGTTTGCAGGAAAAATGGCTGTTTGCTGGCTCACGTTACAAGGAAGAGAACAAGGTCAGTTTTCCCCCATTCTCATTTTTCACTCATTTCATTTGCAGTGAAGCTAAAGCCAGGAATGATCCTAGTTTTAAACTCTCAAACAGTAGCTATACAGTCGTCAGAAACGAAAAACCCTTCTTTAAATATGGTGCTAGCAGAGTTCCTGTGTCAGTGCACAAGACAGATGTGTCCACAAATGATGAGTCCGATTCAACGAATGTGAAAGACACTATCAAGAGAGACTTGGTGAAGTACTGCCCTATTCACAACAAATCGCATCCTCTGTCAAAATGCAGAGCCTTCAGGAAAAAGTCATTGATAGAACGCAAGAACCTCCTGAAAGAACACAAAAGATGTTTCAGGTGTTGCTCTCCGAATCATGTAGCCAGAGATTGTCTCACAACCCTTAAATGCAGTGAGTGTGATTCTGACAGACATTGTGCAGTTATGCATCCTGACATAGCTCCGCCCCTCTCTACACCTCTGATGCAAGATCCAGACACAGAACAACAGGACAACGCTGCCCCGGAGGTAACTTCAAGGTGCACAGAAGTTTGTGGAGAAAATACTCCAATGCGTTCCTGTGCGAAAATGTGCTTGGTGCGTGTATTCCCTCAAGGGCAGCGAGAACGAGCCATCAAGATGTATGTCATCATCGATGATCAGAGCAACCGCTCACTGGCCAAAGGAGAGTTCTTTTGTCTGTTTGGAATCCAGAGTAACCCCTCTCCATATTTGTTGAGAACATGTGCTGGTTCCATAGAAATTTCTGGAAGAAAAGCAGTCGGATTTCAAATAGAGACGCTGAATGGTAAGACGTGTCTTGATCTACCACCATTAATAGAGTGTAACGAGATAATGAGCAGCAGATCTGAAATTCCCACTCCAGAGGTCACCTTTGCTCATCCACACTTAAAACCTGTGGCACAGTTCATCCCGAAGCTAGATCCTGATGCTCAGATCTTAATATTGCTGGGAAGAGACATGATCCGTGTACACAAAGTGAGACAACAAATCAACGGGCCTCACAATGCACCCTTTGCACAGCGATTGGATTTAGGCTGGGTGATTGTAGGTGATGTCTGCATTGACAAAGCCCATAAGTTGATGGTGAGTGTCTTTAAAACTAACATCCTGGAGAACGGCCGTCCATCTCATCTCACTCCATGTCAGAATCACATCAAAGTGAAAGAGAAATTGTGCCATGGCGGGGAGCAAAAGTCTGTCATTTTTCCCCATTCATACAATCATGCTACTCATTGCATGCAAGCAGAAGACAAACTTGGGCTCAAGGTATTTGAGAGAACCAAAAATGATAATAAACCTGCCATGTCCTTCGAGGATGAGAACTTCTTGAAGAGCATGCAAACAGAGTTCCACCAAGATGAAAAGAAAAACTGGGTCGCTCCTTTGCCATTCAGGTCGCCCAGACCATTACTCCCAAATAATCGGGAACAAGCTTTGTCTCGCCTTAATTCTTTGCATCGCACGCTGAGCAGAAACCCTGAGATGAAGGAACAGTTTTCTGCCTTTATGGAGAAGCTCTTTCAGAACCATCATGCAGAAAGAGCGCCACCTATCCATGAAGATGAAGAATGTTGGTACTTACCCATCTTCGGGGTGTATCATCCGCAAAAACCGGGACAGATACGGGTGGTGTTTGATTCCAGCGCACAACACCAAGGTATTTCTCTGAACAATGTGCTCCTCTCAGGCCCTGACCTAAACAACTCCCTGTTAGGCGTGCTGCTACGGTTCAGGAAAGATCTTGTTGCAATTATGGCGGACATCCAACAAATGTTCTATGGTTTCCTGGTGAAAGATCACAGAAACTATTTGAGATTCCTCTGGTACAGAGACAGTGACTTGAGCAAGGAAGTAGTAGAATACCATATGAGGGTACATGTTTTTGGGAACAGCCCTTCTCCGGCAGTGGCCATATACGGTCTACGGTTAGCTGCACAGCAAGGCGAGCTAGAGTACGGAACTGACACTTCGCACTTTGTCAATAGGCATTTCTATGTAGATGACGGACTCATGTCCTTTCCCACAGTAGCCGAAGCAATTGACCTGCTCGAGCGCACTCAAGAATCGCTTTCTAAGTCAAATGTCAAGCTCCACAAAATAGCCTCAAACAGTGTTGAGGTGATGCAAGCTTTCCCACCAGAAGACCTGGCCTCTGACCTCCAAGATCTGAATTTTGGGAATGAGAATTGGCCCACACAAAGAAGCCTGGGTTTATACTGGAACATTGAAACAGATACATTCACCTTCAAAGTCGCAACTAATGACCAGCCCTACACTCACCGCGGAGTGCTCTCCACTGTGAACAGCCTCTTCGACCCCTTGGGCTTGGTGGCACCAGTGACGATCCAAGGCAGAGCGCTCGTACGAGAGCTGACTAAAGAGGTGCATGACTGGGACACTGTCCTTCCTAAAGAGAAAAGAAACAAGTGGGAAGAATGGAAAACCTCACTTCAAAAGCTAAGTAACCTTCAGATCACACGCACATACTTACATCATTCACTCTCTAACACTTCATACACTGAGTTGTGTGTCTTTTCAGATGCCTCGAACTGGGCCATAGGGGCAGTGGCTTACATTCGAGCTCTGACTGATGAAGGTGAGGCCAAAGTGGGATTTGTGCTGGGCAAGGCAAAGCTGTCACCTCATCCTGAGCCTTCCATCCCTCGCCTAGAGCTGTGTTTGGCGGTGCTTGCTGTAGAGATGGCTGAATATATCCTTGACGAACTAGACTACAAGCCGAATGCAGTGACATTCTATTGTGACAGCAAAGTAGTCCTCGGATATATCTACAACGAGTCCAGGCGCTTCTTCGTTTATGTGCACAACCGTGTTCAGCGGATACGGCAGTCGACTTCTCCAGATCAGTGGAACTACGTGCCTACAGACCAGAATCCAGCTGATCTAGCAACAAGATCTGTGGTTGCATCACAACTTAACGACACTATATGGTTCACAGGACCAAGCTTCCTCTACAAACCGCCCCAAATAAAAGAGTGTGAGTTCTTCGGACTGGTGAATCCAGAGTCAGACACAGACATCAGACCTTGTGTGACCAGCTTCGCTACACAAGTTGAAAGAAGCCTCTTCTCAGAGCGGTTTCAGCGCATTTCTACCTGGGAATCTTTGTTAAGATCGGTTTCCTTTCTGATTCACCAAGCACGTTCTCACATGTCAAGCCCCATCAGCAAATCCCATGGATGCAAAGGATGGCATCAGTGCAGCGCAATACGCACACCCGAAGAGCAGACAGCAGCAAAGAGACTAATACTTCTACACGTCCAAAAAGACCTGCATCCAGAGGAGTATGCTGCTTTGCAGAGTAATGAACAAGTTTCTGGTTCAAGTGTGCTGCGGAATCTTGACCCCTACATCTACGACGGTCTTTTGAGGGTTGGCGGACGTCTGAGACACGCTTCTCTTGAATCAGAGGTGAAGAATCCAATCATCCTCCCAAAGCAAAGCCATGTCACCAAACTGTTGGTGAGTTATTACCATTCAAAAGTGCACCATAAAGGCCGACAGTTCACAGAAGGAGCAATCCGATCAGCTGGTTTGTGGATTGTAGTAGGGAAAAGATTGATAAACTCCATTCTTCATTGTTGTGTGACATGCCGCAGACTCAGAGGAAAACTGGAAGTCCAGAAGATGGCAGATCTTCCTCCTGAGCGCCTCAGTACGTCTCCTCCATTTACATACGTGGGGTTAGATGTTTTTGGTCCATGGACAGTGTTCACTCGACGCACCAGAGGAGGTGTAGCCGAAAACAAAAGGTGGGCTATACTCTTTACGTGTATGAGTATAAGAGCTGTACACATAGAAGTAATAGAGTCCATGAACACTGCCAGTTGGATCAACGCTTTACGAAGGTTTTTTGCTGTGAGAGGACCAGCAAAACAGCTCAGATCGGACAGAGGAACCAACTTCATTGGAGCTAGCCAAGAACTGAGCATGCAGCCAACGAAAGAAAACCAAACGAGTCTTCTGAAATACCTCCACGAGAATGGCTGTACATGGGAATTCAATCCTCCACACGCTTCCCACATGGGGGGAGCATGGGAGCGCATGATCGGCATGACTCGCAGGATTCTAGACGGTATGCTGTTGGAGAAGAAACATGCTCACTTGACTCATGAGGTACTTTGCACACTGATGGCAGAGGTGTCCGCAATCATAAACGCTAGACCTCTGGTTCCTGTCTCGTCAGATCCCTATTCTCCATGCATACTCACTCCAACAATGCTTTTAACCCAAAAGCCGACAGTGTCTGTCCCATTTGAGAACTACACTGAAAAAGATCTCCTAAGGTGTCAGTGGAGACAAGTACAAGCATTGGCCAATGAGTTCTGGAGCCGGTGGCGAAAAGAATACATCAGTACCCTCCAACCTCGATGCAAGTGGCACAAAACTCACCGAAACTTGCACACTGGAGATGTTGTGCTGTTGAAACAAGCTCAGTCCCCAAGAAATGACTGGCCTTTGGGCTTAATCACATCCGTCTTCCCGAGCAGTGATGGAAAGGTCCGCAAGGTAGAGGTTAAAACTACCTCAGGTGGTAACGTGAAGACATTCTTACGACCTATTTCTGATGTGATCTTACTGTTAGCCAAAGAGGACTGTGGCGAGCAGCGAGGCCGAGGGACCGTGAGGGCGGGACGAGGCGGCGCTCATCAGAGAGGATGAGCGCCAGCTGCGAGCCGCAGCGATCTCGGCCCTTGCGGAGGAGTGAGGGAGTATAAAGGAGGAGCGACGACAGTGAGGGACGAGAGAGGACCAGGCCTGGAATTTGCGTTATGTTTTATTTGTGTTTGTCTGTAGGCGGCGGTCGGCCGTGAGGGGCTGCCGCCGCCATATTTATTTTGTCTTTATTTTTTATTAAATACTTTGATTGTTCGCCGGTTCCCGCCTCCTTCTTCCTGTACAAACAACGTTTACTACAGTGGTGCCGAAACCCGGGAGGAAGGAGGGACATGCTGTCGAGGATCCCTCGCAGCTGAGGGGGATCGCGGTGCCGCGGAGTTCGGGCAGCGCGGAGGAGAGAAGTCCGCGAGCGGCTGCCCGAAACGGTGGTGCTGGAGCGGATGAAGATCGGTGGGACGGCGAGCTCGCTGCCGCGCCCCTGGGTCGAGGTGGGGTGGCTGCCGTCCGCGAGGGGGCGAAGGAGTCCCCAGCGCTTGCCTGGAGCCGGAGCCTGCTGTCGTCCGCCGCATAGGGGAGGAGCAGGGAGCGCGGGATGGGGACTCGCTTCCGGCCGCCCTCAGAAGGAGGAGCCACCGCCGGCCGCCAGGGGGCGGAGGAGTCTCGGGCCGTCCACCGAGCGTCCAGTGCCACCGCATGGCACCGCGAAGAAGAGCCTCTCGGCTGGCTGAGGACCGAGCGGCAGTGTGTCTGGGAACCGGACCAGAATTTTTTTTTTTTTTTTTTTTTTCTCCTCTCTCCACTCTCTCGTCTCTGTCGCTCCTCATGCTCCCCGCTCTGTTCTCTCACCTCGCTGTTCTTACCCCCAGGTCCCGCGGCCGCCGTGATCGCCCCCCCCCGATCGGGGGAGTAGAGCGCAGACTCGGGAGTGCCCCCCGGCCTGCGAAGGGCGTTGGGGGTATGTGGCGAGCAGCAAGGCAGAGGGACCGTGAGGGCGGGACGAGGTGGCGCTCATCAGAGAGGATGAGCGCCAGCTGCGAGCCGCAGCGATCTCGGCCCTTGCGGAGGAGTGAGGGAGTATAAAGGAGGAGCGACGACAGTGAGGGACGAGAGAGGACCAGGCCTGGAATTTGCGTTATGTTTTATTTGTGTTTGTGTGTAGGCGGCAGTCGGCCGTGAGGGGCTGCCGCCGCCATATTTATTTTGTCTTTATTTTTTATTAAATACTTTGATTGTTCGCCGGTTCCCGCCTCCTTCTTCCTGTACAAACAACGTTTACTACAAGGACTAAGTAAGATTAAGACGGACTGTTATAGTGGCATCAATAATGCCAGGCGGGGAGTGTTCTGCCTCTGTAAGAGGTTTTGTAGTTTATAATGGACATTTGCAGTCATAAATATTTTGATTTTTATGGTTGTTGGTTTGTGTTGATGTTCTGTATAAGTTTCGGTTTTGCCTGCCGCGGTTGTATAGGTTTCTATGAGAGGACTTTTATTTTGACGTGTTTTCGCGAGCAACACTCAGTGGGTAGCAGGAAATAACGAGCTCATGGCGCAGTGAACGCTCAAACATACGTTTGTGATTCAGCTGATTCTGTCCTTCTAAACACTGGAAATCATTGGCTGTAAGTGTATCTAAATAATCTATCTGTCTGTAGTATATTGCAGGGGTTAAAAACGAGATAATTTGTTATTGCGGATTGGCCCTAGTGTGCTCTATGCTTCTAATGAGTCAGCGATCTTTCTCTATCTACATTTACTTGTTGTATTGTTAAGTATGATGCCATTTTGATTATTAATATGTTTTCTATATTTCTTTTATTTCATTTACAGTTTTACTCGGTTCAATGGCCGGCGTTTCTGCCCATGTAAACTGCACTAAATGTTGAGATCATTAAAGGAGCAAGACGCTCATATCCTGGTTCTTGAACAGAGTTTGGCTTGCTGTTTATCTATGTTCACGCAAGGAAGCAAACATATAGAGAGAACAGTATAGTTACGTAAAATTTGTTTGCGCGTTTATCGAAAACGATTTGACGAATCAACTTGATTTGCAATATTTTTTGTCAGCATGGCCTGAAGATGATCTGGTTAAATTTTCGTGCAAATCGGATGAACCGTCTAGGACGAGTTCGCAAAAGTCGGTTTTTCGGGAAAATTCAAAATGGCAGGAAAATTTTTATGACGGAAAAGGAGCCAAGGAATCAGAGGAAAAAATAATTTTGTTTCTAGCCCTTATGGTTCAAAAGTTATTCGCATAAACAATTTTGGACTGATGGTGGCGCTAGAGGGATTGAGTTAGAGACTCCAAATTTGCTATGGTGACTTTTCAGACTATCCTCTATCAGTGTGCCAAATTTCATAATTTTCCCGCAAACGGTTCTATGGGCTGCCATAGACTCAAGAGCGGAAGAAGAAGAAGAAGAAGAAGGAGAAGAAGAAGAAGAAGAAGTATATATATATATATAAAATCAAATAATCATACACTTTATGGTATTATTGCATTCTGTTTATGTACAACAATTCTGAAGTGCAAATAGTTTGTATCTGTCCTAATAAAGTATAAATAGCATCTTATTACTATTTACACATATTGCAAAGAAATACTTTTACATGATGTAAATAGAATATATCACTATTTTCACATAGTATGCTATTTCACTTAGTAAATAGCGTCGACAGCTATTTGCACAGTGTAAATATCATCTATTGCTAAGAAAATGTTTTCACTTAGTGTAAATAGAATCTAATTTCTATTTACACTTGGTGCAAATAGCCGCTGCCATTATATTAAGTGTTAAATTAACAAAAGGTCCTAGTTTCAATTTATTTTGCTTTCAGTGTGATCTTGCCTTATGCATTATTGATGAGAGCCCTGCTTATTTATTGGATTTAATAGGGTTGTTAATATGCTTGTCTAGCCCTAATCTCCAAGTCTAACAAAGGAAGCACACATACATGGCATATTTTTTTAAACAAGACTGTCAGCAAACACTATGGATTTTTTTATTACTTCCTGAAAATTACTTCCACTGAAATGTTAATTTCATCAGAAACCACACTCCAGGTAAGACTCGAACCAAAAACCTCAGCACTTCCCTGCTGCATGCAGCATTATAAGTACCATCCGTTGAATAATTACACCACTATGGCAGCAAAATCACCTATATCACAAACTATCTATTCCCTAGCTGTCATTCACACATACTACAGATTGTGCCTTTCAATTGAAGATGAACAGTAATGTTTTACAGCTCTTTCAGGCTAGACCAGGGCTGGACTGGGGCTAAAATTCGGCCCTGGCAAACCCAGCCCATCCAGCCCATGAGTTCCTCTTGAATGTTTTAACTGGGGTTAGGGCCTTAAATTGGAGTAAATAAATAAATCTAGGACAGGGACAACTAATGATGGATATTATCGAATTTACTGCAAATGCAGATAACAAACGTAATATTGCACTTTTGTCACACAGAAATGCACTTGACAGTAAACCACTGATTTTGAGCTAGGATACATTAAAGTGATTTAAAGGGTTAGTTCACCCAAAAATGAAAATTCTGTCATTAATTACTCACCCTTATGTCGTTCGAGACCCGTAAGACCTCCGTTCATATTCGGAACACAAATGAAGATATTTTTGTTGAAAGCTGATGGCTGAGAAAGGCTTCAGTTAGGCCTCCATTGGCATTCAGTACACTTATACTCCCAAGACCGATAAAAGGCACTTAAAATGTCATTACAAAGTCCATCTCACCACAGTGACTCTACAATAATCTTACGATGCGACGACAATAGTTTTTGTGCGCAAAAAAAAATCAAAATAACACCTTTATCCAGCTTGTTATTGCCTTCCGCGTGTGCCTCCACCACGCATGCGCGAGAATATGACGTAGCGCCGGGGCTCGGGATTCCATGAAATGCACACTCTAACCCCATTTTGAGCACTACGACGAGACCTAAAGCACGATCAATGTAGAATCCAACAGCTGAGATACGCGCGTCTTCCTCTGATTGTAAACAAATCACTTCTGGGTCATCTGTCCGAACGCCGGATCTGCGTCATATTCTCGCGCATGCGTCGTGGAGGCACACACGGAAGGCAGTAACAAGTTGGAAAAAGGTGTTATTTTGATTTTTTTTGCGCACAAAAACTATTGTCGTCGCATCGTAAGATTATTGTAGAGTCACTGTGGTGAGATGGACTTTGTAACGATGTTTTGAGTGCCTTTTATCCGTCTTGGGAGTATAAGTGTACTGAATGCCAATGGAGGCCTTTCTCAGCCATCAGCTTTCAACAAAAATATCTTCATTTGTGTTCCGAATATGAACGGAGGTCTTACGGGTCTCGAACGACATGAGGGTGAGTAATTAATGACAGAATTTTCATTTTTGGGTGAACTAACCCTTTAATGCTTTTAAAATCTGTCATCATTTACTCACTCTGATGTCGTTCCAAACCTGTATGACTTTCTCTCTTCCGTGAAACACAAAAGAAGATATTTAGAAGAATATTTGTAACCAAGCAGAGAGAGCAACTATTGACTACCATAGTATTTTTTTCCCTACTATGGTAGTCAATGGTTGCTCTCTCTGCTTGGTTACAAATATTCTTCTAAATATCATCTTTTGTGTTCAGCAGAACAAAGAAACTCATACAGGTTTGGAACAACTTGAGGGTGAGTAAATGATGACAGAATTTTCATTTTTGGGTGAACCATCCCTTTAATGCATGTGATCCAGGCTTTAAAGCTGTTTTGTTGAATTATAATTTAATTACCCTACACTCTAAAAAAAAAGGTTCTATATGGCACCAAAAATGGTTCTTGGCTCGTAATGATAGGGGAACCTTTTTTAGTGCTATATAGCACCAATTTTGGTGCTTCAGTGGTTCTTCAGCGGTGCTATATAGCACCTTAGTCAAAGAACTGGTGAAGAACCGCTGAAGAACCACTGAAACACCAAAATTGGTGCTATATAGCACTAAAAAAGGTTCCCCTATCATTACGAGCCATGAACCATTTTTTGGTGCTATATAGAACCTTTTTTTTTAGAGTGTAATGACATTTTAACTGAGTTTAACTGTAGGTCAGTTTCATTTAACTGTATGGGCATGGTAGTCACAGGTAAAATCATGCTCCTCATTACCAAAGGTATATGGTTTCGGAAAAAAATAATAATAATAATACTAAACTATTGAATTTGGTTGTGCTAGAGTGACAAGTTTGTAGTTGTGTGTATTGCTGTTTTCCAATTTACCTCGTGATGTATGTACATGGTCGCGGCTGTTTTCAGCTGATTCACCACAGAACCTTTAATGTTCCCATATCACACGATTGTATAAAACAACACTCGGAGTCAAAGTGCCGGTTCATCACTTCATAGAGCAGCAGAAACGCAGCGCACGTTCGTCAGCGGCAGCGCTCTTGCGTGGATATTGGCCTTTTGCAGTTTCATGCGCCCAATTTTTTAAACAGCGCCTAATATGGACACAGTCTATGGAGGAGGGAAGGTCTCTCTCGCTTTGGCCTGTCAATTCAGAAGACAAACCAATGGGCCGCTGTCCCTGCATGATGGGCCAGTCCGTGGCAAAAAAATAAATAAAAAATAAATAAATAACCTTGTATCGGCCCCAAAGTGCGTCGGCCCACCGGGAAAATGCCCGGTCTTTTAACTGAATATGACCTTCCAATAATAGGACAATCTTTCACATTATTATTTGAACATTCCCTCGAACACTTTTACATTCTTCTCATTTATAACAGCCATAAAATGTTCAACTGATCTTTCAAGTTAGCCCTTGAACTCTCTTTCTTTTGTCTCTTGTTTTCTAAAAACATGCTCCAAGCGAGGCTTGAACAACTGCAGCATGGCTCGCTTGCATTCTGTCTTATAAGTAAAAAAGCCCCTACCTGTATCTCTGGACTAAAGTATCTCTGGACTGAAGATTAGCATGCAACCTACACTAAAAAGTGATCAGTTGACTTAAATTAAAAAAGGGAGTAAACCCATTGCCTTAAAATTATTAAGTTATAAACTTAATGCGTAATTATGTGATCTTGACAACTTATTTTTTTCAATTATGCATGAAGTTTATTTACTTAATAATTCAAGTTAAAGGGATAGTTCACCCAAAAACGAAAATTTAATGTTTTTCTGCTTACCCCTAAGGCATCCAAGATGTAGGTGTCTTCGTTTCTTCAGTAGAACACAAATGAAGATTTTTAACCGTTGCTGTGTGTCACTCATATAATGCTTGTCAATGGAGTCTAATTCTATTAGAGTAAAAAAAACATGGACAGACAACTTCAAATTAAACCCCGCGGCTCGTGACAACACATTGATGTCTTAAGACACGAAACGATCGGTTTCTGAGAGAAACCGAACGGTATTTATGCAAATATATCACCTCATATCAGACGAACGCTTCAGCTCTGCAGACTGCCATCACTTCCCATGTGTGAGGTCAAAATTCCGGCCGGGTCATAGATATGTATACATAGATTCCTCATTCGAGCGATCCACGCCATGGTTCACGCAGGCACTAATGAGGTATCTATGTATATATCTATGACCTGGCCGGAATTTTGACCTCACACACGGGAAGTGATGGCAGTCTGCAGAGCTGAAGCGTTCGTCTGATATGAGGTGATATATTTGCATAAATACCGCTCGCCGTTTCGTGTCTTAATGCTGCCTTCACGTGCTATCGGAAATTTCCTAATTCCCATTTTAGAAGTCGTGATTACGAGCTTGTTGCATTCAAGTGCTTTGTTGTCGGAGTGAACAGGAATCATGGTGGACACCAGGTTATTCTTGCCTATTTATTGGGAAAATCCTATTAAAACCAACATCATATGTAGTCTCCCATGCACCGACAACCATATAAACATTCCAGATAGTCCGCTTTCTGCTGATTCTGTAATTTCAGTCAAATGCAGGCTATTTTCGCTGTGTACCAAACATACAATACGCTTCATATGATTACTCTTACATGTAAATATGCACTACATTAATGCCAAGACAAGACGACCTAGCTGTTTTGGAAAAAAAACTATAAAACCACACCTGCCACAGCAGTCTAATTCTCCCCGCCACCATGTTTAAAGCTTATGACACGCCCATCTCGGGAATTGGGGTATCAAAATTATTTCCGAACATCCCAGTGGTAAACACGACATCAGAGGGCGTTCATGTGCAATTTTTACCTAGGAAACTCGTATTTACGATAATTCCGATAGCACGTGAAGGCAGCATAAGACATCAATGTGTCGTCACGAGCCGCGGGGTTTAATTTGAAGTTGTCTGTCCATGTTTTTTTTACTCTAATAGAATTCGACCCCATTGACAAGCATTATATGAGTGACACACAGCAACGGTTGGAGTTAAAAATCTTAATTTGTGTTCTACTGAAGAAACAAAGACACCTACATCTTGGATGCCTTAGGGGTAAGCAGAAAAACATCAAATTTTCGTTTTTGGGTGAACTATCCCTTTAAGTCAACTGATCTTTTTTTACATTGTATTGTGTGCCTTAACTGAAGATCCAATACAAGACTAGTCTGTCACTTGACCTTACTTAATGAACGATTCTGTGTTAAACCAATCTTTGAACACTCTTCTAACTAAGATGGCCATACAATGTTACATGGGTCTTTTACATTATTCCAAATTGATGACGGTGAGGTAATGTTCAACCAATCTTTCATGTTAGCCATTGAACTCTTTTATGACCATAATATCTCTTGCTTTCTAAAACCATGCTCTGGTATGCATACTGCCATAAAAATATGCACACTGACTGATTGTGCTACTGGACCTACTGACATGATGGTGATAGATACAATGTTAAAACAATCTTTCAAGTTAGTCCTTGAACACTACGAATTTAGAGGCCTGGGTATACTTCATTTACACGCTCTACTCTGTCTCGCGCACAGTTGTGTCCACACATCTTTCAAAGTATACCCAAACGCGGATGAGCGCAGATGGATGAGTTCGACACCTGCACAGTACAATTAAAATTCTATACTCTACAAGACATCAGAAGGCACCACTGAGTTGTGTCATTTACAGGACATTTGCCTGGAACAAAAGAAGAAAAAAAGTAGCCGATCCGCCATTGCATGCAAAGTTAAAAAGAAGAACTAAAACCTCTTTTCTCGCTAATTGAGTTGATTAACGGAATGTGCTACTGCCTTGTTAATTAGGTTAATGATCTGAACATGCTCCTCCCGAAAGTAAACATCACTTACAGTTTTTTACGATTGTTTACACACTAAAATTTAAATTTCCACACAATTAGCAAAACTTTACTCCAATGAGCAAAACACCTCCACATATTTGCACACCATTACACACAATGTCTGCTTCACCCTTTTTGCAAAACATTACACACAGTGATTTGTAAAACTCTACACACATTTTCACACCTTAGACACAGATAAGGATTGTGAGGTTACTTCCTTGTAATTACAAAGCACCGGATTGCCAATTATCACACTAATGAACGAATTGGATAAACACATCTACCAGGTGTGGAAGCACACATGTGCTAATTTGAAAACGCAGCACTCAGGTGTGCTATAAAAGGCTGCAGGTGAGTTCACCTGTCTTCAACAAAAATGGAAGGAGTTAGAAGAAGAAGAAGAGTGAGAATGAGAGGGGGAGCTCAAAGGGTAGAGGTAGAGGAAGAGGTAGAGGAAGAGGAAGAGAAGGAGGTAGAGGAAGAAGCATAGGTAGAGGAGAAGAAGGTAGAGGAAGATGAGAAGGAGGAAGAAGAGGACACCTAGGTAGAGGAAGAGGTAGAGAAGGACTTGAAGAGGTGATAGAACCTGAACAAAGAAGACGAGGACCAAATTTGACTCGAGAAATCTGTGCAACACTTATTGACCATGTTATCAACCATGGACTGACACTGATGGAAGCTGGACAAAGAGTTCAACCAAATCTCAGCAGAAATACTGTTGCGTCAGTAATTCGGACATTTCATCGACAAAACAGGTAAGCTAACCACACAGTATACATTGAAACTGAAGCTTGTATAATCAATATTGTTTACTGTGACATTTGACAGTATATTTGAAAATATATCTCTATCTCTCTATCTCTATCTCTATCTCTATCTCTATCTCTATCTCTATCTCTATCTCTATCTCTATCTCTATCTCTATCTCTATCTCTATCTCTATCTCTATCTCTATCTCTATCTCTCTCTCTATCTCTCTCTCTATCTCTCTCTCTATCTCTCTCTCTATCTCTCTCTCTCTCTCTATCTCTCTCTCTATCTCTATCTCTATCTCTATCTCTATCTCTATCTCTATCTCTCTCTCTCTCTCTCTCTATCTCTATCTCTCTCTCTATCTCTCTCTCTATCTCTCTCTCTATCTCTCTCTCTATCTCTCTCTCTATCTCTCTCTCTATCTCTATCTCTCTCTCTCTCTCTCTATCTCTATCTCTATCTCTATCTCTATCTCTATCTCTATCTCTCTCTCTATCTCTCTCTCTATCTCTCTCTCTATCTCTATCTCTATCTCTATCTCTCTCTCTATCTCTCTCTCTATCTCTCTCTCTATCTCTATCTCTCTATCTCTATATACATAGGATTGAGGGTCGAGGACACCAAGGTGGAAGGGGCCCTATGTTTAGTCGTGCACAAGAGGCCGCCATTGTGAACATGGTTTTGGCCAATAATTGTATCAGGCTACGAGAAATCCAAGCCAATATCATCAATGATGACAATATTTTCAATAACATCCAACGAGTCTCTGTCAGCATTAGGTCAAATCCTAAAGAAAAATCAAATAAACATGAAGCAACTGTATCGGGTACCATTTGACAGAAATTCAGAGAGAGTGAAACATCTGTGCAATGAGTATGTGGAGGTATGCATTGTTCATCTGACTATGGTGTGGTATCATGCACTGCTCATAATGTTCTGGCACCAAAAATACTGTGCTATAGATATTGAATAGCATCCTATTTTCTTTATTGTGTTTCAGAGAGTCTTGCAAATGGATGCTGCTGAAATTCAACATGGATTTATATATGTGGATGAGGCTGGAAGGTATATGACCTGCGGCCTTATGACCGTTTGCCCCTCATTCAGGCCATGGAACAGGCATGTGATCTTATTGAAGCAGCTTCAGTGCAGGGGTGGATTCGTCACACAAGGCGATTCTTCCAACGGTGCCTTGCCAATGAAGACATAGCCTGTGATGTTGATGAAATCTTATGGCCTGATCCAGCCAGACGGAGAGATGGATAGTTGCAGTATTCTTGTTGCTTTGAGTTTTCTTTAATTTCTGTTTACTTTTACTTGTCAAAGTGTCAAAGTCAAAGTGTATGTACTGTAATTCATGCAGTAATTTTTATTTGTCAATAGATTTTATTTGTTTACAGTAATTGATATCATTGTTGGTTGATTACTGTAACTTACAATACTGTAAGTATTGAAATAAATACTTGACATATTCAGTCTGCAGCATCAAGTGTTGTGCAGTGCAGTAAGGTTATAGTAGGCCTACAGTATTTGTCTACATTCTCCTATCTCAAAACAAATCATGAATAATGTTGTGAGTTTCTCACTATTTTTGTCACCTAAATTATCTCTTACATACAGTAAGAATGTCTGGCTAAAAATCTATTTTTTTTTTTTTTTACAAATGTGTTTTTTATTTATCACAGCAGTGTGAAACTGGCTGCAATAGTGTATGATCATTGATGACTGTGTTGGTTAAATGAAAACAAATGGCATTTTCACAAATATGTGTATGTTTTGACTGAAGTGTGTATGTTTTGACTGAAGTGTCATTTTTGCATACAATCTAGGAATTTTGCTAATTGTGTGTGGTGTTTGGATAATTGTGATTATATTTTGACAAAAATAACTCTTTTTTTTTTTATTTTTTTTTTTTATTTTTTTTTTTTTTTTCAAAATTGCGTGTAAACAATTGAGAAACTGTAATAAAGCATAATTTAATGAAAGATGACCATGTAGTGTTAAACAGGTCTTTTGTATCATTCTCTGAGAATTATTCTTAATTGATGACAGCCATGCAATGTTCAAATGATTTTTAAATTTAGACCTTGAACTCTTCCGCTGATATAATGTCTCTTGCTTTCTATAATCATTGTTTCAATAAACCAACCTTCAACGAAAGACAGATTTTTTGCATTACTGGCTGAGAATTCTTCGAATTGATGATGGCCATGCAATGCTCAACCAATCTGACAAAAAGATTTATTCAAGTTAGACCTTGAACTCTTTTGCTGCAATAATTTCTCTTGCTTTCTAAAACTATGCTCTAAGCGAGGCTCAAGCTCACAACCTCGGCATTGCTCTTCTGTGTACTGCCTTATAAGTACCGCACGCTGACCAATTGGACAACTGAAGCCACCAAAATCCATGTGGGGATTAAAGCCACTAGAGCTATAATCATGAGAATGATTTAGTGTTAAAACAATCTTTCAATATATCCCTTGAATACTCTAGTTTAAGATATCCACATGTTAATTGGATCCTTTGCATTATTCCCTGATCATTCTTCTAATTGATGAAGGCAATGTGATGTTCAGCCAATCTTTCAAGTCAGACTTTGAAATCCTTAGCTTCTATAATGTGCCTTGCTTTCTAAAAGCCCCAGGTGAGCCTCGAACTCACAACCTCAGCATTGCTCTGCTGTGTGCTGCCTTATAAGTACCGCGCGTTGACCGATTGCAACACTGGAGCTTCTAAATCTTAGGTTTATACCAAAATCCATGCAGGGATTTTAGCCTTTGGAGATAAAATCATGAGAGTGATTCAGTCTTAAAACAATCTTTCCAGATATCCCTTGAATACTCTGCAATTTTAAGATATCATACCATTTTAATTGGGTCCTTTGCATTATTCCCTGATTATTCTTCTAATTGGTGAAGGCAATGTGATGTTCAGCAAATCTTTCAAGTGATACTTTGAAATCCTTAGCTTCTATAATGTCCCTTGTATAACGTCCCTTGTATATATACTTGGGTATATACCAAAATCCATGCGGGGATTATAGCCATTGGAGTTATAATCATGAGAGTGATTCAGTGTTAAAACAAATTTCTTGCTTTTCAAAGTTATCCCTTGAATACTTTGCAAGTTTAAGATATCCATAGCATTTTTCAGTTTTTCTCGATTGTTTACACACATTTTCTGAAAGTATGCCTCATACTCCCAGAACTCCACACACAAATAAAAACACACACACACATACACACAATGGGCAAAACCCCTCAATTCCCCTGCAAAATGAAACTTTACATTCAAAACAATGTTATTTCGTCTCAAAGTGGAGTTTTGTTTTCAAATGACACACACAAACCATCATATGAATAGACATTTATAAGAACCAGTTGAACACTGATGTGCTCAATGTAAAACACTATGATGAATGGAAAACACTTCTTCTCCATTCATCATAATGACTTAGGTCTTTTTTTGGTTCAGTGTTACACTTATTACAGACAGTACATACATAAGTGTGTTGTACAATATTTGAGAATACTGTTTCTATACTTTTATAGAACACACAAATACATGGTAACAAACATATTTTATTTTTCGCACAAAAACAATGTACACAGTGTACATCCGAACCGACACAAAGTAGCACATAGAGTGGTCTACATACAAAACAACAGAAGAATTTATTGTACAGTTACAGTAACAAAAATAAATAAAAACTATGCTGCTCCAAAACAGAAGAGCTCATCGGCTGCCCTTTTATGCTAAAGCTCTGTTTGCTAATTGTAAAACTGTGTGACAGGTGTTTGCCCATGTGAAGAGTCAGTGTGCATATTTGAATGGCAGTGTGTTCCTTGTGAAAACAAGAGATGTTCTGCATGAAAATTGTGCCAAATGCAGAGAATTGTGTGTAGTGTATTGAAAATATTGTGTTTTAGTATTTGAGTGTAAAGCAGGAATTGTGCTTGTAGTTTAGCAGAATAGTGACCCTGTCTGTGAAAACCCAGCTAAAGTCATTTTTTTGTCATTCGCTGTTTTATACATAAAATCATCCTACATAATGTAAAGAACATTCTGTGAAAATATAACCTTGATATCTTTAATATTGACTGAGTAAGATCATGTCAAAAGTTAGCTGAATTTCGGCCTCAGAAAATCATGATTTTGAGAAATTCCAATATTAAAATCAAGCTTATTTTTGAAATTGTAAAACATTTTAACCATTATTATTCTGAAAATGTGCCATATACCACATTAAAGCTAAGATTCTCCCATTTTCAGTGATATAGGACACACTTATGGGAAAATTCTTAGTTTTGTAAAACAAGATTTATCATGATGTGCATGTCCAAAAAGCGAGAAACATTGAAACGAATGGGGGCACCACAAGAGCTTGATTTACCAAGTCAGTTCACTCTAATGATTTGTAGGCTATAACTTTATTAGTAAAATGAAATCTCAGTAGAAAATGTCATTAATAGGCCTATATATATCCATTAATATATAAAACATCCATAGAAAATCTCACTGTGTAACATTAGGAGTAAATCCAGGACTAGGCCTAATGCCCTAACAAGTTAACAGGTCAGTCTCAAACTTTGTGCAGATAGTTAGTAATAACTGTGAATCTTCACTTCTCTCACAATTCGATTAGATTATGATTCATTAGGATTTTTTCATGGCTCATTGTGCTTAATAACTCTTTTAGCCTACATAAAGCACGTCCTGCACTTTATGTTCTCATTCATGTTCTATTCGTATAGGTTTACAAACCGAAACCAAAACATCAGACGCAAGAGCTTTGCTTTGGAAGGACACACGCAACTTTTTTATATTACAGTTTTTTACAATCGCTATGACAATTTTTTCAACACTTTTAACAAATTTCCTAAACTCTTAACGCACCACCACACCTACCACACACAATTGGCAAAACGGTTAATTTCATGTTCAAAATCACACATTGTAAACTAAACTCTAACACTTATTTTCTAAATAAAATAATACACTACAAAAATACACTAACACATGTTCTCTTCCAACAGAAACATTTAGTCAATCATTGCACAATGTTATAAAAACACTAACACTAGATGGAATTACAGAAACTGCATTATTTTTTGTGTCAGGTCTGCCCTTATACAATAGACTAGGGCTGTAACGATTTGACCAGAAATAAAAACCTAGATTAATTGAACATTTGACCTCTAATCGTCCTTTGATTAATGAACGATTATTTTGCTTTCTTTTTTTTTTGCCCTCACAAGTTTTTTGAGTAAGTTCCTGATAAGGTTTGTACTGTAAATATTTTCTACAATTAAAGGTGGATTTTTTTTTTCTAATGAAAAAGTGCATTTCTTTGTGATTTTAAAATACTTGAAGGAAACGGTTCACTTTCAGCAGTTATTGTCTATGGGGCAGATTTCTGTTTGGTGTACATCAGATACAGATAAATTAACACTGTAGGCCTACATTACATTTATTTGAATGCATTAATGAGAGAGTGATTGTGTGTGTGAATTACTCTTACTGTCTCTATTCATTATGAAGCTGTGGTTTGTACTTACTTCAAAGGTATTAAAATAACGGTTGAGTTTCTAAGCTACTTTAGTGACTTTACTTTAGTCACAGGACAGCGTTGATCCTGCGTTTCTGTGCTCCTCTGCGCGCGATCTTCACGTGATGTGCGAGCTTCTGTCTGAGTGTTCGTTTGTCACAATATATCAGGCATTAGTTCAACATAATACACAACATAATATCTGATGGTCGAAACTCGCTTTAATGTTCAAACTGACAGGGCTTAAACCACATACAAATGACAAAGCTTTGCGAGGACGCAGGTGAAAAATACGTCGGTTAGAGGTTCTGAATGTCGGTTTCGGTTATTTTTTGATTAATCGTACTGCCCTACAAGACTGTATATTTTATTGATCATAGATTGTGTGTCGTTTGAAGACTCTCCACGTTGGTGTTTTGTTGGGTTTAGTAAATGCATGAATTTTGTTTCTTTTGCTGCAGAAATTCAATACAAAAAATGAATAACCCATCTCAGGGTAGTTTTATAAAATGCCCTTCAGTTTTATTATATTATCACCAATCACCATGTTGACAATAGCAAGTTCCTGTTCTTCATTTAGGAGCTTTCCTCTGCCCCCTGAGGGAGGTAGATGTTGAATCCTTAGAGGGACAAAATAGAGTTACATATTAGAGACCAGAGGCATTCAGTCACTGAAATACATGGTAAAAGTATTTACACTTTGCAGAAGGAGAAGCCCTTATACAATATCATACCTGTTGGTTTCTGGAAAAAAATCTGGATAATGGATGCCAATGTGTCCCGGCTGAGATTTGGCTGTACTCGTTCACCAGCCACTCTGATAGCCTGTGGTTTATGACATGGTATATGATAGTAGCTCTTATTTCATAAGTTACCCTAATTCTGGCCATTCTTTGAATGTCACCATGCATTCACCCTCCTAAATTTCTACCTTGCCCTTGTCTAGGCATTCCTCTCCCTTGTCCTGGTACTCATCTTCCTCTCCCTCATAAAGGCATTTTCTTACTTTCTTTGTGTTGCTCTATATTCCTTTTCCACACAAGATCAGCCCAAAGATGTCCTCTTTTACTGTATACCATATGGTCATGAGATTGAAAGAACATCAACACCTGAACAAATCCTAGATGGGAATCAGCTGGGATTTATATATTTGCATAACTTCAATCAGCTGTTTCTCAGGAACAATGGAATAAAATACAGGGGATATGTTTGTGTTTCAATGCACAATATAAACTGCTGTTTACCTTGACTTTAGTCTATAAGGTTAGGTTTAGCATATGGTGTTATCTGTTCTGACATACAGTGTTAAAGCATTGGTAAAATTGGCAGAAAAAATCCATTGTTTTGGTCTTGGTTGAGCTTGTGTGTAAAAGAAGTTCAAGTATTTTAAATTTGTGTTAACTATATGCATTTTGTGTAAAAGCAACAATAAATGTGTTAATTGTATAGCCTACACAGACTGATGTTATGCTAACTGAGTTAAGAGTTTAGCAAATTTGTTAAAAGTATTGAAAAAATTGTCATAGCGATTGTAAAAAACTGTAATATATAATACGGGTTCTTTATTTAGCCTACAAAAAACAGTAGGCCTATATTAATCCTTATTAATTAAACTATCAGCTGTTCTGTTCCTTGCACTTCACTTGCCACGGCCGCCCTGTCAGAGAGCGAATTCATAAACTCAGCGCATCAGCATCAAAAAAACAAACTATTTAGACACTTAGAAGCCATTATATGTCTTTAAAATAAGATGGATATATAGGCAGAAGGTGGAGTTAGGAAACAAATAAACTGTTCCTGAATTGTCGGTTATGACACAAAGAAATCCACACAGAAATCGGAACCCGGCTTAAGTCGCCGTTTTCTTGCCTTTCCCAACACTGATCTGATCCTTGGTCGTGCGGATTGATATTATGGTCTGTTTGCACTTTGTAATTGTAAAAAATACGTTTCTGAACCGAATGATATAAGAATCAGGAGTTGTTTCTGCGTCCAAAGTAAACAAAGAGACGATTCAAATCAATATTTAAGAAGCCCATGTCCGGTATTTTTTGATGCAAAATAATAAAACGTAGCGTCAATAAAATCATTAACTTCAGTATTTATAATATTATAAATGAAAAATTGAGTACTGCATCTCAAAGCCCTTGGTATAATCTATCAATTACAGCAATAAACACAAATTGTTAAAAAATTAAACATATTAAAACCATGCTCCAGGTGAGGCTCGAACTCTCAACCTCGGCATTGCTCTGCTGTGTACTGCCTTATAAGTACCGCGCGCTGACCTATTGCGCCACTGGAGCTTATAAAGCTTAGGTATATTCTAAAATCCATGTGGAGATTATAGCCACTTGAGCTATAATCTTGAGAGTGATTCAGTGTTAAAACAATCTTTCAAGTTATCCCTTGAATACTCTGCAAGTTTAAGATATCCATAGCATTTTAATTTGGTCCTTTGCATTATTCCCTGATCATTCTTCTAATTGATGAAGGCAATGTGATGTTCAGCCAATCTTTCAAGTGAGACTATGAAATCCTTGGCTTCTATAATGTCCCTTGCTTTCTAAAACCATGCTCCAGGTGAGGCTCGAACTCACAACCTCGGCATTGCTCTGCTGTGTACTGCTTTATAAGTACCGCGCGCTGACCGATTGCGCCACTGGAGCTTCTAGAGCTCAGGTAAATACCAAAATCCAGGTGGGGATTATAGCCATTGGAGCTGTAATCTTGAAAGTGATTCAGTGTTAAATCAATCTTTCAAGTTATCCCTTGAATACTCTGCAAGTTTAAGATATCCATAGCATTTTAATTTGGTCCTTTGCATTATTCCCTGATCATTCTTCTAATTGATGAAGGCAATGTGATGTTCAGCCAATCGTTCAAGTGAGACTATGAAATCCTTGGCTTCTATAATGTCCCTTGCTTTCTAAAACCATGCTCCAGGTGAGGCTCGAACTCACAACCTCGGCATTGCTCTGCTGTGTACTGCCTTATAAGTACCGCGCGCTGACCGATTGCGCCACTGGAGCTTCTAGAGCTCAGGTAAATACCAAAATCCAGGTGGGGATTATAGCCATTGGAGCTGTAATCTTGAAAGTGATTCAGTGTTAAATCAATCTTTCAAGTTATCCCTTGAATACTCTGCAAGTTTAAGATATCCATAGCATTTTAATTTGGTCCTTTGCATTATTCCCTGATCATCCTTCTAATTGATGAAGGCAATGTGATGTTCAGCCAATCGTTCAAGTGAGACTATGAAATCCTTGGCTTCTATAATGTCCCTTGCTTTCTAAAACCATGCTCCAGGTGAGGCTCGAACTCACAACCTCGGCATTGCTGTGCTGTGTACTGCCTTATAAGTACCGCGCGCTGACCGATTGCGCCACTGGAGCTTCTAGAGCTCAGGTAAATACCAAAATCCATGTGGGGATTATAGCCATTGGAGCTGTAATCTTGAAAGTGATTCAGTGTTAAAATAATCTTTCAAGTTATCCCTTGAATACTCTGCAAGTTTAAGATATCCATAGCATTTTAATTTGGTCCTTTGCATTATTCTCTGATCATTCTTCTAATTGATGAAGGCAATGTGATGTTCAGCAAATCTTTCAAGTGACACTTTAAAAATCCTTAGCTTCTATAATGTCCCTTGCTTTCTAAAACAATGCTCCAGGTAAGGCTCGAACTCACAACCTCGGCATTGCTCTGCTGTGTACTGCCTTATAAGTACCGCACGCTGACCGATTGCGTTACTGGAGCTTATAAAGCTTAAGTATATACCAAACGGCATGTGGAGATTATAGCCACTGGAGCTATAACCATGAGTGATTCAGTGTTAAAACAATCTTTCAAGTTATCCCTTTAATACTCTGCAAGTTTTACTCTGAGTTTACTCCCTGATCATTCTTCTAATTGATGAAGCAGAGTAGCAGCATTTTAATTTGGTCATTTGCATTATTCCCTGATAATTCTTCTAATTGATGAAGGCAATGTGATGTTCAGCCAATCTTTCAAGTGACACTTTGAAATCCTTAGGTTCTATAATGTCCCTTGCTTTCTAAAACAATGCTCCAGGTGAGGCTCGAACTCACAACCTGGGCATTGCTCTGCTGTGTACTGCCTTGTAAGTACCGCGCGCTGACCGATTGCGCCACTGGAGCTTATAAAGCTTAGGTATATTCTAAAATCCATGTGGAGATTATAGCCACTTGAGCTATAATCTTGAGAGTGATTCAGGGTTAAAATAATCTTTCAAGTTATCCCTTTAATACTCTACAAGTTTAAGAAATCCATAGAATTTTAATTGGTTCCTTTGCATTATTCCCTGATCATTCTTCTAATTGATGAAGGCAATGTGATGTTCTGCCAATCTTTCAAGTGAGACTATGAAATCCTTGGCTTCTATAATGTCCCTTGCTTTCTAAAACCATGCTCCAGGTGAGGCTCGAACTCACAACCTCGGCATTGCTCTGCTGTGTACTGCCTTATAACTACCGCACGCTGACCGATTGCTCCACTGGAGCTGCTCACACTGTGTCTTTTTACCAAACCCCATGGGGGAAATGAGAACCAAAATACACCTTTTTAAATCTAGGCTACTAAGCTTGATTACAAAAACACCTACCCGTGAGCCTCTCGTTACGAATGATTAACACACATTCTACCTATTATCTACCTCTATTAAAGATACCTATCCAATACAATGCTGGGATAACCATTATCCCTTGAACTCTCTTTTAATGAATGATGACCATACAGTGTTAGACAGGTCTTTTGCATCAAATTCTGAGAATTCTTCAAATTGTTGAAAGCCATCAAATGCTCAAATATTCTTCCAGTGTAGGTCTTGAAATTAGTTGCTACAATAATTACAATAATAATACTGGAATAATTACTTTGTTTTTAAAACTATGCTCCAGGTGAGGCTCGAACTCACAACCTCGGCATTGCTCTGCTGTGTACTGTCTTATAAGTATCGCGCACTTACCGATTGCGCCACTGGAGCTTCTAGAAGTTAGGCATATACCAAAATCCATGTGGAGATTATAGCCACTGGAGCTATAATCATGAGAGTGATTCAGTGTTAGAACAATCTTTCAAGTTATCCCTTTAATACTCTGCAAGTTTAAGCTATCCATTGCATTTTAATTTGGTCATTTGCATTATTCCCTGATCATTCTTCTAATTGATGAAGGCAATGTGATGTTCAGCCAATCTTTCAAGTGACACTTTGAAATCCTTAGCTTCTATAATGTCCCTTGCTTTCTAAAAGATTGCTCCAGGTGAGGCTCGAACTCACAACCTCGGCATTGCTCTGCTGTGTACTGCCTTATAAGTACCGCGCACTGACCGATTGCGCCACTGGAGCTTCTAGAGCGTAGGTATATACCAAAATCCATGTGGGGATTATAGTCATTGGAGCTGTAATCTTGAAAGTGATTCAGTGTTAAAACAATCTTTCAAGTTATCCCTTGAATACTCTGCAAGTTTAAGACATCCATAGCATTTTAATTTGGTCCTTTGCATTATTCCCTGATCATTCTTCTAATTGATGAAGGCAATGTGATGTTCAGCCAATCTTTCAAGTGAGACTATGAAATCCTTGGCTTCTATAATGTCCCTTGCTTTCTAAAACCATGCTCCAGGTGAGGCTCGAACTCACAACCTCGGCATTGCTCTGCTGTGTACTGCCTTATAAGTACCGCGCGCTGACCGATTGCGCCACTGGAGCTTCTAGAGCTCAGGTAAATACCAAAATCCATGTGGGGATTATAGCCATTGGAGCTGTAATCTTGAAAGTGATTCAGTGTTAAAACAATCTTTCAAGTTATCCCTTGAATTCTCTGCAAGTTTAAGATATCCATAGCATTTTAATTTGGTCCTTTGCATTATTCCCTGATCATTCTTCTAATTGATGAAGGCAATGTGATGTTCAGCCAATCTTTCAAGTGAGACTATGAAATCCTTGGCTTCTATAATGTCCCTTGCTTTCTAAAACCATGCTCCAGGTGAGGCTCGAACTCACAACCTTGGCATTGCTCTGCTGTGTACTGCTTTATAAGTACCGCGCGCTGACCGATTGCGCCACTGGAGCCTCTAAAGCTTAGGTATATTCTAAAATCCATGTGGAGATTATAGCCACTTGAGCTATAATCTTGAGAGTGATTCAGTGTTAAAACAATCTTTCAAGTTATCCCGTTAATACTCTACAAGTTTAAGATATCCATGGAATTTTAATTGGTTCCTTTGCATTATTCCCTGATCATTCTTCTAATTGATGAAGGCAATGTGATGTTCTGCCAATCTTTCAAGTGAGACTATGAAATCCTTGGCTTCTATAATGTCCCTTGCTTTCTAAAACCATGCTCCAGGTGAGGCCCGAACTCACAACCTCGGCATTGCTCTGCTGTGTACTGCCTTATAAGTACCGCGCGCTGACCGATTGCGCCACTGGAGGTTCTAGAGCTCAGGTAAATACCAAAATCCATGTGGGGAATACAGCCATTGGAGCTGTAATCTTGAAAGTGATTCAGTGTTAAAACAATCTTTCAAGTTATCCCTTGAATACTCTGCAAGTTTAAGATATCCATAGCATTTTAATTTGGTCCTTTGCATTATTCCCTGATCATTCTTCTAATTGATGAAGGCAATGTGATGTTCAGCCAATCGTTCAAGTGAGACTATGAAATCCTTGGCTTCTATAATGTCCCTTGCTTTCTAAAACCATGCTCCAGGTGAGGCTCGAACTCACAACCTCGGCATTGCTCTGCTGTGTACTGCCTTATAAGTACCGCGCGCTGACCGATTGCGCCACTGGAGCTTCTAGAAGTTAGGCATATACCAAAATCCATGTGGAGATTATAGCCACTGGAGCTATAATCATGAGAGTGATTCAGTGTTAGAACAATCTTTCAAGTTATCCCTTTAATACTCTGCAAGTTTAAGCTATCCATTGCATTTTAATTTTGTCATTTGCATTATTCCCTGATCATTCTTCTAATTGATGAAGGCAATGTGATGTTCAGCCAATCTTTCAAGTGAGACTATGAAATCCTTGGCTTCTATAATGTCTCTTGCTTTCTAAAACCTCGGCATTGCTCTGCTGTGTACTGCCTTATAAGTACCGCGCGCTGACCGATTGCGCCACTGGAGCTTCTAAAGCTTAGGTATATTCTAAAATCCATGTGGAGATTATAGCCACTTGAGCTATAATCTTGAGAGTGATTCAGTGTTAAAACAATCTTTCAAGTTATCCCGTTAATACTCTACAAGTTTAAGATATCCATGGAATTTTAATTGGTTCCTTTGCATTATTCCCTGATCATTCTTCTAATTGATGAAGGCAATGTGATGTTCTGCCAATCTTTCAAGTGAGACTATGAAATCCTTGGCTTCTATAACGTCCCTTGCTTTCCGAAACCATGCTCCAGGTGAGGCTCGAACTCACAACCTCGGCATTGCTCTGCTGTGTACTGCCATATAAGTACCGCGTGCTGACCGATTGCGCCACTGGAGCTTCTAGAGCTCAGGTAAATACCAAAATCCATGTGGGGATTATAGCCATTGGAGCTGTAATCTTGAAAGTGATTCAGTGTTAAAACAATCTTTCAAGTTATCCCTTGAATACTCTGCAAGTTTAAGATATCCATAGCATTTTAATTTGGTCCTTTGCATTATTCCCTGATCATTCTTCTAATTGATGAAGGCAATGTGATGTTCTGCCAATCTTTCAAGTGAGACTATGAAATCCCTGGCTTCTATAATGTCCCTTGCTTTCTAAAACCATGCTCCAGGTGAGGCTCGAACTCACAACCTCGGCATTGCTCTGCTGTGTACTGCCTTATAAGTACCGTGCGCTGACCGATTGCGCAACTGGAGCTTCTAGAGCTCAGGTAAATACCAAAATCCAGGTGGGGATTATAGCCATTGGAGCTGTAATCTTGAAAGTGATTCAGTTTTAAATCAATCTTTCAAGTTATCCCTTGAATACTCTGCAAGTTTAAGATATCCATAGCATTTTAATTTGGTCCTTTGCATTATTCCCTGATCATTCTTCTAATTGATGAAGGCAATGTGATGTTCAGCCAATCTTTCAAGTGAGACTATGAAATCCTTGGCTTCTATAATGTCCCTTGCTTTCTAAAACCATGCTCCAGGTGAGGCTCGAACTCACAACCTCGGCATTGCTCTGCTGTGTACTGCTTTATAAGTACCGCGCGCTGACCGATTGCGCCACTGGAGCTTCGAGAGCTCAGATAAATACCAAAATCCAGGTGGGGATTATAGCCATTGGAGCTGTAATCTTGAAAGTGATTCAGTTTTAAATCAATCTTTCAAGTTATCCCTTGAATACTCTGCAAGTTTAAGATATCTATAGCATTTTAATTTGGTCCTTTGCATTATTCCCTGATCATTCTTCTAATTGATGAAGGCAATGTGATGTTCAGCCAATCGTTCAAGTGAGACTATGAAATCCTTGGCTTCTATAATGTCCCTTGCTTTCTAAAACCTCTGCATTGCTCTGCTGTGTACTGCCTTATAAGTACCGCGCGCTGACCGATTGCGCCACTGGAGCTTCTAAAGCTTAGGTATATTCTAAAATCCATGTGGGGATTATAGCCATTGGAGCTGTAATCTTGAAAGTGATTCAGTGTTAAAACAATCTTTCAAGTTATCCCTTGAATACTCTGCAAGTTTAAGATATCCATAGCATTTTAATTTGGTCCTTTGCATTATTCCCTGATCATTCTTCTAATTGATGAAGGCAATGTGATGTTCTGCCAATCTTTCAAGTGAGACTATGAAATCCTTGGCTTCTATAATGTCCCTTGCTTTCTAAAATCATGTTCCAGGTGAGGCTCGAACTCACAACCTCGGCATTGCTCTGCTGTGTACTGCCTTATAAGTACCACGCGCTGACCGATTGCGCCACTGGAGCTTACAGAGCTTAGGTATATTCTAAAATCCATGTGGAGATTGTAGCCACTTGAGCTATAATCTTGAGAGTGATTCAGTGTTAAAACAATCTTTCAAGTTATCCCTTGAATACTCTGCAAGTTTAAGATATACATAGAATTTTAATTGGTTCCTTTGCATTATTCCCTGATCATTCTTCTAATTGATGAAGGCAATGTGATGTTCTGCCAATCTTTCAAGTGAGACTATGAAATCCTTGGCTTCTATAATGTCCCTTGCTTTCTAAAACCATGCTCCAGATGAGGCCCGAACTCACAACCTCGGCATTGCTCTGCTGTGTACTGCCTTATAAGTACCGCTCGCTGACCGATTGCGCCACTGGAGGTTCTAGAGCTCAGGTAAATACCAAAATCCATGTGGGGATTACAGCCATTGGAGCTGTAATCTTGAAAGTGATTCAGTGTTAAAACAGTCTTTCAAGTTATCCCTTTAATACTCTGCAAGTTTAAGCTATCCATAGCATTTTAATTTGGTCATTTGCATTATTCCCTGATCATTCTTCTAATTGATGAAGGCAATGTGATGTTCTGCCAATCTTTCAAGTGAGACTATGAAATCCTTGGCTTCTATAATGTCCCTTGCTTTCCGAAACCATGCTCCAGGTGAGGCTCGAACTGACAACCTCGGCATTGCTCTGCTGTGTACTGCCTTAAAGTACCGCGTGCTGACCGATTGCGCCACTGGAGCTTCTAGAGCTCAGGTAAATACCAAAATCCATGTGGGGATTATAGCCATTGGAGCTGTAATCTTGAAAGTGATTCAGTGTTAAAACAATCTTTCAAGTTATCCCTTGAATACTCTGCAAGTTTAAGATATCCATAGCATTTTAATTTGGTCCTTTGCATTATTCCCTGATCATTCTTCTAATTGATGAAGGCAATGTGATGTTCTGCCAATCTTTCAAGTGAGACTATGAAATCCCTGGCTTCTATAATGTCCCTTGCTTTCTAAAACCATGCTCCAGGTTAGGCTCGAACTCACAACCTCGGCATTGCTCTGCTGTGTACTGCCTTATAAGTACCGTGCGCTGACCGATTGCGCCACTGGAGCTTCTAGAGCTCAGGTAAATACCAAAATCCATGTGGGGATTATAGCCATTGGAGCTGTAATCTTGAAAGTGATTCAGTTTTAAATCAATCTTTCAAGTTATCCCTTGAATACTCTGCAAGTTTAAGATATCCATAGCATTTTAATTTGGTCCTTTGCATTATTCCCTGATCATTCTTCTAATTGATGAAGGCAATGTGATGTTCAGCCAATCTTTCAAGTGAGACTATGAAATCCTTGGCTTCTATAATGTCCCTTGCTTTCTAAAACCATGCTCCAGGTGAGGCTCGAACTCACAACCTCGGCATTGCTCTGCTGTGTACTGCTTTATAAGTACCGCGCGCTGACCGATTGCGCCACTGGAGCTTCTAGAGCTCAGGTAAATACAAAAATCCAGGTGGGGATTATAGCCATTGGAGCTGTAATCTTGAAAGTGATTCAGTTTTAAATCAATCTTTCAAGTTATCCCTTGAATACTCTGCAAGTTTAAGATATCTATAGCATTTTAATTTGGTCCTTTGCATTATTCCCTGATCATTCTTCTAATTGATGAAGGCAATATGATGTTCAGCCAATCGTTCAAGTGAGAATATGAAATCCTTGGCTTCTATAATGTCCCTTGCTTTCTAAAACCTCTGCATTGCTCTGCTGTGTACTGCCTTATAAGTACCGCGCGCTGACCGATTGCGCCACTGGAGCTTCTAAAGCTTAGGTATATTCTAAAATCTATGTGGGGATTATAGCCATTGGAGCTGTAATCTTGAAAGTGATTCAGTGTTAAAACAATCTTTCAAGTTATCCCTTGAATACTCTGCAAGTTTAAGATATCCATAGCATTTTAATTTGGTCCTTTGCATTATTCCCTGATCATTCTTCTAATTGAATAAGGCAATGTGATGTTCTGCCAATCTTTCAAGTGAGACTATGAAATCCTTGGCTTCTATAACGTCCCTTGCTTTCTAAAACAATGCTCCAGGTGAGGCTCGAACTCACAACCTCGGCATTGCTCTGCTGTGTACTGCCTTATAAGTACCGCGCGCTGACCGATTGCGCCACTGGAGCTTACAGAGCTTAGGTATATTCTAAAATCCATGTGGAGATTGTAGCCACTTGAGCTATAATCTTGAGAGTGATTCAGTGTTAAAACAATCTTTCAAGTTATCCCTTGAATACTCTGCAAGTTTAAGATATACATAGAATTTTAATTGGTTCCTTTGCATTATTCCCTGATCATTCTTCTAATTGATGAAGGCAATGTGATGTTCTGCCAATCTTTCAAGTGAGACTATGAAATCCTTGGCTTCTATAATGTCCCTTGCTTTCTAAAACCATGCTCCAGATGAGGCTCGAACTCACAACCTCGGCATTGCTCTGCTGTGTACTGCCTTATAAGTACCGTGCGCTGACCGATTGCGCAACTGGAGCTTCTAGAGCTCAGGTAAATACCAAAATCCAGGTGGGGATTATAGCCATTGGAGCTGTAATCTTGAAAGTGATTCAGTTTTAAATCAATCTTTCAAGTTATCCCTTGAATACTCTGCAAGTTTAAGATATCCATAGCATTTTAATTTGGTCCTTTGCATTATTCCCTGATCATTCTTCTAATTGATGAAGGCAATGTGATGTTCAGCCAATCTTTCAAGTGAGACTATGAAATCCTTGGCTTCTATAATGTCCCTTGCTTTCTAAAACCATGCTCCAGGTGAGGCTCGAACTCACAACCTCGGCATTGCTCTGCTGTGTACTGCTTTATAAGTACCGCGCGCTGACCGATTGCGCCACTGGAGCTTCGAGAGCTCAGATAAATACCAAAATCCAGGTGGGGATTATAGCCATTGGAGCTGTAATCTTGAAAGTGATTCAGTTTTAAATCAATCTTTCAAGTTATCCCTTGAATACTCTGCAAGTTTAAGATATCTATAGCATTTTAATTTGGTCCTTTGCATTATTCCCTGATCATTCTTCTAATTGATGAAGGCAATGTGATGTTCAGCCAATCGTTCAAGTGAGACTATGAAATCCTTGGCTTCTATAATGTCCCTTGCTTTCTAAAACCTCTGCATTGCTCTGCTGTGTACTGCCTTATAAGTACCGCGCGCTGACCGATTGCGCCACTGGAGCTTCTAAAGCTTAGGTATATTCTAAAATCCATGTGGGGATTATAGCCATTGGAGCTGTAATCTTGAAAGTGATTCAGTGTTAAAACAATCTTTCAAGTTATCCCTTGAATACTCTGCAAGTTTAAGATATCCATAGCATTTTAATTTGGTCCTTTGCATTATTCCCTGATCATTCTTCTAATTGATGAAGGCAATGTGATGTTCTGCCAATCTTTCAAGTGAGACTATGAAATCCTTGGCTTCTATAATGTCCCTTGCTTTCTAAAATCATGTTCCAGGTGAGGCTCGAACTCACAACCTCGGCATTGCTCTGCTGTGTACTGCCTTATAAGTACCACGCGCTGACCGATTGCGCCACTGGAGCTTACAGAGCTTAGGTATATTCTAAAATCCATGTGGAGATTGTAGCCACTTGAGCTATAATCTTGAGAGTGATTCAGTGTTAAAACAATCTTTCAAGTTATCCCTTGAATACTCTGCAAGTTTAAGATATACATAGAATTTTAATTGGTTCCTTTGCATTATTCCCTGATCATTCTTCTAATTGATGAAGGCAATGTGATGTTCTGCCAATCTTTCAAGTGAGACTATGAAATCCTTGGCTTCTATAATGTCCCTTGCTTTCTAAAACCATGCTCCAGATGAGGCCCGAACTCACAACCTCGGCATTGCTCTGCTGTGTACTGCCTTATAAGTACCGCTCGCTGACCGATTGCGCCACTGGAGGTTCTAGAGCTCAGGTAAATACCAAAATCCATGTGGGGATTACAGCCATTGGAGCTGTAATCTTGAAAGTGATTCAGTGTTAAAACAGTCTTTCAAGTTATCCCTTTAATACTCTGCAAGTTTAAGCTATCCATAGCATTTTAATTTGGTCATTTGCATTATTCCCTGATCATTCTTCTAATTGATGAAGGCAATGTGATGTTCTGCCAATCTTTCAAGTGAGACTATGAAATCCTTGGCTTCTATAATGTCCCTTGCTTTCCGAAACCATGCTCCAGGTGAGGCTCGAACTGACAACCTCGGCATTGCTCTGCTGTGTACTGCCTTAAAGTACCGCGTGCTGACCGATTGCGCCACTGGAGCTTCTAGAGCTCAGGTAAATACCAAAATCCATGTGGGGATTATAGCCATTGGAGCTGTAATCTTGAAAGTGATTCAGTGTTAAAACAATCTTTCAAGTTATCCCTTGAATACTCTGCAAGTTTAAGATATCCATAGCATTTTAATTTGGTCCTTTGCATTATTCCCTGATCATTCTTCTAATTGATGAAGGCAATGTGATGTTCTGCCAATCTTTCAAGTGAGACTATGAAATCCCTGGCTTCTATAATGTCCCTTGCTTTCTAAAACCATGCTCCAGGTTAGGCTCGAACTCACAACCTCGGCATTGCTCTGCTGTGTACTGCCTTATAAGTACCGTGCGCTGACCGATTGCGCCACTGGAGCTTCTAGAGCTCAGGTAAATACCAAAATCCATGTGGGGATTATAGCCATTGGAGCTGTAATCTTGAAAGTGATTCAGTTTTAAATCAATCTTTCAAGTTATCCCTTGAATACTCTGCAAGTTTAAGATATCCATAGCATTTTAATTTGGTCCTTTGCATTATTCCCTGATCATTCTTCTAATTGATGAAGGCAATGTGATGTTCAGCCAATCTTTCAAGTGAGACTATGAAATCCTTGGCTTCTATAATGTCCCTTGCTTTCTAAAACCATGCTCCAGGTGAGGCTCGAACTCACAACCTCGGCATTGCTCTGCTGTGTACTGCTTTATAAGTACCGCGCGCTGACCGATTGCGCCACTGGAGCTTCTAGAGCTCAGGTAAATACAAAAATCCAGGTGGGGATTATAGCCATTGGAGCTGTAATCTTGAAAGTGATTCAGTTTTAAATCAATCTTTCAAGTTATCCCTTGAATACTCTGCAAGTTTAAGATATCTATAGCATTTTAATTTGGTCCTTTGCATTATTCCCTGATCATTCTTCTAATTGATGAAGGCAATATGATGTTCAGCCAATCGTTCAAGTGAGAATATGAAATCCTTGGCTTCTATAATGTCCCTTGCTTTCTAAAACCTCTGCATTGCTCTGCTGTGTACTGCCTTATAAGTACCGCGCGCTGACCGATTGCGCCACTGGAGCTTCTAAAGCTTAGGTATATTCTAAAATCCATGTGGGGATTATAGCCATTGGAGCTGTAATCTTGAAAGTGATTCAGTGTTAAAACAATCTTTCAAGTTATCCCTTGAATACTCTGCAAGTTTAAGATATCCATAGCATTTTAATTTGGTCCTTTGCATTATTCCCTGATCATTCTTCTAATTGAAGAAGGCAATGTGATGTTCTGCCAATCTTTCAAGTGAGACTATGAAATCCTTGGCTTCTATAACGTCCCTTGCTTTCTAAAACAATGCTCCAGGTGAGGCTCGAACTCACAACCTCGGCATTGCTCTGCTGTGTACTGCCTTATAAGTACCGCGCGCTGACCGATTGCGCCACTGGAGCTTACAGAGCTTAGGTATATTCTAAAATCCATGTGGAGATTGTAGCCACTTGAGCTATAATCTTGAGAGTGATTCAGTGTTAAAACAATCTTTCAAGTTATCCCTTGAATACTCTGCAAGTTTAAGATATACATAGAATTTTAATTGGTTCCTTTGCATTATTCCCTGATCATTCTTCTAATTGATGAAGGCAATGTGATGTTCTGC
This sequence comes from Gobio gobio, assembly GCF_949357685.1. Taxonomy (NCBI): domain Eukaryota; kingdom Metazoa; phylum Chordata; class Actinopteri; order Cypriniformes; family Gobionidae; genus Gobio; species Gobio gobio. The sequence continues at coordinate 29,768,073 of NC_137117.1, read as the reverse complement.
CAATCTTTCAAGTGAGACTATGAAATCCTTGGCTTCTATAATGTCCCTTGCTTTCTAAAACCATGCTCCAGATGAGGCTCGAACTCACAACCTCGGCATTGCTCTGCTGTGTACTGCCTTATAAGTACCGTGCGCTGACCGATTGCGCAACTGGAGCTTCTAGAGCTCAGGTAAATACCAAAATCCAGGTGGGGATTATAGCCATTGGAGCTGTAATCTTGAAAGTGATTCAGTTTTAAATCAATCTTTCAAGTTATCCCTTGAATACTCTGCAAGTTTAAGATATCCATAGCATTTTAATTTGGTCCTTTGCATTATTCCCTGATCATTCTTCTAATTGATGAAGGCAATGTGATGTTCAGCCAATCTTTCAAGTGAGACTATGAAATCCTTGGCTTCTATAATGTCCCTTGCTTTCTAAAACCATGCTCCAGGTGAGGCTCGAACTCACAACCTCGGCATTGCTCTGCTGTGTACTGCTTTATAAGTACCGCGCGCTGACCGATTGCGCCACTGGAGCTTCGAGAGCTCAGATAAATACCAAAATCCAGGTGGGGATTATAGCCATTGGAGCTGTAATCTTGAAAGTGATTCAGTTTTAAATCAATCTTTCAAGTTATCCCTTGAATACTCTGCAAGTTTAAGATATCTATAGCATTTTAATTTGGTCCTTTGCATTATTCCCTGATCATTCTTCTAATTGATGAAGGCAATGTGATGTTCAGCCAATCGTTCAAGTGAGACTATGAAATCCTTGGCTTCTATAATGTCCCTTGCTTTCTAAAACCTCTGCATTGCTCTGCTGTGTACTGCCTTATAAGTACCGCGCGCTGACCGATTGCGCCACTGGAGCTTCTAAAGCTTAGGTATATTCTAAAATCCATGTGGGGATTATAGCCATTGGAGCTGTAATCTTGAAAGTGATTCAGTGTTAAAACAATCTTTCAAGTTATCCCTTGAATACTCTGCAAGTTTAAGATATCCATAGCATTTTAATTTGGTCCTTTGCATTATTCCCTGATCATTCTTCTAATTGATGAAGGCAATGTGATGTTCTGCCAATCTTTCAAGTGAGACTATGAAATCCTTGACTTCTATAATGTCCCTTGCTTTCTAAAATCATGTTCCAGGTGAGGCTCGAACTCACAACCTCGGCATTGCTCTGCTGTGTACTGCCTTATAAGTACCACGCGCTGACCGATTGCGCCACTGGAGCTTACAGAGCTTAGGTATATTCTAAAATCCATGTGGAGATTGTAGCCACTTGAGCTATAATCTTGAGAGTGATTCAGTGTTAAAACAATCTTTCAAGTTATCCCTTGAATACTCTGCAAGTTTAAGATATACATAGAATTTTAATTGGTTCCTTTGCATTATTCCCTGATCATTCTTCTAATTGATGAAGGCAATGTGATGTTCTGCCAATCTTTCAAGTGAGACTATGAAATCCTTGGCTTCTATAATGTCCCTTGCTTTCTAAAACCATGCTCCAGATGAGGCCCGAACTCACAACCTCGGCATTGCTCTGCTGTGTACTGCCTTATAAGTACCGCTCGCTGACCGATTGCGCCACTGGAGGTTCTAGAGCTCAGGTAAATACCAAAATCCATGTGGGGATTACAGCCATTGGAGCTGTAATCTTGAAAGTGATTCAGTGTTAAAAAAATCTTTCAAGTTATCCCTTTAATACTCTGCAAGTTTAAGCTATCCATAGCATTTTAATTTGGTCATTTGCATTATTCCCTGATCATTCTTCTAATTGATGAAGGCAATGTGATGTTCTGCCAATCTTTCAAGTGAGACTATGAAATCCTTGGCTTCTATAATGTCCCTTGCTTTCCGAAACCATGCTCCAGGTGAGGCTCGAACTGACAACCTCGGCATTGCTCTGCTGTGTACTGCCTTAAAGTACCGCGTGCTGACCGATTGCGCCACTGGAGCTTCTAAAGCTTAGGTATATTCTAAAATCCATGTGGGGATTATAGCCATTGGAGCTGTAATCTTGAAAGTGATTCAGTGTTAAAACAATCTTTCAAGTTATCCCTTGAATACTCTGCAAGTTTAAGATATCCATAGCATTTTAATTTGGTCCTTTGCATTATTCCCTGATCATTCTTCTAATTGATGAAGGCAATGTGATGTTCTGCCAATCTTTCAAGTGAGACTATGAAATCCTTGGCTTCTATAATGTCCCTTGCTTTCTAAAACCATGCTCCAGGTGAGGCTCGAACTCACAACCTCGGCATTGCTCTGCTGTGTACTGCTTTATAAGTACCGCGCGCTGACCGATTGCGCCACTGGAGCTTCGAGAGCTCAGATAAATACCAAAATCCAGGTGGGGATTATAGCCATTGGAGCTGTAATCTTGAAAGTGATTCAGTTTTAAATCAATCTTTCAAGTTATCCCTTGAATACTCTGCAAGTTTAAGATATCTATAGCATTTTAATTTGGTCCTTTGCATTATTCCCTGATCATTCTTCTAATTGATGAAGGCAATGTGATGTTCAGCCAATCGTTCAAGTGAGACTATGAAATCCTTGGCTTCTATAATGTCCCTTGCTTTCTAAAACCTCTGCATTGCTCTGCTGTGTACTGCCTTATAAGTACCGCGCGCTGACCGATTGCGCCACTGGAGCTTCTAAAGCTTAGGTATATTCTAAAATCCATGTGGGGATTATAGCCATTGGAGCTGTAATCTTGAAAGTGATTCAGTGTTAAAACAATCTTTCAAGTTATCCCTTGAATACTCTGCAAGTTTAAGATATCCATAGCATTTTAATTTGGTCCTTTGCATTATTCCCTGATCATTCTTCTAATTGATGAAGGCAATGTGATGTTCTGCCAATCTTTCAAGTGAGACTATGAAATCCTTGGCTTCTATAATGTCCCTTGCTTTCTAAAATCATGTTCCAGGTGAGGCTCGAACTCACAACCTCGGCATTGCTCTGCTGTGTACTGCCTTATAAGTACCACGTGCTGACCGATTGCGCCACTGGAGCTTACAGAGCTTAGGTATATTCTAAAATCCATGTGGAGATTGTAGCCACTTGAGCTATAATCTTGAGAGTGATTCAGTGTTAAAACAATCTTTCAAGTTATCCCTTGAATACTCTGCAAGTTTAAGATATCCATAGCATTTTAATTTGGTCCTTTGCATTATTCCCTGATCATTCTTCTAATTGATGAAGGCAATGTGATGTTCAGCCAATCTTTCAAGTGAGACTATGAAATCCTTGGCTTCTATAATGTCCCTTGCTTTCTAAAACCATGCTCCAGGTGAGGCTCGAACTCACAACCTCGGCATTGCTCTGCTGTGTACTGCTTTATAAGTACCGCGCGCTGACCGATTGCGCCACTGGAGCTTCTAGAGCTCAGGTAAATACCAAAATCCAGGTGGGGATTATAGCCATTGGAGCTGTAATCTTGAAAGTGATTCAGTGTTAAATCAATCTTTCAAGTTATCCCTTGAATACTCTGCAAGTTTAAGATATCCATAGCATTTTAATTTGGTCCTTTGCATTATTCCCTGATCATTCTTCTAATTGATGAAGGCAATGTGATGTTCAGCCAATCGTTCAAGTGAGACTATGAAATCCTTGGCTTCTATAATGTCCCTTGCTTTCTAAAACCATGCTCCAGGTGAGGCTCGAACTCACAACCTCGGCATTGCTCTGCTGTGTACTGCCTTATAAGTACCGCGCGCTGACCGATTGCGCCACTGGAGCTTCTAGAGCTCAGGTAAATACCAAAATCCAGGTGGGGATTATAGCCATTGGAGCTGTAATCTTGAAAGTGATTCAGTGTTAAATCAATCTTTCAAGTTATCCCTTGAATACTCTGCAAGTTTAAGATATCCATAGCATTTTAATTTGGTCCTTTGCATTATTCCCTGATCATCCTTCTAATTGATGAAGGCAATGTGATGTTCAGCCAATCGTTCAAGTGAGACTATGAAATCCTTGGCTTCTATAATGTCCCTTGCTTTCTAAAACCATGCTCCAGGTGAGGCTCGAACTCACAACCTCGGCATTGCTGTGCTGTGTACTGCCTTATAAGTACCGCGCGCTGACCGATTGCGCCACTGGAGCTTCTAGAGCTCAGGTAAATACCAAAATCCATGTGGGGATTATAGCCATTGGAGCTGTAATCTTGAAAGTGATTCAGTGTTAAAATAATCTTTCAAGTTATCCCTTGAATACTCTGCAAGTTTAAGATATCCATAGCATTTTAATTTGGTCCTTTGCATTATTCTCTGATCATTCTTCTAATTGATGAAGGCAATGTGATGTTCAGCAAATCTTTCAAGTGACACTTTAAAAATCCTTAGCTTCTATAATGTCCCTTGCTTTCTAAAACAATGCTCCAGGTAAGGCTCGAACTCACAACCTCGGCATTGCTCTGCTGTGTACTGCCTTATAAGTACCGCACGCTGACCGATTGCGTTACTGGAGCTTATAAAGCTTAAGTATATACCAAACGGCATGTGGAGATTATAGCCACTGGAGCTATAACCATGAGTGATTCAGTGTTAAAACAATCTTTCAAGTTATCCCTTTAATACTCTGCAAGTTTTACTCTGAGTTTACTCCCTGATCATTCTTCTAATTGATGAAGCAGAGTAGCAGCATTTTAATTTGGTCATTTGCATTATTCCCTGATAATTCTTCTAATTGATGAAGGCAATGTGATGTTCAGCCAATCTTTCAAGTGACACTTTGAAATCCTTAGGTTCTATAATGTCCCTTGCTTTCTAAAACAATGCTCCAGGTGAGGCTCGAACTCACAACCTGGGCATTGCTCTGCTGTGTACTGCCTTGTAAGTACCGCGCGCTGACCGATTGCGCCACTGGAGCTTATAAAGCTTAGGTATATTCTAAAATCCATGTGGAGATTATAGCCACTTGAGCTATAATCTTGAGAGTGATTCAGGGTTAAAATAATCTTTCAAGTTATCCCTTTAATACTCTACAAGTTTAAGAAATCCATAGAATTTTAATTGGTTCCTTTGCATTATTCCCTGATCATTCTTCTAATTGATGAAGGCAATGTGATGTTCTGCCAATCTTTCAAGTGAGACTATGAAATCCTTGGCTTCTATAATGTCCCTTGCTTTCTAAAACCATGCTCCAGGTGAGGCTCGAACTCACAACCTCGGCATTGCTCTGCTGTGTACTGCCTTATAACTACCGCACGCTGACCGATTGCTCCACTGGAGCTGCTCACACTGTGTCTTTTTACCAAACCCCATGGGGGAAATAAGAACCAAAATACACCTTTTTAAATCTAGGCTACTAAGCTTGATTACAAAAACACCTACCCGTGAGCCTCTCGTTACGAATGATTAACACACATTCTACCTATTATCTACCTCTATTAAAGATACCTATCCAATACAATGCTGGGATAACCATTATCCCTTGAACTCTCTTTTAATGAATGATGACCATACAGTGTTAGACAGGTCTTTTGCATCAAATTCTGAGAATTCTTCAAATTGTTGAAAGCCATCAAATGCTCAAATATTCTTCCAGTGTAGGTCTTGAAATTAGTTGCTACAATAATTACAATAATAATACTGGAATAATTACTTTGTTTTTAAAACTATGCTCCAGGTGAGGCTCGAACTCACAACCTCGGCATTGCTCTGCTGTGTACTGTCTTATAAGTATCGCGCACTTACCGATTGCGCCACTGGAGCTTCTAGAAGTTAGGCATATACCAAAATCCATGTGGAGATTATAGCCACTGGAGCTATAATCATGAGAGTGATTCAGTGTTAGAACAATCTTTCAAGTTATCCCTTTAATACTCTGCAAGTTTAAGCTATCCATTGCATTTTAATTTGGTCATTTGCATTATTCCCTGATCATTCTTCTAATTGATGAAGGCAATGTGATGTTCAGCCAATCTTTCAAGTGACACTTTGAAATCCTTAGCTTCTATAATGTCCCTTGCTTTCTAAAAGATTGCTCCAGGTGAGGCTCGAACTCACAACCTCGGCATTGCTCTGCTGTGTACTGCCTTATAAGTACCGCGCACTGACCGATTGCGCCACTGGAGCTTCTAGAGCGTAGGTATATACCAAAATCCATGTGGGGATTATAGTCATTGGAGCTGTAATCTTGAAAGTGATTCAGTGTTAAAACAATCTTTCAAGTTATCCCTTGAATACTCTGCAAGTTTAAGACATCCATAGCATTTTAATTTGGTCCTTTGCATTATTCCCTGATCATTCTTCTAATTGATGAAGGCAATGTGATGTTCAGCCAATCTTTCAAGTGAGACTATGAAATCCTTGGCTTCTATAATGTCCCTTGCTTTCTAAAACCATGCTCCAGGTGAGGCTCGAACTCACAACCTCGGCATTGCTCTGCTGTGTACTGCCTTATAAGTACCGCGCGCTGACCGATTGCGCCACTGGAGCTTCTAGAGCTCAGGTAAATACCAAAATCCATGTGGGGATTATAGCCATTGGAGCTGTAATCTTGAAAGTGATTCAGTGTTAAAACAATCTTTCAAGTTATCCCTTGAATTCTCTGCAAGTTTAAGATATCCATAGCATTTTAATTTGGTCCTTTGCATTATTCCCTGATCATTCTTCTAATTGATGAAGGCAATGTGATGTTCAGCCAATCTTTCAAGTGAGACTATGAAATCCTTGGCTTCTATAATGTCCCTTGCTTTCTAAAACCATGCTCCAGGTGAGGCTCGAACTCACAACCTTGGCATTGCTCTGCTGTGTACTGCTTTATAAGTACCGCGCGCTGACCGATTGCGCCACTGGAGCTTCTAAAGCTTAGGTATATTCTAAAATCCATGTGGAGATTATAGCCACTTGAGCTATAATCTTGAGAGTGATTCAGTGTTAAAACAATCTTTCAAGTTATCCCGTTAATACTCTACAAGTTTAAGATATCCATGGAATTTTAATTGGTTCCTTTGCATTATTCCCTGATCATTCTTCTAATTGATGAAGGCAATGTGATGTTCTGCCAATCTTTCAAGTGAGACTATGAAATCCTTGGCTTCTATAATGTCCCTTGCTTTCTAAAACCATGCTCCAGGTGAGGCCCGAACTCACAACCTCGGCATTGCTCTGCTGTGTACTGCCTTATAAGTACCGCGCGCTGACCGATTGCGCCACTGGAGGTTCTAGAGCTCAGGTAAATACCAAAATCCATGTGGGGAATACAGCCATTGGAGCTGTAATCTTGAAAGTGATTCAGTGTTAAAACAATCTTTCAAGTTATCCCTTGAATACTCTGCAAGTTTAAGATATCCATAGCATTTTAATTTGGTCCTTTGCATTATTCCCTGATCATTCTTCTAATTGATGAAGGCAATGTGATGTTCAGCCAATCGTTCAAGTGAGACTATGAAATCCTTGGCTTCTATAATGTCCCTTGCTTTCTAAAACCATGCTCCAGGTGAGGCTCGAACTCACAACCTCGGCATTGCTCTGCTGTGTACTGCCTTATAAGTACCGCGCGCTGACCGATTGCGCCACTGGAGCTTCTAGAAGTTAGGCATATACCAAAATCCATGTGGAGATTATAGCCACTGGAGCTATAATCATGAGAGTGATTCAGTGTTAGAACAATCTTTCAAGTTATCCCTTTAATACTCTGCAAGTTTAAGCTATCCATTGCATTTTAATTTTGTCATTTGCATTATTCCCTGATCATTCTTCTAATTGATGAAGGCAATGTGATGTTCAGCCAATCTTTCAAGTGAGACTATGAAATCCTTGGCTTCTATAATGTCTCTTGCTTTCTAAAACCTCGGCATTGCTCTGCTGTGTACTGCCTTATAAGTACCGCGCGCTGACCGATTGCGCCACTGGAGCTTCTAAAGCTTAGGTATATTCTAAAATCCATGTGGAGATTATAGCCACTTGAGCTATAATCTTGAGAGTGATTCAGTGTTAAAACAATCTTTCAAGTTATCCCGTTAATACTCTACAAGTTTAAGATATCCATGGAATTTTAATTGGTTCCTTTGCATTATTCCCTGATCATTCTTCTAATTGATGAAGGCAATGTGATGTTCTGCCAATCTTTCAAGTGAGACTATGAAATCCTTGGCTTCTATAACGTCCCTTGCTTTCCGAAACCATGCTCCAGGTGAGGCTCGAACTCACAACCTCGGCATTGCTCTGCTGTGTACTGCCATATAAGTACCGCGTGCTGACCGATTGCGCCACTGGAGCTTCTAGAGCTCAGGTAAATACCAAAATCCATGTGGGGATTATAGCCATTGGAGCTGTAATCTTGAAAGTGATTCAGTGTTAAAACAATCTTTCAAGTTATCCCTTGAATACTCTGCAAGTTTAAGATATCCATAGCATTTTAATTTGGTCCTTTGCATTATTCCCTGATCATTCTTCTAATTGATGAAGGCAATGTGATGTTCTGCCAATCTTTCAAGTGAGACTATGAAATCCCTGGCTTCTATAATGTCCCTTGCTTTCTAAAACCATGCTCCAGGTGAGGCTCGAACTCACAACCTCGGCATTGCTCTGCTGTGTACTGCCTTATAAGTACCGCGCGCTGACCGATTGCGCCACTGGAGCTTACAGAGCTTAGGTATATTCTAAAATCCATGTGGAGATTGTAGCCACTTGAGCTATAATCTTGAGAGTGATTCAGTGTTAAAACAATCTTTCAAGTTATCCCTTGAATACTCTGCAAGTTTAAGATATACATAGAATTTTAATTGGTTCCTTTGCATTATTCCCTGATCATTCTTCTAATTGATGAAGGCAATGTGATGTTCTGCCAATCTTTCAAGTGAGACTATGAAATCCTTGGCTTCTATAATGTCCCTTGCTTTCTAAAACCATGCTCCAGATGAGGCTCGAACTCACAACCTCGGCATTGCTCTGCTGTGTACTGCCTTATAAGTACCGTGCGCTGACCGATTGCGCAACTGGAGCTTCTAGAGCTCAGGTAAATACCAAAATCCAGGTGGGGATTATAGCCATTGGAGCTGTAATCTTGAAAGTGATTCAGTTTTAAATCAATCTTTCAAGTTATCCCTTGAATACTCTGCAAGTTTAAGATATCCATAGCATTTTAATTTGGTCCTTTGCATTATTCCCTGATCATTCTTCTAATTGATGAAGGCAATGTGATGTTCAGCCAATCTTTCAAGTGAGACTATGAAATCCTTGGCTTCTATAATGTCCCTTGCTTTCTAAAACCTCTGCATTGCTCTGCTGTGTACTGCCTTATAAGTACCGCGCGCTGACCGATTGCGCCACTGGAGCTTCTAAAGCTTAGGTATATTCTAAAATCCATGTGGGGATTATAGCCATTGGAGCTGTAATCTTGAAAGTGATTCAGTGTTAAAACAATCTTTCAAGTTATCCCTTGAATACTCTGCAAGTTTAAGATATCCATAGCATTTTAATTTGGTCCTTTGCATTATTCCCTGATCATTCTTCTAATTGATGAAGGCAATGTGATGTTCTGCCAATCTTTCAAGTGAGACTATGAAATCCTTGGCTTCTATAATGTCCCTTGCTTTCTAAAATCATGTTCCAGGTGAGGCTCGAACTCACAACCTCGGCATTGCTCTGCTGTGTACTGCCTTATAAGTACCACACGCTGACCGATTGCGCCACTGGAGCTTACAGAGCTTAGGTATATTCTAAAATCCATGTGGAGATTGTAGCCACTTGAGCTATAATCTTGAGAGTGATTCAGTGTTAAAACAATCTTTCAAGTTATCCCTTGAATACTCTGCAAGTTTAAGATATACATAGAATTTTAATTGGTTCCTTTGCATTATTCCCTGATCATTCTTCTAATTGATGAAGGCAATGTGATGTTCTGCCAATCTTTCAAGTGAGACTATGAAATCCTTGGCTTCTATAATGTCCCTTGCTTTCTAAAACCATGCTCCAGATGAGGCCCGAACTCACAACCTCGGCATTGCTCTGCTGTGTACTGCCTTATAAGTACCGCTCGCTGACCGATTGCGCCACTGGAGGTTCTAGAGCTCAGGTAAATACCAAAATCCATGTGGGGATTACAGCCATTGGAGCTGTAATCTTGAAAGTGATTCAGTGTTAAAACAGTCTTTCAAGTTATCCCTTTAATACTCTGCAAGTTTAAGCTATCCATAGCATTTTAATTTGGTCATTTGCATTATTCCCTGATCATTCTTCTAATTGATGAAGGCAATGTGATGTTCTGCCAATCTTTCAAGTGAGACTATGAAATCCTTGGCTTCTATAATGTCCCTTGCTTTCCGAAACCATGCTCCAGGTGAGGCTCGAACTGACAACCTCGGCATTGCTCTGCTGTGTACTGCCTTAAAGTACCGCGTGCTGACCGATTGCGCCACTGGAGCTTCTAGAGCTCAGGTAAATACCAAAATCCATGTGGGGATTATAGCCATTGGAGCTGTAATCTTGAAAGTGATTCAGTGTTAAAACAATCTTTCAAGTTATCCCTTGAATACTCTGCAAGTTTAAGATATCCATAGCATTTTAATTTGGTCCTTTGCATTATTCCCTGATCATTCTTCTAATTGATGAAGGCAATGTGATGTTCTGCCAATCTTTCAAGTGAGACTATGAAATCCCTGGCTTCTATAATGTCCCTTGCTTTCTAAAACCATGCTCCAGGTTAGGCTCGAACTCACAACCTCGGCATTGCTCTGCTGTGTACTGCCTTATAAGTACCGTGCGCTGACCGATTGCGCCACTGGAGCTTCTAGAGCTCAGGTAAATACCAAAATCCATGTGGGGATTATAGCCATTGGAGCTGTAATCTTGAAAGTGATTCAGTTTTAAATCAATCTTTCAAGTTATCCCTTGAATACTCTGCAAGTTTAAGATATCCATAGCATTTTAATTTGGTCCTTTGCATTATTCCCTGATCATTCTTCTAATTGATGAAGGCAATGTGATGTTCAGCCAATCTTTCAAGTGAGACTATGAAATCCTTGGCTTCTATAATGTCCCTTGCTTTCTAAAACCATGCTCCAGGTGAGGCTCGAACTCACAACCTCGGCATTGCTCTGCTGTGTACTGCTTTATAAGTACCGCGCGCTGACCGATTGCGCCACTGGAGCTTCTAGAGCTCAGGTAAATACAAAAATCCAGGTGGGGATTATAGCCATTGGAGCTGTAATCTTGAAAGTGATTCAGTTTTAAATCAATCTTTCAAGTTATCCCTTGAATACTCTGCAAGTTTAAGATATCTATAGCATTTTAATTTGGTCCTTTGCATTATTCCCTGATCATTCTTCTAATTGATGAAGGCAATATGATGTTCAGCCAATCGTTCAAGTGAGAATATGAAATCCTTGGCTTCTATAATGTCCCTTGCTTTCTAAAACCTCTGCATTGCTCTGCTGTGTACTGCCTTATAAGTACCGCGCGCTGACCGATTGCGCCACTGGAGCTTCTAAAGCTTAGGTATATTCTAAAATCCATGTGGGGATTATAGCCATTGGAGCTGTAATCTTGAAAGTGATTCAGTGTTAAAACAATCTTTCAAGTTATCCCTTGAATACTCTGCAAGTTTAAGATATCCATAGCATTTTAATTTGGTCCTTTGCATTATTCCCTGATCATTCTTCTAATTGAAGAAGGCAATGTGATGTTCTGCCAATCTTTCAAGTGAGACTATGAAATCCTTGGCTTCTATAACGTCCCTTGCTTTCTAAAACAATGCTCCAGGTGAGGCTCGAACTCACAACCTCGGCATTGCTCTGCTGTGTACTGCCTTATAAGTACCGCGCGCTGACCGATTGCGCCACTGGAGCTTACAGAGCTTAGGTATATTCTAAAATCCATGTGGAGATTGTAGCCACTTGAGCTATAATCTTGAGAGTGATTCAGTGTTAAAACAATCTTTCAAGTTATCCCTTGAATACTCTGCAAGTTTAAGATATACATAGAATTTTAATTGGTTCCTTTGCATTATTCCCTGATCATTCTTCTAATTGATGAAGGCAATGTGATGTTCTGCCAATCTTTCAAGTGAGACTATGAAATCCTTGGCTTCTATAATGTCCCTTGCTTTCTAAAACCATGCTCCAGATGAGGCTCGAACTCACAACCTCGGCATTGCTCTGCTGTGTACTGCCTTATAAGTACCGTGCGCTGACCGATTGCGCAACTGGAGCTTCTAGAGCTCAGGTAAATACCAAAATCCAGGTGGGGATTATAGCCATTGGAGCTGTAATCTTGAAAGTGATTCAGTTTTAAATCAATCTTTCAAGTTATCCCTTGAATACTCTGCAAGTTTAAGATATCCATAGCATTTTAATTTGGTCCTTTGCATTATTCCCTGATCATTCTTCTAATTGATGAAGGCAATGTGATGTTCAGCCAATCTTTCAAGTGAGACTATGAAATCCTTGGCTTCTATAATGTCCCTTGCTTTCTAAAACCATGCTCCAGGTGAGGCTCGAACTCACAACCTCGGCATTGCTCTGCTGTGTACTGCTTTATAAGTACCGCGCGCTGACCGATTGCGCCACTGGAGCTTCGAGAGCTCAGATAAATACCAAAATCCAGGTGGGGATTATAGCCATTGGAGCTGTAATCTTGAAAGTGATTCAGTTTTAAATCAATCTTTCAAGTTATCCCTTGAATACTCTGCAAGTTTAAGATATCTATAGCATTTTAATTTGGTCCTTTGCATTATTCCCTGATCATTCTTCTAATTGATGAAGGCAATGTGATGTTCAGCCAATCGTTCAAGTGAGACTATGAAATCCTTGGCTTCTATAATGTCCCTTGCTTTCTAAAACCTCTGCATTGCTCTGCTGTGTACTGCCTTATAAGTACCGCGCGCTGACCGATTGCGCCACTGGAGCTTCTAAAGCTTAGGTATATTCTAAAATCCATGTGGGGATTATAGCCATTGGAGCTGTAATCTTGAAAGTGATTCAGTGTTAAAACAATCTTTCAAGTTATCCCTTGAATACTCTGCAAGTTTAAGATATCCATAGCATTTTAATTTGGTCCTTTGCATTATTCCCTGATCATTCTTCTAATTGATGAAGGCAATGTGATGTTCTGCCAATCTTTCAAGTGAGACTATGAAATCCTTGACTTCTATAATGTCCCTTGCTTTCTAAAATCATGTTCCAGGTGAGGCTCGAACTCACAACCTCGGCATTGCTCTGCTGTGTACTGCCTTATAAGTACCACGCGCTGACCGATTGCGCCACTGGAGCTTACAGAGCTTAGGTATATTCTAAAATCCATGTGGAGATTGTAGCCACTTGAGCTATAATCTTGAGAGTGATTCAGTGTTAAAACAATCTTTCAAGTTATCCCTTGAATACTCTGCAAGTTTAAGATATACATAGAATTTTAATTGGTTCCTTTGCATTATTCCCTGATCATTCTTCTAATTGATGAAGGCAATGTGATGTTCTGCCAATCTTTCAAGTGAGACTATGAAATCCTTGGCTTCTATAATGTCCCTTGCTTTCTAAAACCATGCTCCAGATGAGGCCCGAACTCACAACCTCGGCATTGCTCTGCTGTGTACTGCCTTATAAGTACCGCTCGCTGACCGATTGCGCCACTGGAGGTTCTAGAGCTCAGGTAAATACCAAAATCCATGTGGGGATTACAGCCATTGGAGCTGTAATCTTGAAAGTGATTCAGTGTTAAAACAATCTTTCAAGTTATCCCTTTAATACTCTGCAAGTTTAAGCTATCCATAGCATTTTAATTTGGTCATTTGCATTATTCCCTGATCATTCTTCTAATTGATGAAGGCAATGTGATGTTCTGCCAATCTTTCAAGTGAGACTATGAAATCCTTGGCTTCTATAATGTCCCTTGCTTTCCGAAACCATGCTCCAGGTGAGGCTCGAACTGACAACCTCGGCATTGCTCTGCTGTGTACTGCCTTAAAGTACCGCGTGCTGACCGATTGCGCCACTGGAGCTTCTAGAGCTCAGGTAAATACCAAAATCCATGTGGGGATTATAGCCATTGGAGCTGTAATCTTGAAAGTGATTCAGTGTTAAAACAATCTTTCAAGTTATCCCTTGAATACTCTGCAAGTTTAAGATATCCATAGCATTTTAATTTGGTCCTTTGCATTATTCCCTGATCATTCTTCTAATTGATGAAGGCAATGTGATGTTCAGCCAATCTTTCAAGTGAGACTATGAAATCCTTGGCTTCTATAATGTCCCTTGCTTTCTAAAACCATGCTCCAGGTGAGGCTCGAACTCACAACCTCGGCATTGCTCTGCTGTGTACTGCTTTATAAGTACCGCGCGCTGACCGATTGCGCCACTGGAGCTTCGAGAGCTCAGATAAATACCAAAATCCAGGTGGGGATTATAGCCATTGGAGCTGTAATCTTGAAAGTGATTCAGTTTTAAATCAATCTTTCAAGTTATCCCTTGAATACTCTGCAAGTTTAAGATATCTATAGCATTTTAATTTGGTCCTTTGCATTATTCCCTGATCATTCTTCTAATTGATGAAGGCAATGTGATGTTCAGCCAATCGTTCAAGTGAGACTATGAAATCCTTGGCTTCTATAATGTCCCTTGCTTTCTAAAACCTCTGCATTGCTCTGCTGTGTACTGCCTTATAAGTACCGCGCGCTGACCGATTGCGCCACTGGAGCTTCTAAAGCTTAGGTATATTCTAAAATCCATGTGGGGATTATAGCCATTGGAGCTGTAATCTTGAAAGTGATTCAGTGTTAAAACAATCTTTCAAGTTATCCCTTGAATACTCTGCAAGTTTAAGATATCCATAGCATTTTAATTTGGTCCTTTGCATTATTCCCTGATCATTCTTCTAATTGATGAAGGCAATGTGATGTTCTGCCAATCTTTCAAGTGAGACTATGAAATCCTTGGCTTCTATAATGTCCCTTGCTTTCTAAAATCATGTTCCAGGTGAGGCTCGAACTCACAACCTCGGCATTGCTCTGCTGTGTACTGCCTTATAAGTACCACGCGCTGACCGATTGCGCCACTGGAGCTTACAGAGCTTAGGTATATTCTAAAATCCATGTGGAGATTGTAGCCACTTGAGCTATAATCTTGAGAGTGATTCAGTGTTAAAACAATCTTTCAAGTTATCCCTTGAATACTCTGCAAGTTTAAGATATACATAGAATTTTAATTGGTTCCTTTGCATTATTCCCTGATCATTCTTCTAATTGATGAAGGCAATGTGATGTTCTGCCAATCTTTCAAGTGAGACTATGAAATCCTTGGCTTCTATAATGTCCCTTGCTTTCTAAAACCATGCTCCAGATGAGGCCCGAACTCACAACCTCGGCATTGCTCTGCTGTGTACTGCCTTATAAGTACCGCTCGCTGACCGATTGCGCCACTGGAGGTTCTAGAGCTCAGGTAAATACCAAAATCCATGTGGGGATTACAGCCATTGGAGCTGTAATCTTGAAAGTGATTCAGTGTTAAAACAATCTTTCAAGTTATCCCTTTAATACTCTGCAAGTTTAAGCTATCCATAGCATTTTAATTTGGTCATTTGCATTATTCCCTGATCATTCTTCTAATTGATGAAGGCAATGTGATGTTCTGCCAATCTTTCAAGTGAGACTATGAAATCCTTGGCTTCTATAATGTCCCTTGCTTTCCGAAACCATGCTCCAGGTGAGGTTCGAACTGACAACCTCGGCATTGCTCTGCTGTGTACTGCCTTAAAGTACCGCGTGCTGACCGATTGCGCCACTGGAGCTTCTAGAGCTCAGGTAAATACCAAAATCCATGTGGGGATTATAGCCATTGGAGCTGTAATCTTGAAAGTGATTCAGTGTTAAAACAATCTTTCAAGTTATCCCTTGAATACTCTGCAAGTTTAAGATATCC
Source organism: Gobio gobio (assembly GCF_949357685.1). Taxonomy (NCBI): domain Eukaryota; kingdom Metazoa; phylum Chordata; class Actinopteri; order Cypriniformes; family Gobionidae; genus Gobio; species Gobio gobio. Next base: position 29,752,232 of record NC_137117.1, on the reverse strand, counting down.
ATAGCATTTTAATTTGGTCCTTTGCATTATTCCCTGATCATTCTTCTAATTGATGAAGGCAATGTGATGTTCTGCCAATCTTTCAAGTGAGACTATGAAATCCCTGGCTTCTATAATGTCCCTTGCTTTCTAAAACCATGCTCCAGGTTAGGCTCGAACTCACAACCTCGGCATTGCTCTGCTGTGTACTGCCTTATAAGTACCGTGCGCTGACCGATTGCGCCACTGGAGCTTCTAGAGCTCAGGTAAATACCAAAATCCATGTGGGGATTATAGCCATTGGAGCTGTAATCTTGAAAGTGATTCAGTTTTAAATCAATCTTTCAAGTTATCCCTTGAATACTCTGCAAGTTTAAGATATCCATAGCATTTTAATTTGGTCCTTTGCATTATTCCCTGATCATTCTTCTAATTGATGAAGGCAATGTGATGTTCAGCCAATCTTTCAAGTGAGACTATGAAATCCTTGGCTTCTATAATGATGGCGCCGCCGTGCTCGGTCGCCGTTCAGGTCGCTCCGCTAAGACTTTGCTTTTATTTATTATTCTACTCTCTTTTACTCTCTATTTTTTCCAACGGATCATCTGCTTTGATCTGTTACGACAGCAAAACACTTCTGGAAATTGGTTACCGCTACACTGACCTGTTTCAGGACACTTTCTCCAATCTTCCATCTGAGATTCGCCGGGACGCCGAGTTGAACAATGGCCACTCGAGTCGACGGCGAAGATTCAAAAAACACCGCGGGAAACGCGCTGGGATCCGCAACAGACTGAGAAAAAGAGCATTCAGTCCTCCTCTCCCGAGCATTTTGCTCGCAAATGTCCAATCCTTGGAGAATAAGATGGACGATCTTAGAGCCAGGATAAGTTTTCAACGGGACATGAGAGACTGCAACATCTATTGTCTGTCCGAAACATGGCTCACGCCAGCGGTCCCGGATACAGCCGTGACGCCGTCCGAGAACTTCTCTGTTTTTCGGATGGACAGAACAGCCGAGGCCGGGAAATCTAAAGGCGGTGGAGTGTGTTTCATGATAAACAAGAAATGGTGCGATCCTAGGAACATCTCCATTCTTTCGCGATCCTGCTCGCCTCACTTGGAACATTTAACTATCATGTGCCGGCCTTTCTACCTGCCGAGGGAGTTTTCCTCGGTCATCTCCACTGCCGTTTATATTCCACCACAAGCAGACACGGGGCTGGCTTTATCTGCCCTCCATGATGTGACCAGCGGCTTCATAAACAAACACCCCGACGCTGCTTTCATCGTCGCGGGTGATTTTAACAAAGCAAACCTAAAGAAAGTATTGCCAAACTTTCACCAGCATGTCTCCTGTCCCACACGAGGAGCAAACACACTGGATCATTGCTACTCTCCGTTTAAGAACGCCTACAAAGCTCGTTCACAGCCAGCTTTTGGCAAATCGGACCATGCCGCCATTTTCCTCACACCGGAATATAAACAAAGGCTCGTTCAAGAGCCCCCGGTGAGGAGGGAAGTCAAACGCTGGTCATCCCATTCAGAGATCACGCTACAGGCAGCTCTTGATGACGTCGACTGGGACATGTTCCGCGCGAGTTCTGAAGACGTCAGCGAGTTCACAGAAGTGGCGCTCTGCTTTATCAACACACTGACAGAGCAAGCCACACAAACAATAACTATAACGTCCTTCCCTAATCAGAAACCGTGGGTGGACAGTTCAATTCGCACTGCAGTAAACTCGCGCACCACCGCTTACAATGCCGGTCTCCTAACGGGGGATATGAGGGAGTACAAAGCTTCATGTTACGCCCTCCGGCGCGCCGTTAAAGCCGCAAAACTCCGCTATAAAGACCGAGTGGAATCTCATTTCCAACTCAACGACTCCCGGCGGATGTGGCAGGGACTGAGAACCATCTGTGCTTTTGGAACTAAATCCTCTGCAGAGGTGAGAGCTGATCCGTTACTGGTGAACGAGTTAAACTCTTTCTAAGCTCGCTTTGATGGTAATCGCGGCAGCGCGACTCCGGCGAGTGACGCGTCAGAGAGAGTCCCTCAGAGCAGCAACGGTCACGTGATCTCTGTCTCGGAGGACGAGGTTCGGAGGGCACTCAAACGTGTGGATGTCAGGAAAGCTGCTGGGCCGGATGGTATTTCAGGTCGTGTTCTGCGGTCCTGTGCTGATCAGCTCGCAGGGCTCTTTACATCCATATTCAACGAGTCCCTTGCTACATCTGTTGTCCCCACCTCCTTCAAACGATCCTCCATCATCCCTGTACCTAAGATCAGTAAACCCTCTTGCCTAAATGACTATCGTCCAGTGGCTCTCACATCTTTAGTCATGAAGGTCTTTGAGAGACTCATTAAAAACAACATTTGCTCCTCCATTCCTGACACTTTGGACCCTCTTCAGTTTGCCTATCGTCCCAATAGATCGACTGAAGATGCCATTTCTCACGTCCTTCACTCCTGCCTCACTCACATCGACAGCAAAAGTGGGAACTATGTCAGGCTGCTATTTATTGACTATAGCTCAGCCTTTAACACCATAGTTCCCATTAAGCTAACACACAAACTCCTGGATCTAGGCCTGAATTCTTCTCTCTGCCTCTGGATTGAAGATTTCCTCACTGGCAGACCCCAGGCGGTGAGAGTAGGCCAGTTCACCTCCACCTCCATCACCCTGAGTGTTGGAGCTCCACAGGGCTGTGTGCTGAGTCCCCTGCTCTACTCTCTCTACACCCATGACTGTTTGTCCACACACAGCTCCACCTCTATCATCAAGTTTGCTGATGATACTGTTGTCCTGGGTCTCATCTCCAACAACAATGAGACGGCATACTTGGACGAAGTGGAGCAACTGACATCATGGTGCCAGGACAACTGTCTCTCTCTGAATGTTAACAAGACCAAAGAACTGATTGTGGACTTCAGGAAGAGACAGCATCGGTCATACTCCCCTCTCATGATCAGCGGGACACCGGTAGAGAGAGTGAGCAGCTTCAAATACCTGGGTGTGAACATCTCCGAGGATCTGACCTGGACTACACACATCCAGACACAGGTGAAAAAAGCCAGGCAAAGACTGTACCACCTGCGCCAGCTGAGGAAATTCAGGGTTTCATCAGCCATCCTGAAAACTTTCTATCGAGGGGCGATAGAAAGTGTCCTGACTCAGTGCATCACAGCGTGGTACGGGAACAGCACCAGTCACGACTGCAAAGCCCTGCAAAGAGTGGTGCGCTTATCCGAGCGCATCTCAGGCTCAGCTCTCCCGTCTCTGCAGGACATCTACACCAAACGCTGCAGAGGTAGAGCTACTAAAATCATCAGAGACATTAATCACCCTGCAAACTCTCACTTCACCCTGCTGCCATCTGGTAAGCGCTTCCGTAGCCTGATGGCAAAGACTGAAAGACTCAGGAGGAGTTTCTTCCCCCAGGCCATCAGACTCCTGAACTCAGTCACGTGACTTCACTTCACACCCGCACACACATAAACATCCAGTCTTTTAACATTAACATCCACATACTGCAATTGCACTGCACTTTACGTCCCTATTGTTACTGCGTAACAACCTGTAATAAACCTTGCACATTATACTTCTTTATATATACATATTATATATTTTATGTTAACCACTTATTTTTAAGTCTACAGTTTATCTCACTTATCATATCCACATATTTTTTATATTTTTATTTTTATCTTATTTCCTATTTTTATCTTAACTTGATTTATTTATAATTCTACTTATGTTAATACTTTTTATTCTAATTTTATTCTATTTCTATTTAATTTCTTGTAACTGTTATTTGCACTGTCCATGGAGCGGACCTGTTTACATTTCACTGCCAGTTGTATATTGTGTATATAACTGTGTATGTGACAAATAAAACTCTTGAATCTTGAATCTTGAATCTATAATGTCCCTTGCTTTCTAAAACCATGCTCCAGGTGAGGCTCGAACTCACAACCTCGGCATTGCTCTGCTGTGTACTGCTTTATAAGTACCGCGCGCTGACCGATTGCGCCACTGGAGCTTCTAGAGCTCAGGTAAATACAAAAATCCAGGTGGGGATTATAGCCATTGGAGCTGTAATCTTGAAAGTGATTCAGTTTTAAATCAATCTTTCAAGTTATCCCTTGAATACTCTGCAAGTTTAAGATATCTATAGCATTTTAATTTGGTCCTTTGCATTATTCCCTGATCATTCTTCTAATTGATGAAGGCAATATGATGTTCAGCCAATCGTTCAAGTGAGAATATGAAATCCTTGGCTTCTATAATGTCCCTTGCTTTCTAAAACCTCTGCATTGCTCTGCTGTGTACTGCCTTATAAGTACCGCGCGCTGACCGATTGCGCCACTGGAGCTTCTAAAGCTTAGGTATATTCTAAAATCCATGTGGGGATTATAGCCATTGGAGCTGTAATCTTGAAAGTGATTCAGTGTTAAAACAATCTTTCAAGTTATCCCTTGAATACTCTGCAAGTTTAAGATATCCATAGCATTTTAATTTGGTCCTTTGCATTATTCCCTGATCATTCTTCTAATTGAAGAAGGCAATGTGATGTTCTGCCAATCTTTCAAGTGAGACTATGAAATCCTTGGCTTCTATAATGTCCCTTGCTTTCTAAAACAATGCTCCAGGTGAGGCTCGAACTCACAACCTCGGCATTGCTCTGCTGTGTACTGCCTTATAAGTACCGCGCGCTGACCGATTGCGCCACTGGAGCTTACAGAGCTTAGGTATATTCTAAAATCCATGTGGAGAATGTAGCCACTTGAGCTATAATCTTGAGAGTGATTCAGTGTTAAAACAATCTTTCAAGTTATCCCTTGAATACTCTGCAAGTTTAAGATATACATAGAATTTTAATTGGTTCCTTTGCATTATTCCCTGATCATTCTTCTAATTGATGAAGGCAATGTGATGTTCTGCCAATCTTTCAAGTGAGACTATGAAATCCTTGGCTTCTATAATGTCCCTTGCTTTCTAAAACCATGCTCCAGATGAGGCCCGAACTCACAACCTCGGCATTGCTCTGCTGTGTACTGCCTTATAAGTACCGCGCGCTGACCGATTGCGCCACTGGAGCTTATAAAGCTTAGGTATATTCTAAAATCCATGTGGAGATTATAGCCACTTGAGCTATAATCTTGAGAGTGATTCAGGGTTAAAATAATCTTTCAAGTTATCCCTTTAATACTCTACAAGTTTAAGAAATCCATAGAATTTTAATTGGTTCCTTTGCATTATTCCCTGATCATTCTTCTAATTGATGAAGGCAATGTGATGTTCTGCCAATCTTTCAAGTGAGACTATGAAATCCTTGGCTTCTATAATGTCCCTTGCTTTCTAAAACCATGCTCCAGGTGAGGCTCGAACTCACAACCTCGGCATTGCTCTGCTGTGTACTGCCTTATAAGTACCGCGCTGACCCATTGCGACACTGGAGCTTATAAAGCTTAGGTATATTCTAAAATCCATGTGGAGATTATAGCCACTTGAGCTATAATCTTGAGAGTGATTCAGGGTTAAAACAATCTTTCAAGTTATCCCTTTAATACTGTACAAGTTTAAGATATCCATAGAATTTTAATTGGTTCCTTTGCATTATTCCCTGATCATTCTTCTAATTGATGAAGGCAATGTGATGTTCTGCCAATCTTTCAAGTGAGACTATGAAATCCTTGGCTTCTATAATTGTCCCTTGCTTTCTAAAACCATGCTCCAGGTGAGGCTCGAACTCACAACCTCGGCATTGCTCTGCTGTGTACTGCCTTATAACTACCGCACGCTGACCGATTGCGCCACTGGAGCTGCTCACACTGTGTCTTTTTACCAAACCCCATGGGGGAAATAAGAACCAAAATACACCTTTTTAAATCTAGGCTACTAAGCTTGATTACAAAAACACCTACCCGTGAGCCTCTCGTTACGAATGATTAACACACATTCTACCTATTATCTACCTCTATTAAAGATACCTATCCAATACAATGCTGGGATAACCATTATCCCTTGAACTCTCTTTTAATGAATGATGACCATACAGTGTTAGACAGGTCTTTTGCATCAAATTCTGAGAATTCTTCAAATTGTTGAAAGCCATCAAATGCTCAAATATTCTTCCAGTTAAGGTCTTGAAATTAGTTGCTACAATAATTACAATAATAATACTGGAATAATTACTTTGTTTTTAAAACCATACTCCAGGTGAGGCTCGAACTCACAACCTCGGCATTGCTCTGCTGTGTACTGTCTTATAAGTACCGCGCACTTACCGATTGCGCCACTGGAGCTTCTAGAAGTTAGGCATATACCAAAATCCATGTGGAGATTATAGCCACTGGAGCTATAATCATGAGAGTGATTCAGTGTTAGAACAATCTTTCAAGTTATCCCTTTAATACTCTGCAAGTTTAAGCTATCCATTGCATTTTAATTTGGTCATTTGCATTATTCCCTGATCATTCTTCTAATTGATGAAGGCAATGTGATGTTCAGCCAATCTTTCAAGTGACACTTTGAAATCCTTAGCTTCTATAATGTCCCTTGCTTTCTAAAAGATTGCTCCAGGTGAGGCTCGAACTCACAACCTCGGCATTGCTCTGCTGTGTACTGCCTTATAAGTACCGCGCACTGACCGATTGCGCCACTGGAGCTTCTAGAGCGTAGGTATATACCAAAATCCATGTGGGGATTATAGTCATTGGAGCTGTAATCTTGAAAGTGATTCAGTGTTAAAACAATCTTTCAAGTTATCCCTTGAATACTCTGCAAGTTTAAGATATCCATAGCATTTTAATTTGGTCCTTTGCATTATTCCCTGATCATTCTTCTAATTGATGAAGGCAATGTGATGTTCAGCCAATCTTTCAAGTGAGACTATGAAATCCTTGGCTTCTATAATGTCCCTTGCTTTCTAAAACCATGCTCCAGGTGAGGCTCGAACTCACAACCTCGGCATTGCTCTGCTGTGTACTGCCTTATAAGTACCGCGCACTGACCGATTGCGCCACTGGAGCTTCTAGAGCGTAGGTATATACCAAAATCCATGTGGGGATTATAGTCATTGGAGCTGTAATCTTGAAAGTGATTCAGTGTTAAAACAATCTTTCAAGTTATCCCTTGAATACTCTGCAAGTTTAAGATATCCATAGCATTTTAATTTGGTCCTTTGCATTATTCCCTGATCATTCTTCTAATTGATGAAGGCAATGTGATGTTCAGCCAATCTTTCAAGTGAGACTATGAAATCCTTGGCTTCTATAATGTCCCTTGCTTTCTAAAACCATGCTCCAGGTGAGGCTCGAACTCACAACCTCGGCATTGCTCTGCTGTGTACTGCTTTATAAGTACCGCGCGCTGACCGATTGCGCCACTGGAGCTTCTAGAGCTCAGGTAAATACAAAAATCCAGGTGGGGATTATAGCCATTGGAGCTGTAATCTTGAAAGTGATTCAGTTTTAAATCAATCTTTCAAGTTATCCCTTGAATACTCTGCAAGTTTAAGATATCTATAGCATTTTAATTTGGTCCTTTGCATTATTCCCTGATCATTCTTCTAATTGATGAAGGCAATATGATGTTCAGCCAATCGTTCAAGTGAGACTATGAAATCCTTGGCTTCTATAATGTCCCTTGCTTTCTAAAACCTCTGCATTGCTCTGCTGTGTACTGCCTTATAAGTACCGCGCGCTGACCGATTGCGCCACTGGAGCTTCTAAAGCTTAGGTATATTCTAAAATCCATGTGGGGATTATAGCCATTGGAGCTGTAATCTTGAAAGTGATTCAGTGTTAAAACAATCTTTCAAGTTATCCCTTTAATACTCTGCAAGTTTAAGATATCCATAGCATTTTAATTTGGTCCTTTGCATTATTCCCTGATCATTCGTCTAATTGAAGAAGGCAATGTGATGTTCTGCCAATCTTTCAAGTGAGACTATGAAATCCTTGGCTTCTATAATGTCCCTTGCTTTCTAAAACAATGCTCCAGGTGAGGCTCGAACTCACAACCTCTGCATTGCTCTGCTGTGTACTGCCTTATAAGTACTGCGCGCTGACCGATTGCGCCACTGGAGCTTACAGTGCTTAGGTATATTCTAAAATCCATGTGGAGATTGTAGCCACTTGAGCTATAATCTTGAGAGTGATTCAGTGTTAAAACAATCTTTCAAGTTATCCCTTGAATACTCTGCAAGTTTAAGATATACATAGAATTTTAATTGGTTCCTTTGCATTATTCCCTGATCATTCTTCTAATTGATGAAGGCAATGTGATGTTCTGCCAATCTTTCAAGTGAGACTATGAAATCCTTGGCTTCTATAATGTCCCTTGCTTTCTAAAACCATGCTCCAGATGAGGCCCGAACTCACAACCTCGGCATTGCTCTGCTGTGTACTGCCTTATAAGTACCGCGCGCTGACCGATTGCGCCACTGCAGCTTATAAAGCTTAGGTATATTCTAAAATCCATGTGGAGATTATAGCCACTTGAGCTATAATCTTGAGAGTGATTCAGGGTTAAAATAATCTTTCAAGTTATCCCTTTAATACTCTACAAGTTTAAGAAATCCATAGAATTTTAATTGGTTCCTTTGCATTATTCCCTGATCATTCTTCTAATTGATGAAGGCAATGTGATGTTCTGCCAATCTTTCAAGTGAGACAATGAAATCCTTGGCTTCTATAATGTCCCTTGCTTTCTAAAACCATGCTCCAGGTGAGGCTCGAACTCACAACCTCGGCATTGCTCTGCTGTGTACTGCCTTATAAGTACCGCGCGCTGACCCATTGCGACACTGGAGCTTATAAAGCTTAGGTATATTCTAAAATCCATGTGGAGATTATAGCCACTTGAGCTATAATCTTGAGAGTGATTCAGGGTTAAAACAATCTTTCAAGTTATCCCTTTAATACTGTACAAGTTTAAGATATCCATAGAATTTTAATTGGTTCCTTTGCATTATTCCCTGATCATTCTTCTAATTGATGAAGGCAATGTGATGTTCTGCCAATCTTTCAAGTGAGACTATGAAATCCTTGGCTTCTATAATTGTCCCTTGCTTTCTAAAACCATGCTCCAGGTGAGGCTCGAACTCACAACCTCGGCATTGCTCTGCTGTGTACTGCCTTATAACTACCGCACGCTGACCGATTGCGCCACTGGAGCTGCTCACACTGTGTCTTTTTACCAAACCCCATGGGGGAAATAAGAACCAAAATACACCTTTTTAAATCTAGGCTACTAAGCTTGATTACAAAAACACCTACCCGTGAGCCTCTCGTTACGAATGATTAACACACATTCTACCTATTATCTACCTCTATTAAAGATACCTATCCAATACAATGCTGGGATAACCATTATCCCTTGAACTCTCTTTTAATGAATGATGACCATACAGTGTTAGACAGGTCTTTTGCATCAAATTCTGAGAATTCTTCAAATTGTTGAAAGCTATCAAATGCTCAAATATTCTTCCAGTTTAGGTCTTGAAATTAGTTGCTACAATAATTACAATAATAATACTGGAATAATTACTTTGTTTTTAAAACCATTTTCCAGGTGAGGCTCGAACTCACAACCTCGGCATTGCTCTGCTGTGTACTGTCTTATAAGTACCGCGCACTTACCGATTGCGCCACTGGAGCTTCTAGAAGTTAGGAATGTACCAAAATCCATGTGGAGATTATAGCCACTGGAGCTATAATCATGAGAGTGATTCAGTGTTAGAACAATCTTTCAAGTTATCCCTTTAATACTCTGCAAGTTTAAGCTATCCATTGCATTTTAATTTGGTCATTTGCATTATTCCCTGATCATTCTTCTAATTGATGAAGGCAATGTGATGTTCAGCCAATCTTTCAAGTGACACTTTGAAATCCTTAGCTTCTATAATGTCCCTTGCTTTCTAAAAGATTGCTCCAGGTGAGGCTCGAACTCACAACCTCGGCATTGCTCTGCTGTGTACTGCCTTATAAGTACCGCGCACTGACCGATTGCGCCACTGGAGCTTCTAGAGCGTAGGTATATACCAAAATCCATGTGGGGATTATAGTCATTGGAGCTGTAATCTTGAAAGTGATTCAGTGTTAAAACAAACTTTCAAGTTATCCCTTGAATACTCTGCAAGTTTAAGATATCCATAGCATTTTAATTTGGTCCTTTGCATTATTCCCTGATCATTCTTCTAATTGATGAAGGCAATGTGATGTTCAGCCAATCTTTCAAGTGAGACTATGAAATCCTTGGCTTCTATAATGTCCCTTGCTTTCTAAAACCATGCTCCAGGTGAGGCTTGAACTCACAACCTCGGCATTGCTCTGCTGTGTACTGCTTTATAAGTACCGCGCGCTGACCGATTGCGCCACTGGAGCTTCTAGAGCTCAGGTAAATACCAAAATCCAGGTGGGGATTATAGCCATTGGAGCTGTAATCTTGAAAGTGATTCAGTTTTAAATCAATCTTTCAAGTTATCCCTTGAATACTCTGCAAGTTTAAGATATCCATAGCATTTTAATTTGGTCCTTTGCATTATTCCCTGATCATTCTTCTAATTGATGAAGGCAATGTGATGTTCAGCCAATCGTTCAAGTGAGACTATGAAATCCTTGGCTTCTATAATGTCCCTTGCTTTCTAAAACCATGCTCCAGGTGAGGCTCGAACTCACAACCTCGGCATTGCTCTGCTGTATACTGCCTTATAAGTACCGCGCGCTGACCGATTGCGCCACTGGAGCTTCTAGAGCTCAGGTAAATGCCAAAATCCATGTGGGGATTATAGCCATTGGAGCTGTAATCTTGAAAGTGATTCAGTGTTAAAATAATCTTTCAAGTTATCCCTTGAATACTCTGCAAGTTTAAGATATCCATAGCATTTTAATTTGGTCCTTTGCATTATTCTCTGATCATTCTTCTAATTGATGAAGGCAATGTGATGTTCTGCCAATCTTTCAAGTGAGACTATGAAATCCTTGGCTTCTATAATGTCCCTTGCTTTCTAAAACCATGCTCCAGGTGAGGCTCGAACTCACAACCTCGGCATTGCTCTGCTGTGTACTGCCTTATAAGTACCGCGCGCTGACCGATTGCGCCACTGGAGCTTCTAAAGCTTAGGTATATACCAAAATCCATGTGGGGATTATAGTCATTGGAGCTGTAATCTTGAAAGTGATTCAGTGTTAAAACAATCTTTCAAGTTATCCCTTGAATACTCTGCAAGTTTAAGATATCCATAGCATTTTAATTTGGTCCTTTGCATTATTCCCTGATCATTCTTCTAATTGATGAAGGCAATGTGATGTTCAGCCAATCTTTCAAGTGAGACTATGAAATCCTTGGCTTCTATAATATCCCTTGCTTTCTAAAACCATGCTCCAGGTGAGGCTCGAACTCACAACCTCGGCATTGCTCTGCTGTGTACTGCCTTATAAGTACCGCGCGCTGACCGATTGCGCCACTGGAGCTTCTAAAGCTTAGGTATATTCTAAAATCCATGTGGAGATTATAGCCACTTGAGCTATAATCTTGAGAGTGATTCAGTGTTAAAACAATCTTTCAAGTTATCCCTTGAATACTCTGCAAGTTTAAGCTATCCATTGCATTTTAATTTGGTCATTTGCATTATTCCCTGATCATTCTTCTTATTGATGAAGGCAATGTGATGTTCAGCCAATCTTTCAAGTGACACTTTGAAATCCTTAGCTTCTATAATGTCCCTTGCTTTCTAAAACCATGCTCCAGGTGAGGCTCGAACTCACAACCTCGGCAATGCTCTGCTATGTACTTCCTTATAATAGTACCGCGCGCTGACCGATTGCGCCACTGGAGCTGCTCGCACTGTGTCTTTTTACAAAACCCCATGGGGGAAATAAGAACCAAAATACACCTTTTTAAATCTAGGCTACTAAGCTTGATTACAAAAACACCTACCCGTGAGCCTCTCGTTACGAATGATTAACACACATTCTACCTATTATCTACCTCTATTAAAGATACCTATCCAATACAATGCTGGGATAACCATTATCCCTTGAACTCTCTTTTAATGAATGATGACCATACAGTGTTAGACAGGTCTTTTGCATCAAATTCTGAGAATTCTTCAAATTGTTGAAAGCCATCCAATACTCAAATATTCTTTCAGTTTAGGTCTTGAAATTAGTTGCTACAATAATTACAATAATAATACTGCAATAATTACTTTGTTTGTAAAACCATGCTCCAGGTGAGGCTCGAACTCACAACCTCGGCATTGCTCTGCTGCGTACTGTCTTATAAGTACCGCGCGCTGACCGATTGCGCCACTGGAGCTTCTAGAAGTTAGGCATATACCAAAATCCATGTGGAGATTATAGCCACTGGAGCTATAATCATGAGAGTGATTCAGTGTTAGAACAATCTTTCAAGTTATCCCTTTAATACTCTGCAAGTTTAAGCTATCCATTGCATTTTAATTTTGTCATTTGCATTATTCCCTGATCATTCTTCTAATTGATGAAGGCAATGTGATGTTCAGCCAATCTTTCAAGTGACACTTTGAAATCCTTAGCTTCTATAATGTCCCTTGCTTTCTAAAAGAATGCTCCAGGTGAGGCTCGAACTCACAACCTCGGCATTGCTCTGCTGTGTACTGCCTTATAAGTACCGCGCGCTGACCGATTGCGCCACTGGAGCTTCTAGAGCATAGGTATATACCAAAATCCATGTGGGAATTATAGTCATTGGAGCTGTAATCTTGAAAGTGATTCAGTGTTAAAACAATCTTTCAAGTTATCCCTTGAATACTCTGCAAGTTTAAGATATCCATAGCATTTTAATTTGGTCCTTTGCATTATTCCCTGATCATTCTTCTAATTGATGAAGGCAATGTGATGTTCAGCCAATCTTTCAAGTGAGACTATGAAATCCTTGGCTTCTATAATGTCCCTTGCTTTCTAAAACCTCTGCATTGCTCTGCTGCGTACTGCCTTATAAGTATCGCGCGCTGACCGATTGCGCCACTGGATTTTCTAAAGCTTAGGTATATTCTAAAATCCATGTGGAGATTAATGCCACTTGAGCTATAATCTTGAGAGTGATTCAGTGTTAAAACAATCTTTCAAGTTATCCCTTTAATACTCTGCAAGTTTAAGCTATCCATTGCATTTTAATTTGGTCATTTGCATTATTCCCTGATCATTCTTCTAATTGATGAAGGCAATGTGATGTTGAGCCAATCTTTCAAGTGACACTTTGAAATCCTTAGCTTCTATAATGTCCCTTGCTTTCTAAAAGATTGCTCCAGATGAGGCTCGAACTCACAACCTCGGCATTACTCTGCTGTGTACTGCCTTATAAGTACCGCGCGCTGACCGATTGCACCACTGGAGCTTCTAGAGCTTAGGTATATACCAAAATCCATGTGGGGATTATAGTCATTGGAGCTGTAATCTTGAAAGTGATTCAGTGTTAAAACAATCTTTCAAGTTATCCCTTGAATACTCTGCAAGTTTAAGATATCCATAGCATTTTAATTTGGTCCTTTGCATTTTTCCCTGATCATTCTTCTAATTGATGAAGGCAATGTGATGTTCAGCCAATCTTTCAAGTGAGACTATGAAATCCTTGGCTTCTATAATATCCCTTGCTTTCTAAAACCATGCTCCAGGTGAGGCTCGAACTCACAACCTCGGCATTGCTCTGCTGTGTACTGCCTTATAAGTACCGCGCGCTGACCGATTGCGCCACTGGAGCTTCTAAAGCTTAGGTATATTCTAAAATCCACGTGGAGATTATAGCCACTTGAGCTATAATCTTGAGAGTGATTCAGGGTTAAAATAATCTTTCAAGTTATCCCTTTAATACTCTACAAGTTTAAGAAATCCATAGAATTTTAATTGGTTCCTTTGCATTATTCCCTGATCATTCTTCTAATTGATGAAGGCAATGTGATGTTCTGCCAATCTTTCAAGTGAGACTATGAAATCCTTAGCTTCTATAATGTCCCTTGCTTTCTAAAACCATGCTCCAGGTGAGGCTCGAACTCACAACCTCGGCATTGCTCTGCTGTGTACTGCCTTATAACTACCGCACGCTGACCGATTGCGCCACTGGAGCTGCTCACACTGTGTCTTTTTACCAAACCCCATGGGGGAAATAAGAACCAAAATACACCTTTTTAAATCTAGGCTACTAAGCTTGATTACAAAAACACCTACCCGTGAGCCTCTCGTTACGAATGATTAACACACATTCTACCTATTATCTACCTCTATTAAAGATACCTATCCAATACAATGCTGGGATAACCATTATCCCTTGAACTCTCTTTTAATGAATGATGACCATACAGTGTTAGACAGGTCTTTTGCATCAAATTCTGAGAATTCTTCAAATTGTTGAAAGCCATCAAATGCTCAAATATTCTTTCAGTTTAGTTCTTGAAATTAGTTGCTACAATAATTACAATAATAATACTGCAATAATTACTTTGTTTTTAAAACCATGCTCCAGGTGAGGCTCGAACTCACAACCTCGGCATTGCTCTGCTGTGTACTGCCTTATAAGTACCGCGCGCTGACCGATTGCGCCACTGGAGCTTCTCGAGCTTAGGTATATACCAAAATCCATGTGGGGATTATAGTCATTGGAGCTGTAATCTTGAAAGTGATTCAGTGTTAAAACAATCTTTCAAGTTATCCCTTGAATACTCTGCAAGTTTAAGATATCCATAGCATTTAAATTTGGTCCTTTGCATTATTCCCTGATCATTCTTCTAATTGATGAAGGCAATGTGTTGTTCAGCCAATCTTTCAAGTGAGACTATGAAATCCTTGGCTTCTATAATGTCCCTTGCTTTCTAAAACCTGGCTCCAGGTGAGGCTCGAACTCACAACCTCGGCATTTCTCTGCTGTGTACTGCCTTATAAGTACCGCGCGCTGACCGATTGCGCCACTGGAGCTTCTAGAGTTCAGGTAAATACCAAAATCCATGTGGGGATTATAGCCATTGGAGCTGTAATCTTGAAAGTGATTCAGTGTTAAAACAATCTTTCAAGTTATCCCTTGAATACTCTGCAAGTTTAAGATATCCATAGCATTTTAATTTGGTCCTTTGCATTTTTCCCTGATCATTCTTCTAATTGATGAAGGCAATGTGATGTTCAGCCAATCTTTCAAGTGAGACTATGAAATCCTTGGCTTCTATAATGTCCCTTGCTTTCTAAAACCATGCTCCAGGTGAGGCTCGAACTCACAACCTCGGCATTGCTCTGCTGTGTACTGCCTTATAAGTACTGCGCGCTGACCGATTGCGCCACTGGAGCTTCTAAAGCTTAGGTATATTCTAAAATCCATGTGGAGATTGTAGCCACTTGAGCTATAATCTGGAGAGTAATTCAGTGTTAAAACAATCTTTCAAGTTATCCCGTTAATACTCTACAAGTTTAAGATATCCATGAAATTTTAATTGGTTCCTTTGCATTATTCCCTGATCATTCTTCTAATAGATGAAGGCAATGTGATGTTCTGCCAATCTTTCAAGTGAGACTATGAAATCCTTGGCTTCTATAATGTCCCTTGCTTTCTAAACCATGCTCCAGGTGAGGCTCGAACTCACAACCTCAGCATTGCTCTGCTGTGTACTGCCTTATAAGTACCGCGCGCTGACCGATTGCGCCACTGGAGCTTCTAGAGCTCAGGTAAATACCAAAATCCATGTCGGGATTACAGCCATTGGAGCTGTAATCTTGAAAGTGATTCAGTGTTAAAACAATCTTTCAAGTTATCCCTTGAATACTCTGCAAGTTTAAGCTATCCATTGCATTTTAATTTGGTCATTTGCATTATTCCCTGATCATTCTTCTAATTGATGAAGGCAATGTGATGTTCAGCCAATCTTTCAAGTGACACTTTGAAATCCTTAGCTTCTATAATGTCCCTTGCTTTCTAAAAGATTGCTCCAGGTGAGGCTCGAACTCACAACCTCGGCATTGCTCTGCTGTGTACTGCCTTATAAGTACCGCGCACTGACCGATTGCGCCACTGGAGCTTCTAGAGCGTAGGTATATACCAAAATCCATGTGGGGATTATAGTCATTGGAGCTGTAATCTTGAAAGTGATTCAGTGTTAAAACAATCTTTCAAGTTATCCCTTGAATACTCTGCAAGTTTAAGATATCCATAGCATTTTAATTTGGTCCTTTGCATTATTCCCTGATCATTCTTCTAATTGATGAAGGCAATGTGATGTTCAGCCAATCTTTCAAGTGAGACTATGAAATCCTTGGCTTCTATAATGTCCCTTGCTTTCTAAAACCATGCTCCAGGTGAGGCTCGAACTCACAACCTCGGCATTGCTCTGCTGTGTACTGCCTTATAAGTACCGCGCACTGACCGATTGCGCCACTGGAGCTTCTAGAGCGTAGGTATATACCAAAATCCATGTGGGGATTATAGTCATTGGAGCTGTAATCTTGAAAGTGATTCAGTGTTAAAACAATCTTTCAAGTTATCCCTTGAATACTCTGCAAGTTTAAGATATCCATAGCATTTTAATTTGGTCCTTTGCATTATTCCCTGATCATTCTTCTAATTGATGAAGGCAATGTGATGTTCAGCCAATCTTTCAAGTGAGACTATGAAATCCTTGGCTTCTATAATGTCCCTTGCTTTCTAAAACCATGCTCCAGGTGAGGCTCGAACTCACAACCTCGGCATTGCTCTGCTGTGTACTGCTTTATAAGTACCGCGCGCTGACCGATTGCGCCACTGGAGCTTCTAGAGCTCAGGTAAATACAAAAATCCAGGTGGGGATTATAGCCATTGGAGCTGTAATCTTGAAAGTGATTCAGTTTTAAATCAATCTTTCAAGTTATCCCTTGAATACTCTGCAAGTTTAAGATATCTATAGCATTTTAATTTGGTCCTTTGCATTATTCCCTGATCATTCTTCTAATTGATGAAGGCAATATGATGTTCAGCCAATCGTTCAAGTGAGACTATGAAATCCTTGGCTTCTATAATGTCCCTTGCTTTCTAAAACCTCTGCATTGCTCTGCTGTGTACTGCCTTATAAGTACCGCGCGCTGACCGATTGCGCCACTGGAGCTTCTAAAGCTTAGGTATATTCTAAAATCCATGTGGGGATTATAGCCATTGGAGCTGTAATCTTGAAAGTGATTCAGTGTTAAAACAATCTTTCAAGTTATCCCTTTAATACTCTGCAAGTTTAAGATATCCATAGCATTTTAATTTGGTCCTTTGCATTATTCCCTGATCATTCGTCTAATTGAAGAAGGCAATGTGATGTTCTGCCAATCTTTCAAGTGAGACTATGAAATCCTTGGCTTCTATAATGTCCCTTGCTTTCTAAAACAATGCTCCAGGTGAGGCTCGAACTCACAACCTCTGCATTGCTCTGCTGTGTACTGCCTTATAAGTACCGCGCGCTGACCGATTGCGCCACTGGAGCTTACAGTGCTTAGGTATATTCTAAAATCCATGTGGAGATTGTAGCCACTTGAGCTATAATCTTGAGAGTGATTCAGTGTTAAAACAATCTTTCAAGTTATCCCTTGAATACTCTGCAAGTTTAAGATATACATAGAATTTTAATTGGTTCCTTTGCATTATTCCCTGATCATTCTTCTAATTGATGAAGGCAATGTGATGTTCTGCCAATCTTTCAAGTGAGACTATGAAATCCTTGGCTTCTATAATGTCCCTTGCTTTCTAAAACCATGCTCCAGATGAGGCCCGAACTCACAACCTCGGCATTGCTCTGCTGTGTACTGCCTTATAAGTACCGCGCGCTGACCGATTGCGCCACTGGAGCTTATAAAGCTTAGGTATATTCTAAAATCCATGTGGAGATTATAGCCACTTGAGCTATAATCTTGAGAGTGATTCAGGGTTAAAATAATCTTTCAAGTTATCCCTTTAATACTCTACAAGTTTAAGAAATCCATAGAATTTTAATTGGTTCCTTTGCATTATTCCCTGATCATTCTTCTAATTGATGAAGGCAATGTGATGTTCTGCCAATCTTTCAAGTGAGACTATGAAATCCTTGGCTTCTATAATGTCCCTTGCTTTCTAAAACCATGCTCCAGGTGAGGCTCGAACTCACAACCTCGGCATTGCTCTGCTGTGTACTGCCTTATAAGTACCGCGCGCTGACCCATTGCGACACTGGAGCTTATAAAGCTTAGGTATATTCTAAAATCCATGTGGAGATTATAGCCACTTGAGCTATAATCTTGAGAGTGATTCAGGGTTAAAACAATCTTTCAAGTTATCCCTTTAATACTGTACAAGTTTAAGATATCCATAGAATTTTAATTGGTTCCTTTGCATTATTCCCTGATCATTCTTCTAATTGATGAAGGCAATGTGATGTTCTGCCAATCTTTCAAGTGAGACTATGAAATCCTTGGCTTCTATAATTGTCCCTTGCTTTCTAAAACCATGCTCCAGGTGAGGCTCGAACTCACAACCTCGGCATTGCTCTGCTGTGTACTGCCTTATAACTACCGCACGCTGACCGATTGCGCCACTGGAGCTGCTCACACTGTGTCTTTTTACCAAACCCCATGGGGGAAATAAGAACCAAAATACACCTTTTTAAATCTAGGCTACTAAGCTTGATTACAAAAACACCTACCCGTGAGCCTCTCGTTACGAATGATTAACACACATTCTACCTATTATCTACCTCTATTAAAGATACCTATCCAATACAATGCTGGGATAACCATTATCCCTTGAACTCTCTTTTAATGAATGATGACCATACAGTGTTAGACAGGTCTTTTGCATCAAATTCTGAGAATTCTTCAAATTGTTGAAAGCTATCAAATGCTCAAATATTCTTCCAGTTTAGGTCTTGAAATTAGTTGCTACAATAATTACAATAATAATACTGGAATAATTACTTTGTTTTTAAAACCATTTTCCAGGTGAGGCTCGAACTCACAACCTCGGCATTGCTCTGCTGTGTACTGTCTTATAAGTACCGCGCACTTACCGATTGCGCCACTGGAGCTTCTAGAAGTTAGGCATGTACCAAAATCCATGTGGAGATTATAGCCACTGGAGCTATAATCATGAGAGTGATTCAGTGTTAGAACAATCTTTCAAGTTATCCCTTTAATACTCTGCAAGTTTAAGCTATCCATTGCATTTTAATTTGGTCATTTGCATTATTCCCTGATCATTCTTCTAATTGATGAAGGCAATGTGATGTTCAGCCAATCTTTCAAGTGAGACTATGAAATCCTTGGCTTCTATAATGTCCCTTGCTTTCTAAAACCATGCTCCAGGTGAGGCTTGAACTCACAACCTCGGCATTGCTCTGCTGTGTACTGCTTTATAAGTACCGCGCGCTGACCGATTGCGCCACTGGAGCTTCTAGAGCTCAGGTAAATACCAAAATCCAGGTGGGGATTATAGCCATTGGAGCTGTAATCTTGAAAGTGATTCAGTTTTAAATCAATCTTTCAAGTTATCCCTTGAATACTCTGCAAGTTTAAGATATCCATAGCATTTTAATTTGGTCCTTTGCATTATTCCCTGATCATTCTTCTAATTGATGAAGGCAATGTGATGTTCAGCCAATCGTTCAAGTGAGACTATGAAATCCTTGGCTTCTATAATGTCCCTTGCTTTCTAAAACCATGCTCCAGGTGAGGCTCGAACTCACAACCTCGGCATTGCTCTGCTGTGTACTGCCTTATAAGTACCGCGCGCTGACCGATTGCGCCACTGGAGCTTCTAGAGCTCAGGTAAATGCCAAAATCCATGTGGGGATTATAGCCATTGGAGCTGTAATCTTGAAAGTGATTCAGTGTTAAAATAATCTTTCAAGTTATCCCTTGAATACTCTGCAAGTTTAAGATATCCATAGCATTTTAATTTGGTCCTTTGCATTATTCTCTGATCATTCTTCTAATTGATGAAGGCAATGTGATGTTCTGCCAATCTTTCAAGTGAGACTATGAAATCCTTGGCTTCTATAATGTCCCTTGCTTTCTAAAACCATGCTCCAGGTGAGGCTCGAACTCACAACCTCGGCATTGCTCTGCTGTGTACTGCCTTATAAGTACCGCGCGCTGACCGATTGCGCCACTGGAGCTTCTAAAGCTTAGGTATATACCAAAATCCATGTGGGGATTATAGTCATTGGAGCTGTAATCTTGAAAGTGATTCAGTGTTAAAACAATCTTTCAAGTTATCCCTTGAATACTCTGCAAGTTTAAGATATCCATAGCATTTTAATTTGGTCCTTTGCATTATTCCCTGATCATTCTTCTAATTGATGAAGGCAATGTGATGTTCAGCCAATCTTTCAAGTGAGACTATGAAATCCTTGGCTTCTATAATATCCCTTGCTTTCTAAAACCATGCTCCAGGTGAGGTTCGAACTCACAACCTCGGCATTGCTCTGCTGTGTACTGCCTTATAAGTACCGCGCGCTGACCGATTGCGCCACTGGAGCTTCTAAAGCTTAGGTATATTCTAAAATCCATGTGGAGATTATAGCCACTTGAGCTATAATCTTGAGAGTGATTCAGTGTTAAAACAATCTTTCAAGTTATCCCTTGAATACTCTGCAAGTTTAAGCTATCCATTGCATTTTAATTTGGTCATTTGCATTATTCCCTGATCATTCTTCTTATTGATGAAGGCAATGTGATGTTCAGCCAATCTTTCAAGTGACACTTTGAAATCCTTAGCTTCTATAATGTCCCTTGCTTTCTAAAACCATGCTCCAGGTGAGGCTCGAACTCACAACCTCGGCAATGCTCTGCTATGTACTGCCTTATAATAGTACCGCGCGCTGACCGATTGCGCCACTGGAGCTGCTCGCACTGTGTCTTTTTACAAAACCCCATGGGGGAAATAAGAACCAAAATACACCTTTTTAAATCTAGGCTACTAAGCTTGATTACAAAAACACCTACCCGTGAGCCTCTCGTTACGAATGATTAACACACATTCTACCTATTATCTACCTCTATTAAAGATACCTATCCAATACAATGCTGGGATAACCATTATCCCTTGAACTCTCTTTTAATGAATGATGACCATACAGTGTTAGACAGGTCTTTTGCATCAAATTCTGAGAATTCTTCAAATTGTTGAAAGCCATCCAATACTCAAATATTCTTTCAGTTTAGGTCTTGAAATTAGTTGCTACAATAATTACAATAATAATACTGCAATAATTACTTTGTTTGTAAAACCATGCTCCAGGTGAGGCTCGAACTCACAACCTCGGCATTGCTCTGCTGCGTACTGTCTTATAAGTACCGCGCGCTGACCGATTGCGCCACTGGAGCTTCTAGAAGTTAGGCATATACCAAAATCCATGTGGAGATTATAGCCACTGGAGCTATAATCATGAGAGTGATTCAGTGTTAGAACAATCTTTCAAGTTATCCCTTTAATACTCTGCAAGTTTAAGCTATCCATTGCATTTTAATTTTGTCATTTGCATTATTCCCTGATCATTCTTCTAATTGATGAAGGCAATGTGATGTTCAGCCAATCTTTCAAGTGACACTTTGAAATCCTTAGCTTCTATAATGTCCCTTGCTTTCTAAAAGAATGCTCCAGGTGAGGCTCGAACTCACAACCTCGGCATTGCTCTGCTGTGTACTGCCTTATAAGTACCGCGCGCTGACCGATTGCGCCACTGGAGCTTCTAGAGCATAGGTATATACCAAAATCCATGTGGGAATTATAGTCATTGGAGCTGTAATCTTGAAAGTGATTCAGTGTTAAAACAATCTTTCAAGTTATCCCTTGAATACTCTGCAAGTTTAAGATATCCATAGCATTTTAATTTGGTCCTTTGCATTATTCCCTGATCATTCTTCTAATTGATGAAGGCAATGTGATGTTCAGCCAATCTTTCAAGTGAGACTATGAAATCCTTGGCTTCTATAATGTCCCTTGCTTTCTAAAACCTCTGCATTGCTCTGCTGCGTACTGCCTTATAAGTATCGCGCGCTGACCGATTGCGCCACTGGATTTTCTAAAGCTTAGGTATATTCTAAAATCCATGTGGAGATTAATGCCACTTGAGCTATAATCTTGAGAGTGATTCAGTGTTAAAACAATCTTTCAAGTTATCCCTTTAATACTCTGCAAGTTTAAGCTATCCATTGCATTTTAATTTGGTCATTTGCATTATTCCCTGATCATTCTTCTAATTGATGAAGGCAATGTGATGTTGAGCCAATCTTTCAAGTGACACTTTGAAATCCTTAGCTTCTATAATGTCCCTTGCTTTCTAAAAGATTGCTCCAGATGAGGCTCGAACTCACAACCTCGGCATTACTCTGCTGTGTACTGCCTTATAAGTACCGCGCGCTGACCGATTGCACCACTGGAGCTTCTAGAGCTTAGGTATATACCAAAATCCATGTGGGGATTATAGTCATTGGAGCTGTAATCTTGAAAGTGATTCAGTGTTAAAACAATCTTTCAAGTTATCCCTTGAATACTCTGCAAGTTTAAGATATCCATAGCATTTTAATTTGGTCCTTTGCATTTTTCCCTGATCATTCTTCTAATTGATGAAGGCAATGTGATGTTCAGCCAATCTTTCAAGTGAGACTATGAAATCCTTGGCTTCTATAATATCCCTTGCTTTCTAAAACCATGCTCCAGGTGAGGCTCGAACTCACAACCTCGGCATTGCTCTGCTGTGTACTGCCTTATAAGTACCGCGCGCTGACCGATTGCGCCACTGGAGCTTCTAAAGCTTAGGTATATTCTAAAATCCACGTGGAGATTATAGCCACTTGAGCTATAATCTTGAGAGTGATTCAGGGTTAAAATAATCTTTCAAGTTATCCCTTTAATACTCTACAAGTTTAAGAAATCCATAGAATTTTAATTGGTTCCTTTGCATTATTCCCTGATCATTCTTCTAATTGATGAAGGCAATGTGATGTTCTGCCAATCTTTCAAGTGAGACTATGAAATCCTTAGCTTCTATAATGTCCCTTGCTTTCTAAAACCATGCTCCAGGTGAGGCTCGAACTCACAACCTCGGCATTGCTCTGCTGTGTACTGCCTTATAACTACCGCACGCTGACCGATTGCGCCACTGGAGCTGCTCACACTGTGTCTTTTTACCAAACCCCATGGGGGAAATAAGAACCAAAATACACCTTTTTAAATCTAGGCTACTAAGCTTGATTACAAAAACACCTACCCGTGAGCCTCTCGTTACGAATGATTAACACACATTCTACCTATTATCTACCTCTATTAAAGATACCTATCCAATACAATGCTGGGATAACCATTATCCCTTGAACTCTCTTTTAATGAATGATGACCATACAGTGTTAGACAGGTCTTTTGCATCAAATTCTGAGAATTCTTCAAATTGTTGAAAGCCATCAAATGCTCAAATATTCTTTCAGTTTAGTTCTTGAAATTAGTTGCTACAATAATTACAATAATAATACTGCAATAATTACTTTGTTTTTAAAACCATGCTCCAGGTGAGGCTCGAACTCACAACCTCGGCATTGCTCTGCTGTGTACTGCCTTATAAGTACCGCGCGCTGACCGATTGCGCCACTGGAGCTTCTCGAGCTTAGGTATATACCAAAATCCATGTGGGGATTATAGTCATTGGAGCTGTAATCTTGAAAGTGATTCAGTGTTAAAACAATCTTTCAAGTTATCCCTTGAATACTCTGCAAGTTTAAGATATCCATAGCATTTAAATTTGGTCCTTTGCATTATTCCCTGATCATTCTTCTAATTGATGAAGGCAATGTGTTGTTCAGCCAATCTTTCAAGTGAGACTATGAAATCCTTGGCTTCTATAATGTCCCTTGCTTTCTAAAACCTGGCTCCAGGTGAGGCTCGAACTCACAACCTCGGCATTTCTCTGCTGTGTACTGCCTTATAAGTACCGCGCGCTGACCGATTGCGCCACTGGAGCTTCTAGAGTTCAGGTAAATACCAAAATCCATGTGGGGATTATAGCCATTGGAGCTGTAATCTTGAAAGTGATTCAGTGTTAAAACAATCTTTCAAGTTATCCCTTGAATACTCTGCAAGTTTAAGATATCCATAGCATTTTAATTTGGTCCTTTGCATTTTTCCCTGATCATTCTTCTAATTGATGAAGGCAATGTGATGTTCAGCCAATCTTTCAAGTGAGACTATGAAATCCTTGGCTTCTATAATGTCCCTTGCTTTCTAAAACCATGCTCCAGGTGAGGCTCGAACTCACAACCTCGGCATTGCTCTGCTGTGTACTGCCTTATAAGTACTGCGCGCTGACCGATTGCGCCACTGGAGCTTCTAAAGCTTAGGTATATTCTAAAATCCATGTGGAGATTGTAGCCACTTGAGCTATAATCTGGAGAGTAATTCAGTGTTAAAACAATCTTTCAAGTTATCCCGTTAATACTCTACAAGTTTAAGATATCCATGAAATTTTAATTGGTTCCTTTGCATTATTCCCTGATCATTCTTCTAATAGATGAAGGCAATGTGATGTTCTGCCAATCTTTCAAGTGAGACTATGAAATCCTTGGCTTCTATAATGTCCCTTGCTTTCTAAACCATGCTCCAGGTGAGGCTCGAACTCACAACCTCAGCATTGCTCTGCTGTGTACTGCCTTATAAGTACCGCGCGCTGACCGATTGCGCCACTGGAGCTTCTAGAGCTCAGGTAAATACCAAAATCCATGTCGGGATTACAGCCATTGGAGCTGTAATCTTGAAAGTGATTCAGTGTTAAAACAATCTTTCAAGTTATCCCTTGAATACTCTGCAAGTTTAAGATATCCATAGCATTTTAATTTGGTCATTTGCATTATTCCCTGATCATTCTTCTAATTGATGAAGGCAATGTGATGTTCAGCCAATCTTTCAAGTGAGACTATGAAATCCTTGGCTTCTATAATGTCCCTTGCTTTCTAAAACCTGGCTCCAGGTGAGGCTCGAACTCACAACCTCGGCATTGCTCTGCTGTGTACTGCCTTATAAGTACCGCGCGCTGACCGATTGCGCCACTGGAGCTTCTAGAGTTCAGGTAAATACCAAAATCCATGTGGGGATTATAGCCATTGGAGCTGTAATCTTGAAAGTGATTCAGTGTTAAAACAATCTTTCAAGTTATCCCTTGAATACTCTGCAAGTTTAAGATATCCATAGCATTTTAATTTGGTCCTTTGCATTTTTCCCTGATCATTCTTCTAATTGATGAAGGCAATGTGATGTTCAGCCAATCTTTCAAGTGAGACTATGAAATCCTTGGCTTCTATAATGTCCCTTGCTTTCTAAAACCATGCTCCAGGTGAGGCTCGAACTCACAACCTCGGCATTGCTCTGCTGTGTACTGCCTTATAAGTACCGCGCGCTGACCGATTGCGCCACTGGAGCTTCTAAAGCTTAGGTATATTCTAAAATCCATGTGGAGATTGTAGCCACTTGAGCTATAATCTGGAGAGTAATTCAGTGTTAAAACAATCTTTCAAGTTATCCCGTTAATACTCTACAAGTTTAAGATATCCATGAAATTTTAATTGGTTCCTTTGCATTATTCCCTGATCATTCTTCTAATAGATGAAGGCAATGTGATGTTCTGCCAATCTTTCAAGTGAGACTATGAAATCCTTGGCTTCTATAATGTCCCTTGCTTTCTAAACCATGCTCCAGGTGAGGCTCGAACTCACAACCTCAGCATTGCTCTGCTGTGTACTGCCTTATAAGTACCGCGCGCTGACCGATTGCGCCACTGGAGCTTCTAGAGCTCAGGTAAATACCAAAATCCATGTCGGGATTACAGCCATTGGAGCTGTAATCTTGAAAGTGATTCAGTGTTAAAACAATCTTTCAAGTTATCCCTTGAATACTCTGCAAGTTTAAGATATCCATAGCATTTTAATTTGGTCATTTGCATTATTCCCTGATCATTCTTCTAATTGATGAAGGCAATGTGATGTTCAGCCAATCTTTCAAGTGAGACTATGAAATCCTTGGCTTCTATAATGTCCCTTGCTTTCTAAAACCATGCTCCAGGTGAGGCTCGAACTCACAACCTCGGCATTGCTCTGCTGTGTACTGCCTTATAAGTACCGCGCGCTGACCGATTGCGCCACTGGAGCTTCTAAAGCTTAGGTATATTCTAAAATCCATGTGGAGATTGTAGCCACTTGAGCTATAATCTGGAGAGTAATTCAGTGTTAAAACAATCTTTCAAGTTATCCCGTTAATACTCTACAAGTTTAAGATATCCATGAAATTTTAATTGGTTCCTTTGCATTATTCCCTGATCATTCTTCTAATAGATGAAGGCAATGTGATGTTCTGCCAATCTTTCAAGTGAGACTATGAAATCCTTGGCTTCTATAATGTCCCTTGCTTTCTAAACCATGCTCCAGGTGAGGCTCGAACTCACAACCTCAGCATTGCTCTGCTGTGTACTGCCTTATAAGTACCGCGCGCTGACCGATTGCGCCACTGGAGCTTCTAGAGCTCAGGTAAATACCAAAATCCATGTCGGGATTACAGCCATTGGAGCTGTAATCTTGAAAGTGATTCAGTGTTAAAACAATCTTTCAAGTTATCCCTTGAATACTCTGCAAGTTTAAGATATCCATAGCATTTTAATTTGGTCATTTGCATTATTCCCTGATCATTCTTCTAATTGATGAAGGCAATGTGATGTTCAGCCAATCTTTCAAGTGAGACTATGAAATCCTTGGCTTCTATAATGTCCCTTGCTTTCTAAAACCATGCTCCAGGTGAGGCTCGAACTCACAACCTCGGCATTGCTCTGCTGTGTACTGCCTTATAAGTACCGCGCGCTGACCGATTGCGCCACTGGAGCTTCTAAAGCTTAGGTATATTCTAAAATCCATGTGGAGATTGTAGCCACTTGAGCTATAATCTGGAGAGTAATTCAGTGTTAAAACAATCTTTCAAGTTATCCCGTTAATACTCTACAAGTTTAAGATATCCATGAAATTTTAATTGGTTCCTTTGCATTATTCCCTGATCATTCTTCTAATAGATGAAGGCAATGTGATGTTCTGCCAATCTTTCAAGTGAGACTATGAAATCCTTGGCTTCTATAATGTCCCTTGCTTTCTAAACCATGCTCCAGGTGAGGCTCGAACTCACAACCTCAGCATTGCTCTGCTGTGTACTGCCTTATAAGTACCGCGCGCTGACCGATTGCGCCACTGGAGCTTCTAGAGCTCAGGTAAATACCAAAATCCATGTCGGGATTACAGCCATTGGAGCTGTAATCTTGAAAGTGATTCAGTGTTAAAACAATCTTTCAAGTTATCCCTTTAATACTCTGCAAGTTTAAGCTATCCATTGCATTTTAATTTGGTCATTTGCATTATTCCCTGATCATTCTTCTAATTGATGAAAGCAATGTGATGTTCAGCCAATCTTTCAAGTGACACTTTGAAATCCTTAGCTTCTATAATGTCCCTTGCTTTCTAAAACCATGCTCCAGGTGAGGCTCGAACTCACAACCTCGGCAATGCTCTGCTATGTACTGCCTTATAAAAGTACCGCGCGCTGACCGATTGCGCCACTGGAGCTGCTCGCACTGTGTCTTTTTACAAAACCCCATGGGGGAAATAAGAACCAAAATACACCTTTTTAAATCTAGGCTACTAAGCTTGATTACAAAAACACCTACCCGTGAGCCTCTCGTTACGAATGATTAACACACATTCTACCGTTTATCTACCTCTATTAAAGATACCTATCCAATACAATGCTGGGATAACCATTATCCCTTGAACTCTCTTTTAATGAATGATGACCATACAGTGTTAGACAGGTCTTTTGCATCAAATTCTGAGAATTCTTCAAATTGTTGAAAGCCATCCAATACTCAAATATTCTTTCAGTTTAGGTCTTGAAATTAGTTGCTACAATAATTACAATAATAATACTGCAATAATTACTTTGTTTTTAAAACCATGCTCCGGGTGAGGCTCGAACTCACAACCTCGGCATTGCTCTGCTGTGTACTGTCTTATAAGTACCGCGCGCTGACCGATTGCGCCACTGGAGCTTCTAGAAGTCAGGTATATACCAAAATCCATGTGGAGATTATAGCCACTGGAGCTATAATCATGAGAGTGATTCAGTGTTAGAACAATCTTTCAAGTTATCCCTTTAATACTCTGCAAGTTTAAGCTATCCATTGCATTTTAATTTTGTCATTTGCATTATTCCCTGATCATTCTTCTAATTGATGAAGGCAATGTGATGTTCAGCCAATCTTTCAAGTGACACTTTGAAATCCTTAGCTTCTATAATGTCCCTTGCTTTCTAAAAGATTGCTCGAGGTGAGGCTCGAACTCACAACCTCGGCATTGCTCTGCTGTGTACTGCCTTATAAGTACCGCGCGCTGACCGATTGCGCCACTGGAGCTTCTAGAGCTCAGGTAAATACCAAAATCCAGGTGGGGATTATAGCCATTGGAGCTGTCATCTTGAAAGTGATTCAGTGTTAAAACAATCTTTCAAGTTATCCCTTTAATACTCTGCAAGTTTTACTCTGAGTTTACTCCCTGATCATTCTTCTAATTGATGAAGCAGAGTAGCAGCATTTTAATTTGGTCATTTGCATTATTCCCTGATAATTCTTCTAATTGATGAAGGCAATGTGATGTTCAGCCAATCTTTCAAGTGACACTTTGAAATCCTTAGCTTCTATAATGTCCCTTGCTTTCTAAAACAATGCTCCAGGTGAGGCTCGAACTCACAACCTGGGCATTGCTCTGCTGTGTACTGCCTTATAAGTACCGCGCGCTGACCAATTGCGCCACTGGAGCTTATAAAGCTTAGGTATATTCTAAAATCCATGTGGAGATTATAGCCACTTGAGCTATAATCTTGAGAGTGATTCAGGGTTAAAATAATCTTTCAAGTTATCCCTTTAATACTCTACAAGTTTAAGAAATCCATAGAATTTTAATTGGTTCCTTTGCATTATTCCCTGATCATTCTTCTAATTGATGAAGGCAATGTGATGTTCTGCCAATCTTTCAAGTGAGACTATGAAATCCTTAGCTTCTATAATGTCCCTTGCTTTCTAAAACCATGCTCCAGGTGAGGCTCGAACTCACAACCTCGGCATTGCTCTGATGTGTACTGCCTTATAACTACCGCACGCTGACCGATTGCGCCACTGGAGCTGCTCACACTGTGTCTTTTTACCAAACCCCATGGGGGAAATAAGAACCAAAATACACCTTTTTAAATCTAGGCTACTAAGCTTGATTACAAAAACACCTACCCGTGAGCCTCTCGTTACGAATGATTAACACACATTCTACCTATTATCTACCTCTATTAAAGATACCTATCCAATACAATGCTGGGATAACCATTATCCCTTGAACTCTCTTTTAATGAATGATGACCATACAGTGTTAGACAGGTCTTTTGCATCAAATTCTGAGAATTCTTCAAATTGTTGAAAGCCATCAAATGCTCAACTATTCTTTCAGTTTAGGTCTTGAAATTAGTTGCTACAATAATTACAATAATAATACTGCAATAATTACTTTGTTTTTAAAACCATGCTCCAGGTGAGGCTCGAACTCACAACCTCGGCATTGCTCTGCTGTGTACTGCCTTATAAGTACCGCGCGCTGACCGATTGCGCCACTGGAGCTTCTCGAGCTTAGGTATATACCAAAATCCATGTGGGGATTATAGTCATTGGAGCTGTAATCTTGAAAGTGATTCAGTGTTAAAACAATCTTTCAAGTTATCCCTTGAATACTCTGCAAGTTTAAGATATCCATAGCATTTAAATTTGGTCCTTTGCATTATTCCCTGATCATTCTTCTAATTGATGAAGGCAATGTGTTGTTCAGCCAATCTTTCAAGTGAGACTATGAAATCCTTGGCTTCTATAATGTCCCTTGCTTTCTAAAACCTGGCTCCAGGTGAGGCTCGAACTCACAACCTCGGCATTGCTCTGCTGTGTACTGCCTTATAAGTACCGCGCGCTGACCGATTGCGCCACTGGAGCTTCTAGAGTTCAGGTAAATACCAAAATCCATGTGGGGATTATAGCCATTGGAGCTGTAATCTTGAAAGTGATTCAGTGTTAAAACAATCTTTCAAGTTATCCCTTGAATACTCTGCAAGTTTAAGATATCCATAGCATTTTAATTTGGTCCTTTGCATTTTTCCCTGATCATTCTTCTAATTGATGAAGGCAATGTGATGTTCAGCCAATCTTTCAAGTGAGACTATGAAATCCTTGGCTTCTATAATGTCCCTTGCTTTCTAAAACCATGCTCCAGGTGAGGCTCGAACTCACAACCTCGGCATTGCTCTGCTGTGTACTGCCTTATAAGTACCGCGCGCTGACCGATTGCGCCACTGGAGCTTCTAAAGCTTAGGTATATTCTAAAATCCATGTGGAGATTGTAGCCACTTGAGCTATAATCTGGAGAGTAATTCAGTGTTAAAACAATCTTTCAAGTTATCCCGTTAATACTCTACAAGTTTAAGATATCCATGAAATTTTAATTGGTTCCTTTGCATTATTCCCTGATCATTCTTCTAATAGATGAAGGCAATGTGATGTTCTGCCAATCTTTCAAGTGAGACTATGAAATCCTTGGCTTCTATAATGTCCCTTGCTTTCTAAACCATGCTCCAGGTGAGGCTCGAACTCACAACCTCAGCATTGCTCTGCTGTGTACTGCCTTATAAGTACCGCGCGCTGACCGATTGCGCCACTGGAGCTTCTAGAGCTCAGGTAAATACCAAAATCCATGTCGGGATTACAGCCATTGGAGCTGTAATCTTGAAAGTGATTCAGTGTTAAAACAATCTTTCAAGTTATCCCTTGAATACTCTGCAAGTTTAAGATATCCATAGCATTTTAATTTGGTCATTTGCATTATTCCCTGATCATTCTTCTAATTGATGAAGGCAATGTGATGTTCAGCCAATCTTTCAAGTGAGACTATGAAATCCTTGGCTTCTATAATGTCCCTTGCTTTCTAAAACCATGCTCCAGGTGAGGCTCGAACTCACAACCTCGGCATTGCTCTGCTGTGTACTGCCTTATAAGTACCGCGCGCTGACCGATTGCGCCACTGGAGCTTCTAAAGCTTAGGTATATTCTAAAATCCATGTGGAGATTGTAGCCACTTGAGCTATAATCTGGAGAGTAATTCAGTGTTAAAACAATCTTTCAAGTTATCCCGTTAATACTCTACAAGTTTAAGATATCCATGAAATTTTAATTGGTTCCTTTGCATTATTCCCTGATCATTCTTCTAATAGATGAAGGCAATGTGATGTTCTGCCAATCTTTCAAGTGAGACTATGAAATCCTTGGCTTCTATAATTGTCCCTTGCTTTCTAAAACCATGCTCCAGGTGAGGCTCGAACTCACAACCTCGGCATTGCTCTGCTGTGTACTGCCTTATAACTACCGCACGCTGACCGATTGCGCCACTGGAGCTGCTCACACTGTGTCTTTTTACCAAACCCCATGGGGGAAATAAGAACCAAAATACACCTTTTTAAATCTAGGCTACTAAGCTTGATTACAAAAACACCTACCCGTGAGCCTCTCGTTACGAATGATTAACACACATTCTACCTATTATCTACCTCTATTAAAGATACCTATCCAATACAATGCTGGGATAACCATTATCCCTTGAACTCTCTTTTAATGAATGATGACCATACAGTGTTAGACAGGTCTTTTGCATCAAATTCTGAGAATTCTTCAAATTGTTGAAAGCTATCAAATGCTCAAATATTCTTCCAGTTTAGGTCTTGAAATTAGTTGCTACAATAATTACAATAATAATACTGGAATAATTACTTTGTTTTTAAAACCATTTTCCAGGTGAGGCTCGAACTCACAACCTCGGCATTGCTCTGCTGTGTACTGTCTTATAAGTACCGCGCACTTACCGATTGCGCCACTGGAGCTTCTAGAAGTTAGGCATGTACCAAAATCCATGTGGAGATTATAGCCACTGGAGCTATAATCATGAGAGTGATTCAGTGTTAGAACAATCTTTCAAGTTATCCCTTTAATACTCTGCAAGTTTAAGCTATCCATTGCATTTTAATTTGGTCATTTGCATTATTCCCTGATCATTCTTCTAATTGATGAAGGCAATGTGATGTTCAGCCAATCTTTCAAGTGACACTTTGAAATCCTTAGCTTCTATAATGTCCCTTGCTTTCTAAAAGATTGCTCCAGGTGAGGCTCGAACTCACAACCTCGGCATTGCTCTGCTGTGTACTGCCTTATAAGTACCGCGGACTGACCGATTGCGCCACTGGAGCTTCTAGAGCGTAGGTATATACCAAAATCCATGTGGGGATTATAGTCATTGGAGCTGTAATCTTGAAAGTGATTCAGTGTTAAAACAAACTTTCAAGTTATCCCTTGAATACTCTGCAAGTTTAAGATATCCATAGCATTTTAATTTGGTCCTTTGCATTATTCCCTGATCATTCTTCTAATTGATGAAGGCAATGTGATGTTCAGCCAATCTTTCAAGTGAGACTATGAAATCCTTGGCTTCTATAATGTCCCTTGCTTTCTAAAACCATGCTCCAGGTGAGGCTTGAACTCACAACCTCGGCATTGCTCTGCTGTGTACTGCTTTATAAGTACCGCGCGCTGACCGATTGCGCCACTGGAGCTTCTAGAGCTCAGGTAAATACAAAAATCCAGGTGGGGATTATAGCCATTGGAGCTGTAATCTTGAAAGTGATTCAGTTTTAAATCAATCTTTCAAGTTATCCCTTGAATACTCTGCAAGTTTAAGATATCCATAGCATTTTAATTTGGTCCTTTGCATTATTCCCTGATCATTCTTCTAATTGATGAAGGCAATGTGATGTGATGTTCAGCCAATCGTTCAAGTGAGACTATGAAATCCTTGGCTTCTATAATGTCCCTTGCTTTCTAAAACCATGCTCCAGGTGAGGCTCGAACTCACAACCTCGGCATTGCTCTGCTGTGTACTGCCTTATAAGTACCGCGCGCTGACCGATTGCGCCACTGGAGCTTCTAGAGCTCAGGTAAATGCCAAAATCCATGTGGGGATTATAGCCATTGGAGCTGTAATCTTGAAAGTGATTCAGTGTTAAAATAATCTTTCAAGTTATCCCTTGAATACTCTGCAAGTTTAAGATATCCATAGCATTTTAATTTGGTCCTTTGCATTATTCTCTGATCATTCTTCTAATTGATGAAGGCAATGTGATGTTCTGCCAATCTTTCAAGTGAGACTATGAAATCCTTGGCTTCTATAATGTCCCTTGCTTTCTAAAACCATGCTCCAGGTGAGGCTCGAACTCACAACCTCGGCATTGCTCTGCTGTGTACTGCCTTATAAGTACCGCGCGCTGACCGATTGCGCCACTGGAGCTTCTAAAGCTTAGGTATATACCAAAATCCATGTGGGGATTATAGTCATTGGAGCTGTAATCTTGAAAGTGATTCAGTGTTAAAACAATCTTTCAAGTTATCCCTTGAATACTCTGCAAGTTTAAGATATCCATAGCATTTTAATTTGGTCCTTTGCATTATTCCCTGATCATTCTTCTAATTGATGAAGGCAATGTGATGTTCAGCCAATCTTTCAAGTGAGACTATGAAATCCTTGGCTTCTATAATATCCCTTGCTTTCTAAAACCATGCTCCAGGTGAGGCTCGAACTCACAACCTCGGCATTGCTCTGCTGTGTACTGCCTTATAAGTACCGCGCGCTGACCGATTGCGCCACTGGAGCTTCTAAAGCTTAGGTATATTCTAAAATCCATGTGGAGATTATAGCCACTTGAGCTATAATCTTGAGAGTGATTCAGTGTTAAAACAATCTTTCAAGTTATCCCTTGAATACTCTGCAAGTTTAAGCTATCCATTGCATTTTAATTTGGTCATTTGCATTATTCCCTGATCATTCTTCTTATTGATGAAGGCAATGTGATGTTCAGCCAATCTTTCAAGTGACACTTTGAAATCCTTAGCTTCTATAATGTCCCTTGCTTTCTAAAACCATGCTCCAGGTGAGGCTCGAACTCACAACCTCGGCAATGCTCTGATATGTACTGCCTTATAATAGTACCGCGCGCTGACCGATTGCGCCACTGGAGCTGCTCGCACTGTGTCTTTTTACAAAACCCCATGGGGGAAATAAGAACCAAAATACACCTTTTTAAATCTAGGCTACTAAGCTTGATTACAAAAACACCTACCCGTGAGCCTCTCGTTACGAATGATTAACACACATTCTACCTATTATCTACCTCTATTAAAGATACCTATCCAATACAATGCTGGGATAACCATTATCCCTTGAACTCTCTTTTAATGAATGATGACCATACAGTGTTAGACAGGTCTTTTGCATCAAATTCTGAGAATTCTTCAAATTGTTGAAAGCCATCCAATACTCAAATATTCTTTCAGTTTAGGTCTTGAAATTAGTTGCTACAATAATTACAATAATAATACTGCAATAATTACTTTGTTTGTAAAACCATGCTCCAGGTGAGGCTCGAACTCACAACCTCGGCATTGCTCTGCTGCGTACTGTCTTATAAGTACCGCGCGCTGACCGATTGCGCCACTGGAGCTTCTAGAAGTTAGGCATATACCAAAATCCATGTGGAGATTATAGCCACTGGAGCTATAATCATGAGAGTGATTCAGTGTTAGAACAATCTTTCAAGTTATCCCTTTAATACTCTGCAAGTTTAAGCTATCCATTGCATTTTAATTTTGTCATTTGCATTATTCCCTGATCATTCTTCTAATTGATGAAGGCAATGTGATGTTCAGCCAATCTTTCAAGTGACACTTTGAAATCCTTAGCTTCTATAATGTCCCTTGCTTTCTAAAAGAATGCTCCAGGTGAGGCTCGAACTCACAACCTCGGCATTGCTCTGCTGTGTACTGCCTTATAAGTACCGCGCGCTGACCGATTGCGCCACTGGAGCTTCTAGAGCATAGGTATATACCAAAATCCATGTGGGAATTATAGTCATTGGAGCTGTAATCTTGAAAGTGATTCAGTGTTAAAACAATCTTTCAAGTTATCCCTTGAATACTCTGCAAGTTTAAGATATCCATAGCATTTTAATTTGGTCCTTTGCATTATTCCCTGATCATTCTTCTAATTGATGAAGGCAATGTGATGTTCAGCCAATCTTTCAAGTGAGACTATGAAATCCTTGGCTTCTATAATGTCCCTTGCTTTCTAAAACCTCTGCATTGCTCTGCTGCGTACTGCCTTATAAGTATCGCGCGCTGACCGATTGCGCCACTGGATTTTCTAAAGCTTAGGTATATTCTAAAATCCATGTGGAGATTAATGCCACTTGAGCTATAATCTTGAGAGTGATTCAGTGTTAAAACAATCTTTCAAGTTATCCCTTTAATACTCTGCAAGTTTAAGCTATCCATTGCATTTTAATTTGGTCATTTGCATTATTCCCTGATCATTCTTCTAATTGATGAAGGCAATGTGATGTTGAGCCAATCTTTCAAGTGACACTTTGAAATCCTTAGCTTCTATAATGTCCCTTGCTTTCTAAAAGATTGCTCCAGATGAGGCTCGAACTCACAACCTCGGCATTACTCTGCTGTGTACTGCCTTATAAGTACCGCGCGCTGACCGATTGCACCACTGGAGCTTCTAGAGCTTAGGTATATACCAAAATCCATGTGGGGATTATAGTCATTGGAGCTGTAATCTTGAAAGTGATTCAGTGTTAAAACAATCTTTCAAGTTATCCCTTGAATACTCTGCAAGTTTAAGATATCCATAGCATTTTAATTTGGTCCTTTGCATTTTTCCCTGATCATTCTTCTAATTGATGAAGGCAATGTGATGTTCAGCCAATCTTTCAAGTGAGACTATGAAATCCTTGGCTTCTATAATATCCCTTGCTTTCTAAAACCATGCTCCAGGTGAGGCTCGAACTCACAGCCTCGGCATTGCTCTGCTGTGTACTGCCTTATAAGTACCGCGCGCTGACCGATTGCGCCACTGGAGCTTCTAAAGCTTAGGTATATTCTAAAATCCACGTGGAGATTATAGCCACTTGAGCTATAATCTTGAGAGTGATTCAGGGTTAAAATAATCTTTCAAGTTATCCCTTTAATACTCTACAAGTTTAAGAAATCCATAGAATTTTAATTGGTTCCTTTGCATTATTCCCTGATCATTCTTCTAATTGATGAAGGCAATGTGATGTTCTGCCAATCTTTCAAGTGAGACTATGAAATCCTTAGCTTCTATAATGTCCCTTGCTTTCTAAAACCATGCTCCAGGTGAGGCTCGAACTCACAACCTCGGCATTGCTCTGCTGTGTACTGCCTTATAACTACCGCACGCTGACCGATTGCGCCACTGGAGCTGCTCACACTGTGTCTTTTTACCAAACCCCATGGGGGAAATAAGAACCAAAATACACCTTTTTAAATCTAGGCTACTAAGCTTGATTACAAAAACACCTACCCGTGAGCCTCTCGTTACGAATGATTAACACACATTCTACCTATTATCTACCTCTATTAAAGATACCTATCCAATACAATGCTGGGATAACCATTATCCCTTGAACTCTCTTTTAATGAATGATGACCATACAGTGTTAGACAGGTCTTTTGCATCAAATTCTGAGAATTCTTCAAATTGTTGAAAGCCATCAAATGCTCAAATATTCTTTCAGTTTAGGTCTTGAAATTAGTTGCTACAATAATTACAATAATAATACTGCAATAATTACTTTGTTTTTAAAACCATGCTCCAGGTGAGGCTCGAACTCACAACCTCGGCATTGCTCTGCTGTGTACTGCCTTATAAGTACCGCGCGCTGACCGATTGCGCCACTGGAGCTTCTCGAGCTTAGGTATATACCAAAATCCATGTGGGGATTATAGTCATTGGAGCTGTAATCTTGAAAGTGATTCAGTGTTAAAACAATCTTTCAAGTTATCCCTTGAATACTCTGCAAGTTTAAGATATCCATAGCATTTAAATTTGGTCCTTTGCATTATTCCCTGATCATTCTTCTAATTGATGAAGGCAATGTGTTGTTCAGCCAATCTTTCAAGTGAGACTATGAAATCCTTGGCTTCTATAATGTCCCTTGCTTTCTAAAACCTGGCTCCAGGTGAGGCTCGAACTCACAACCTCGGCATTTCTCTGCTGTGTACTGCCTTATAAGTACCGCGCGCTGACCGATTGCGCCACTGGAGCTTCTAGAGTTCAGGTAAATACCAAAATCCATGTGGGGATTATAGCCATTGGAGCTGTAATCTTGAAAGTGATTCAGTGTTAAAACAATCTTTCAAGTTATCCCTTGAATACTCTGCAAGTTTAAGATATCCATAGCATTTTAATTTGGTCCTTTGCATTTTTCCCTGATCATTCTTCTAATTGATGAAGGCAATGTGATGTTCAGCCAATCTTTCAAGTGAGACTATGAAATCCTTGGCTTCTATAATGTCCCTTGCTTTCTAAAACCATGCTCCAGGTGAGGCTCGAACTCACAACCTCGGCATTGCTCTGCTGTGTACTGCCTTATAAGTACTGCGCGCTGACCGATTGCGCCACTGGAGCTTCTAAAGCTTAGGTATATTCTAAAATCCATGTGGAGATTGTAGCCACTTGAGCTATAATCTGGAGAGTAATTCAGTGTTAAAACAATCTTTCAAGTTATCCCGTTAATACTCTACAAGTTTAAGATATCCATGAAATTTTAATTGGTTCCTTTGCATTATTCCCTGATCATTCTTCTAATAGATGAAGGCAATGTGATGTTCTGCCAATCTTTCAAGTGAGACTATGAAATCCTTGGCTTCTATAATGTCCCTTGCTTTCTAAACCATGCTCCAGGTGAGGCTCGAACTCACAACCTCAGCATTGCTCTGCTGTGTACTGCCTTATAAGTACCGCGCGCTGACCGATTGCGCCACTGGAGCTTCTAGAGCTCAGGTAAATACCAAAATCCATGTCGGGATTACAGCCATTGGAGCTGTAATCTTGAAAGTGATTCAGTGTTAAAACAATCTTTCAAGTTATCCCTTGAATACTCTGCAAGTTTAAGATATCCATAGCATTTTAATTTGGTCATTTGCATTATTCCCTGATCATTCTTCTAATTGATGAAGGCAATGTGATGTTCAGCCAATCTTTCAAGTGAGACTATGAAATCCTTGGCTTCTATAATGTCCCTTGCTTTCTAAAACCTGGCTCCAGGTGAGGCTCGAACTCACAACCTCGGCATTGCTCTGCTGTGTACTGCCTTATAAGTACCGCGCGCTGACCGATTGCGCCACTGGAGCTTCTAGAGTTCAGGT
Organism: Gobio gobio; assembly: GCF_949357685.1. NCBI lineage: Eukaryota > Metazoa > Chordata > Actinopteri > Cypriniformes > Gobionidae > Gobio > Gobio gobio. The sequence continues at coordinate 29,713,863 of NC_137117.1, read as the reverse complement.
AAATACCAAAATCCATGTGGGGATTATAGCCATTGGAGCTGTAATCTTGAAAGTGATTCAGTGTTAAAACAATCTTTCAAGTTATCCCTTGAATACTCTGCAAGTTTAAGATATCCATAGCATTTTAATTTGGTCCTTTGCATTTTTCCCTGATCATTCTTCTAATTGATGAAGGCAATGTGATGTTCAGCCAATCTTTCAAGTGAGACTATGAAATCCTTGGCTTCTATAATGTCCCTTGCTTTCTAAAACCATGCTCCAGGTGAGGCTCGAACTCACAACCTCGGCATTGCTCTGCTGTGTACTGCCTTATAAGTACCGCGCGCTGACCGATTGCGCCACTGGAGCTTCTAAAGCTTAGGTATATTCTAAAATCCATGTGGAGATTGTAGCCACTTGAGCTATAATCTGGAGAGTAATTCAGTGTTAAAACAATCTTTCAAGTTATCCCGTTAATACTCTACAAGTTTAAGATATCCATGAAATTTTAATTGGTTCCTTTGCATTATTCCCTGATCATTCTTCTAATAGATGAAGGCAATGTGATGTTCTGCCAATCTTTCAAGTGAGACTATGAAATCCTTGGCTTCTATAATGTCCCTTGCTTTCTAAACCATGCTCCAGGTGAGGCTCGAACTCACAACCTCAGCATTGCTCTGCTGTGTACTGCCTTATAAGTACTGCGCGCTGACCGATTGCGCCACTGGAGCTTCTAGAGCTCAGGTAAATACCAAAATCCATGTCGGGATTACAGCCATTGGAGCTGTAATCTTGAAAGTGATTCAGTGTTAAAACAATCTTTCAAGTTATCCCTTGAATACTCTGCAAGTTTAAGATATCCATAGCATTTTAATTTGGTCATTTGCATTATTCCCTGATCATTCTTCTAATTGATGAAGGCAATGTGATGTTCAGCCAATCTTTCAAGTGAGACTATGAAATCCTTGGCTTCTATAATGTCCCTTGCTTTCTAAAACCATGCTCCAGGTGAGGCTCGAACTCACAACCTCGGCATTGCTCTGCTGTGTACTGCCTTATAAGTACCGCGCACTGACCGATTGCGCCACTGGAGCTTCTAAAGCTTAGGTATATTCTAAAATCCATGTGGAGATTGTAGCCACTTGAGCTATAATCTTGAAAGTGATTCAGTGTTAAAACAAACTTTCAAGTTATCCCTTGAATACTCTGCAAGTTTAAGATATCCATAGCATTTTAATTTGGTCCTTTGCATTATTCCCTGATCATTCTTCTAATTGATGAAGGCAATGTGATGTTCAGCCAATCTTTCAAGTGAGACTATGAAATCCTTGGCTTCTATAATGTCCCTTGCTTTCTAAAACCATGCTCCAGGTGAGGCTTGAACTCACAACCTCGGCATTGCTCTGCTGTGTACTGCTTTATAAGTACCGCGCGCTGACCGATTGCGCCACTGGAGCTTCTAGAGCTCAGGTAAATACAAAAATCCAGGTGGGGATTATAGCCATTGGAGCTGTAATCTTGAAAGTGATTCAGTTTTAAATCAATCTTTCAAGTTATCCCTTGAATACTCTGCAAGTTTAAGATATCCATAGCATTTTAATTTGGTCCTTTGCATTATTCCCTGATCATTCTTCTAATTGATGAAGGCAATGTGATGTGATGTTCAGCCAATCGTTCAAGTGAGACTATGAAATCCTTGGCTTCTATAATGTCCCTTGCTTTCTAAAACCATGCTCCAGGTGAGGCTCGAACTCACAACCTCGGCATTGCTCTGCTGTGTACTGCCTTATAAGTACCGCGCGCTGACCGATTGCGCCACTGGAGCTTCTAGAGCTCAGGTAAATGCCAAAATCCATGTGGGGATTATAGCCATTGGAGCTGTAATCTTGAAAGTGATTCAGTGTTAAAATAATCTTTCAAGTTATCCCTTGAATACTCTGCAAGTTTAAGATATCCATAGCATTTTAATTTGGTCCTTTGCATTATTCTCTGATCATTCTTCTAATTGATGAAGGCAATGTGATGTTCTGCCAATCTTTCAAGTGAGACTATGAAATCCTTGGCTTCTATAATGTCCCTTGCTTTCTAAAACCATGCTCCAGGTGAGGCTCGAACTCACAACCTCGGCATTGCTCTGCTGTGTACTGCCTTATAAGTACCGCGCGCTGACCGATTGCGCCACTGGAGCTTCTAAAGCTTAGGTATATACCAAAATCCATGTGGGGATTATAGTCATTGGAGCTGTAATCTTGAAAGTGATTCAGTGTTAAAACAATCTTTCAAGTTATCCCTTGAATACTCTGCAAGTTTAAGATATCCATAGCATTTTAATTTGGTCCTTTGCATTATTCCCTGATCATTCTTCTAATTGATGAAGGCAATGTGATGTTCAGCCAATCTTTCAAGTGAGACTATGAAATCCTTGGCTTCTATAATATCCCTTGCTTTCTAAAACCATGCTCCAGGTGAGGCTCGAACTCACAACCTCGGCATTGCTCTGCTGTGTACTGCCTTATAAGTACCGCGCGCTGACCGATTGCGCCACTGGAGCTTCTAAAGCTTAGGTATATTCTAAAATCCATGTGGAGATTATAGCCACTTGAGCTATAATCTTGAGAGTGATTCAGTGTTAAAACAATCTTTCAAGTTATCCCTTGAATACTCTGCAAGTTTAAGCTATCCATTGCATTTTAATTTGGTCATTTGCATTATTCCCTGATCATTCTTCTTATTGATGAAGGCAATGTGATGTTCAGCCAATCTTTCAAGTGACACTTTGAAATCCTTAGCTTCTATAATGTCCCTTGCTTTCTAAAACCATGCTCCAGGTGAGGCTCGAACTCACAACCTCGGCAATGCTCTGCTATGTACTGCCTTATAATAGTACCGCGCGCTGACCGATTGCGCCACTGGAGCTGCTCGCACTGTGTCTTTTTACAAAACCCCATGGGGGAAATAAGAACCAAAATACACCTTTTTAAATCTAGGCTACTAAGCTTGATTACAAAAACACCTACCCGTGAGCCTCTCGTTACGAATGATTAACACACATTCTACCTATTATCTACCTCTATTAAAGATACCTATCCAATACAATGCTGGGATAACCATTATCCCTTGAACTCTCTTTTAATGAATGATGACCATACAGTGTTAGACAGGTCTTTTGCATCAAATTCTGAGAATTCTTCAAATTGTTGAAAGCCATCCAATACTCAAATATTCTTTCAGTTTAGGTCTTGAAATTAGTTGCTACAATAATTACAATAATAATACTGCAATAATTACTTTGTTTGTAAAACCATGCTCCAGGTGAGGCTCGAACTCACAACCTCGGCATTGCTCTGCTGCGTACTGTCTTATAAGTACCGCGCGCTGACCGATTGCGCCACTGGAGCTTCTAGAAGTTAGGCATATACCAAAATCCATGTGGAGATTATAGCCACTGGAGCTATAATCATGAGAGTGATTCAGTGTTAGAACAATCTTTCAAGTTATCCCTTTAATACTCTGCAAGTTTAAGCTATCCATTGCATTTTAATTTTGTCATTTGCATTATTCCCTGATCATTCTTCTAATTGATGAAGGCAATGTGATGTTCAGCCAATCTTTCAAGTGACACTTTGAAATCCTTAGCTTCTATAATGTCCCTTGCTTTCTAAAAGAATGCTCCAGGTGAGGCTCGAACTCACAACCTCGGCATTGCTCTGCTGTGTACTGCCTTATAAGTACCGCGCGCTGACCGATTGCGCCACTGGAGCTTCTAGAGCATAGGTATATACCAAAATCCATGTGGGAATTATAGTCATTGGAGCTGTAATCTTGAAAGTGATTCAGTGTTAAAACAATCTTTCAAGTTATCCCTTGAATACTCTGCAAGTTTAAGATATCCATAGCATTTTAATTTGGTCCTTTGCATTATTCCCTGATCATTCTTCTAATTGATGAAGGCAATGTGATGTTCAGCCAATCTTTCAAGTGAGACTATGAAATCCTTGGCTTCTATAATGTCCCTTGCTTTCTAAAACCTCTGCATTGCTCTGCTGCGTACTGCCTTATAAGTATCGCGCGCTGACCGATTGCGCCACTGGATTTTCTAAAGCTTAGGTATATTCTAAAATCCATGTGGAGATTAATGCCACTTGAGCTATAATCTTGAGAGTGATTCAGTGTTAAAACAATCTTTCAAGTTATCCCTTTAATACTCTGCAAGTTTAAGCTATCCATTGCATTTTAATTTGGTCATTTGCATTATTCCCTGATCATTCTTCTAATTGATGAAGGCAATGTGATGTTGAGCCAATCTTTCAAGTGACACTTTGAAATCCTTAGCTTCTATAATGTCCCTTGCTTTCTAAAAGATTGCTCCAGATGAGGCTCGAACTCACAACCTCGGCATTACTCTGCTGTGTACTGCCTTATAAGTACCGCGCGCTGACCGATTGCACCACTGGAGCTTCTAGAGCTTAGGTATATACCAAAATCCATGTGGGGATTATAGTCATTGGAGCTGTAATCTTGAAAGTGATTCAGTGTTAAAACAATCTTTCAAGTTATCCCTTGAATACTCTGCAAGTTTAAGATATCCATAGCATTTTAATTTGGTCCTTTGCATTTTTCCCTGATCATTCTTCTAATTGATGAAGGCAATGTGATGTTCAGCCAATCTTTCAAGTGAGACTATGAAATCCTTGGCTTCTATAATATCCCTTGCTTTCTAAAACCATGCTCCAGGTGAGGCTCGAACTCACAGCCTCGGCATTGCTCTGCTGTGTACTGCCTTATAAGTACCGCGCGCTGACCGATTGCGCCACTGGAGCTTCTAAAGCTTAGGTATATTCTAAAATCCACGTGGAGATTATAGCCACTTGAGCTATAATCTTGAGAGTGATTCAGGGTTAAAATAATCTTTCAAGTTATCCCTTTAATACTCTACAAGTTTAAGAAATCCATAGAATTTTAATTGGTTCCTTTGCATTATTCCCTGATCATTCTTCTAATTGATGAAGGCAATGTGATGTTCTGCCAATCTTTCAAGTGAGACTATGAAATCCTTAGCTTCTATAATGTCCCTTGCTTTCTAAAACCATGCTCCAGGTGAGGCTCGAACTCACAACCTCGGCATTGCTCTGCTGTGTACTGCCTTATAACTACCGCACGCTGACCGATTGCGCCACTGGAGCTGCTCACACTGTGTCTTTTTACCAAACCCCATGGGGGAAATAAGAACCAAAATACACCTTTTTAAATCTAGGCTACTAAGCTTGATTACAAAAACACCTACCCGTGAGCCTCTCGTTACGAATGATTAACACACATTCTACCTATTATCTACCTCTATTAAAGATACCTATCCAATACAATGCTGGGATAACCATTATCCCTTGAACTCTCTTTTAATGAATGATGACCATACAGTGTTAGACAGGTCTTTTGCATCAAATTCTGAGAATTCTTCAAATTGTTGAAAGCCATCAAATGCTCAAATATTCTTTCAGTTTAGGTCTTGAAATTAGTTGCTACAATAATTACAATAATAATACTGCAATAATTACTTTGTTTTTAAAACCATGCTCCAGGTGAGGCTCGAACTCACAACCTCGGCATTGCTCTGCTGTGTACTGCCTTATAAGTACCGTGCGCTGACCGATTGCGCCACTGGAGCTTCTCGAGCTTAGGTATATACCAAAATCCATGTGGGGATTATAGTCATTGGAGCTGTAATCTTGAAAGTGATTCAGTGTTAAAACAATCTTTCAAGTTATCCCTTGAATACTCTGCAAGTTTAAGATATCCATAGCATTTAAATTTGGTCCTTTGCATTATTCCCTGATCATTCTTCTAATTGATGAAGGCAATGTGTTGTTCAGCCAATCTTTCAAGTGAGACTATGAAATCCTTGGCTTCTATAATGTCCCTTGCTTTCTAAAACCTGGCTCCAGGTGAGGCTCGAACTCACAACCTCGGCATTTCTCTGCTGTGTACTGCCTTATAAGTACCGCGCGCTGACCGATTGCGCCACTGGAGCTTCTAGAGTTCAGGTAAATACCAAAATCCATGTGGGGATTATAGCCATTGGAGCTGTAATCTTGAAAGTGATTCAGTGTTAAAACAATCTTTCAAGTTATCCCTTGAATACTCTGCAAGTTTAAGATATCCATAGCATTTTAATTTGGTCCTTTGCATTTTTCCCTGATCATTCTTCTAATTGATGAAGGCAATGTGATGTTCAGCCAATCTTTCAAGTGAGACTATGAAATCCTTGGCTTCTATAATGTCCCTTGCTTTCTAAAACCATGCTCCAGGTGAGGCTCGAACTCACAACCTCGGCATTGCTCTGCTGTGTACTGCCTTATAAGTACTGCGCGCTGACCGATTGCGCCACTGGAGCTTCTAAAGCTTAGGTATATTCTAAAATCCATGTGGAGATTGTAGCCACTTGAGCTATAATCTGGAGAGTAATTCAGTGTTAAAACAATCTTTCAAGTTATCCCGTTAATACTCTACAAGTTTAAGATATCCATGAAATTTTAATTGGTTCCTTTGCATTATTCCCTGATCATTCTTCTAATAGATGAAGGCAATGTGATGTTCTGCCAATCTTTCAAGTGAGACTATGAAATCCTTGGCTTCTATAATGTCCCTTGCTTTCTAAACCATGCTCCAGGTGAGGCTCGAACTCACAACCTCAGCATTGCTCTGCTGTGTACTGCCTTATAAGTACCGCGCGCTGACCGATTGCGCCACTGGAGCTTCTAGAGCTCAGGTAAATACCAAAATCCATGTCGGGATTACAGCCATTGGAGCTGTAATCTTGAAAGTGATTCAGTGTTAAAACAATCTTTCAAGTTATCCCTTGAATACTCTGCAAGTTTAAGATATCCATAGCATTTTAATTTGGTCATTTGCATTATTCCCTGATCATTCTTCTAATTGATGAAGGCAATGTGATGTTCAGCCAATCTTTCAAGTGAGACTATGAAATCCTTGGCTTCTATAATGTCCCTTGCTTTCTAAAACCTGGCTCCAGGTGAGGCTCGAACTCACAACCTCGGCATTGCTCTGCTGTGTACTGCCTTATAAGTACCGCGCGCTGACCGATTGCGCCACTGGAGCTTCTAGAGTTCAGGTAAATACCAAAATCCATGTGGGGATTATAGCCATTGGAGCTGTAATCTTGAAAGTGATTCAGTGTTAAAACAATCTTTCAAGTTATCCCTTGAATACTCTGCAAGTTTAAGATATCCATAGCATTTTAATTTGGTCCTTTGCATTTTTCCCTGATCATTCTTCTAATTGATGAAGGCAATGTGATGTTCAGCCAATCTTTCAAGTGAGACTATGAAATCCTTGGCTTCTATAATGTCCCTTGCTTTCTAAAACCATGCTCCAGGTGAGGCTCGAACTCACAACCTCGGCATTGCTCTGCTGTGTACTGCCTTATAAGTACCGCGCGCTGACCGATTGCGCCACTGGAGCTTCTAAAGCTTAGGTATATTCTAAAATCCATGTGGAGATTGTAGCCACTTGAGCTATAATCTGGAGAGTAATTCAGTGTTAAAACAATCTTTCAAGTTATCCCGTTAATACTCTACAAGTTTAAGATATCCATGAAATTTTAATTGGTTCCTTTGCATTATTCCCTGATCATTCTTCTAATAGATGAAGGCAATGTGATGTTCTGCCAATCTTTCAAGTGAGACTATGAAATCCTTGGCTTCTATAATGTCCCTTGCTTTCTAAACCATGCTCCAGGTGAGGCTCGAACTCACAACCTCAGCATTGCTCTGCTGTGTACTGCCTTATAAGTACTGCGCGCTGACCGATTGCGCCACTGGAGCTTCTAGAGCTCAGGTAAATACCAAAATCCATGTCGGGATTACAGCCATTGGAGCTGTAATCTTGAAAGTGATTCAGTGTTAAAACAATCTTTCAAGTTATCCCTTGAATACTCTGCAAGTTTAAGATATCCATAGCATTTTAATTTGGTCATTTGCATTATTCCCTGATCATTCTTCTAATTGATGAAGGCAATGTGATGTTCAGCCAATCTTTCAAGTGAGACTATGAAATCCTTGGCTTCTATAATGTCCCTTGCTTTCTAAAACCATGCTCCAGGTGAGGCTCGAACTCACAACCTCGGCATTGCTCTGCTGTGTACTGCCTTATAAGTACCGCGCGCTGACCGATTGCGCCACTGGAGCTTCTAAAGCTTAGGTATATTCTAAAATCCATGTGGAGATTGTAGCCACTTGAGCTATAATCTGGAGAGTAATTCAGTGTTAAAACAATCTTTCAAGTTATCCCGTTAATACTCTACAAGTTTAAGATATCCATGAAATTTTAATTGGTTCCTTTGCATTATTCCCTGATCATTCTTCTAATAGATGAAGGCAATGTGATGTTCTGCCAATCTTTCAAGTGAGACTATGAAATCCTTGGCTTCTATAATGTCCCTTGCTTTCTAAACCATGCTCCAGGTGAGGCTCTAACTCACAACCTCAGCATTGCTCTGCTGTGTACTGCCTTATAAGTACCGCGCGCTGACCGATTGCGCCACTGGAGCTTCTAGAGCTCAGGTAAATACCAAAATCCATGTCGGGATTACAGCCATTGGAGCTGTAATCTTGAAAGTGATTCAGTGTTAAAACAATCTTTCAAGTTATCCCTTTAATACTCTGCAAGTTTAAGCTATCCATTGCATTTTAATTTGGTCATTTGCATTATTCCCTGATCATTCTTCTAATTGATGAAGGCAATGTGATGTTCAGCCAATCTTTCAAGTGACACTTTGAAATCCTTAGCTTCTATAATGTCCCTTGCTTTCTAAAACCATGCTCCAGGTGAGGCTCGAACTCACAACCTCGGCAATGCTCTGCTATGTACTGCCTTATAAAAGTACCGCGCGCTGACCGATTGCGCCACTGGAGCTGCTCGCACTGTGTCTTTTTACAAAACCCCATGGGGGAAATAAGAACCAAAATACACCTTTTTAAATCTAGGCTACTAAGCTTGATTACAAAAACACCTACCCGTGAGCCTCTCGTTACGAATGATTAACACACATTCTACCTATTATCTACCTCTATTAAAGATACCTATCCAATACAATGCTGGGATAACCATTATCCCTTGAACTCTCTTTTAATGAATGATGACCATACAGTGTTAGACAGGTCTTTTGCATCAAATTCTGAGAATTCTTCAAATTGTTGAAAGCCATCCAATACTCAAATATTCTTTCAGTTTAGGTCTTGAAATTAGTTGCTACAATAATTACAATAATAATACTGCAATAATTACTTTGTTTTTAAAACCATGCTCCGGGTGAGGCTCGAACTCACAACCTCGGCATTGCTCTGCAGTGTACTGTCTTATAAGTACCGCGCGCTGACCGATTGCGCCACTGGAGCTTCTAGAAGTCAGGCATATACCAAAATCCATGTGGAGATTATAGCCACTGGAGCTATAATCATGAGAGTGATTCAGTGTTAGAACAATCTTTCAAGTTATCCCTTTAATACTCTGCAAGTTTAAGCTATCCATTGCATTTTAATTTTGTCATTTGCATTATTCCCTGATCATTCTTCTAATTGATGAAGGCAATGTGATGTTCAGCCAATCTTTCAAGTGACACTTTGAAATCCTTAGCTTCTATAATGTCCCTTGCTTTCTAAAAGATTGCTCGAGGTGAGGCTCGAACTCACAACCTCGGCATTGCTCTGCTGTGTACTGCCTTATAAGTACCGCGCGCTGACCGATTGCGCCACTGGAGCTTCTAGAGCTCAGGTAAATACCAAAATCCAGGTGGGGATTATAGCCATTGGAGCTGTCATCTTGAAAGTGATTCAGTGTTAAAACAATCTTTCAAGTTATCCCTTTAATACTCTGCAAGTTTTACTCTGAGTTTACTCCCTGATCATTCTTCTAATTGATGAAGCAGAGTAGCAGCATTTTAATTTGGTCATTTGCATTATTCCCTGATAATTCTTCTAATTGATGAAGGCAATGTGATGTTCAGCCAATCTTTCAAGTGACACTTTGAAATCCTTAGCTTCTATAATGTCCCTTGCTTTCTAAAACAATGCTCCAGGTGAGGCTCGAACTCACAACCTGGGCATTGCTCTGCTGTGTACTGCCTTATAAGTACCGCGCGCTGACCAATTGCGCCACTGGAGCTTATAAAGCTTAGGTATATTCTAAAATCCATGTGGAGATTATAGCCACTTGAGCTATAATCTTGAGAGTGATTCAGGGTTAAAATAATCTTTCAAGTTATCCCTTTAATACTCTACAAGTTTAAGAAATCCATAGAATTTTAATTGGTTCCTTTGCATTATTCCCTGATCATTCTTCTAATTGATGAAGGCAATGTGATGTTCTGCCAATCTTTCAAGTGAGACTATGAAATCCTTAGCTTCTATAATGTCCCTTGCTTTCTAAAACCATGCTCCAGGTGAGGCTCGAACTCACAACCTCGGCATTGCTCTGATGTGTACTGCCTTATAACTACCGCACGCTGACCGATTGCGCCACTGGAGCTGCTCACACTGTGTCTTTTTACCAAACCCCATGGGGGAAATAAGAACCAAAATACACCTTTTTAAATCTAGGCTACTAAGCTTGATTACAAAAACACCTACCCGTGAGCCTCTCGTTACGAATGATTAACACACATTCTACCTATTATCTACCTCTATTAAAGATACCTATCCAATACAATGCTGGGATAACCATTATCCCTTGAACTCTCTTTTAATGAATGATGACCATACAGTGTTAGACAGGTCTTTTGCATCAAATTCTGAGAATTCTTCAAATTGTTGAAAGCCATCAAATGCTCAACTATTCTTTCAGTTTAGGTCTTGAAATTAGTTGCTACAATAATTACAATAATAATACTGCAATAATTACTTTGTTTTTAAAACCATGCTCCAGGTGAGGCTCGAACTCACAACCTCGGCATTGCTCTGCTGTGTACTGCCTTATAAGTACCGCGCGCTGACCGATTGCGCCACTGGAGCTTCTCGAGCTTAGGTATATACCAAAATCCATGTGGGGATTATAGTCATTGGAGCTGTAATCTTGAAAGTGATTCAGTGTTAAAACAATCTTTCAAGTTATCCCTTGAATACTCTGCAAGTTTAAGATATCCATAGCATTTAAATTTGGTCCTTTGCATTATTCCCTGATCATTCTTCTAATTGATGAAGGCAATGTGTTGTTCAGCCAATCTTTCAAGTGAGACTATGAAATCCTTGGCTTCTATAATGTCCCTTGCTTTCTAAAACCTGGCTCCAGGTGAGGCTCGAACTCACAACCTCGGCATTGCTCTGCTGTGTACTGCCTTATAAGTACCGCGCGCTGACCGATTGCGCCACTGGAGCTTCTAGAGTTCAGGTAAATACCAAAATCCATGTGGGGATTATAGCCATTGGAGCTGTAATCTTGAAAGTGATTCAGTGTTAAAACAATCTTTCAAGTTATCCCTTGAATACTCTGCAAGTTTAAGATATCCATAGCATTTTAATTTGGTCCTTTGCATTTTTCCCTGATCATTCTTCTAATTGATGAAGGCAATGTGATGTTCAGCCAATCTTTCAAGTGAGACTATGAAATCCTTGGCTTCTATAATGTCCCTTGCTTTCTAAAACCATGCTCCAGGTGAGGCTCGAACTCACAACCTCGGCATTGCTCTGCTGTGTACTGCCTTATAAGTACCGCGCGCTGACCGATTGCGCCACTGGAGCTTCTAAAGCTTAGGTATATTCTAAAATCCATGTGGAGATTGTAGCCACTTGAGCTATAATCTGGAGAGTAATTCAGTGTTAAAACAATCTTTCAAGTTATCCCGTTAATACTCTACAAGTTTAAGATATCCATGAAATTTTAATTGGTTCCTTTGCATTATTCCCTGATCATTCTTCTAATAGATGAAGGCAATGTGATGTTCTGCCAATCTTTCAAGTGAGACTATGAAATCCTTGGCTTCTATAATGTCCCTTGCTTTCTAAACCATGCTCCAGGTGAGGCTCGAACTCACAACCTCAGCATTGCTCTGCTGTGTACTGCCTTATAAGTACCGCGCGCTGACCGATTGCGCCACTGGAGCTTCTAGAGCTCAGGTAAATACCAAAATCCATGTCGGGATTACAGCCATTGGAGCTGTAATCTTGAAAGTGATTCAGTGTTAAAACAATCTTTCAAGTTATCCCTTGAATACTCTGCAAGTTTAAGATATCCATAGCATTTTAATTTGGTCATTTGCATTATTCCCTGATCATTCTTCTAATTGATGAAGGCAATGTGATGTTCAGCCAATCTTTCAAGTGAGACTATGAAATCCTTGGCTTCTATAATGTCCCTTGCTTTCTAAAACCTGGCTCCAGGTGAGGCTCGAACTCACAACCTCGGCATTGCTCTGCTGTGTACTGCCTTATAAGTACTGCGCTGACCGATTGCGCCACTGGAGCTTCTAGAGTTCAGGTAAATACCAAAATCCATGTGGGGATTATAGCCATTGGAGCTGTAATCTTGAAAGTGATTCAGTGTTAAAACAATCTTTCAAGTTATCCCTTGAATACTCTGCAAGTTTAAGATATCCATAGCATTTTAATTTGGTCCTTTGCATTTTTCCCTGATCATTCTTCTAATTGATGAAGGCAATGTGATGTTCAGCCAATCTTTCAAGTGAGACTATGAAATCCTTGGCTTCTATAATGTCCCTTGCTTTCTAAAACCATGCTCCAGGTGAGGCTCGAACTCACAACCTCGCCATTGCTCTGCTGTGTACTGCCTTATAAGTACCGCGCGCTGACCGATTGCGCCACTGGAGCTTCTAAAGCTTAGGTATATTCTAAAATCCATGTGGAGATTGTAGCCACTTGAGCTATAATCTGGAGAGTAATTCAGTGTTAAAACAATCTTTCAAGTTATCCCGTTAATACTCTACAAGTTTAAGATATCCATGAAATTTTAATTGGTTCCTTTGCATTATTCCCTGATCATTCTTCTAATAGATGAAGGCAATGTGATGTTCTGCCAATCTTTCAAGTGAGACTATGAAATCCTTGGCTTCTATAATGTCCCTTGCTTTCTAAACCATGCTCCAGGTGAGGCTCGAACTCACAACCTCAGCATTGCTCTGCTGTGTACTGCCTTATAAGTACCGCGCGCTGACCGATTGCGCCACTGGAGCTTCTAGAGCTCAGGTAAATACCAAAATCCATGTCGGGATTATAGCCATTGGAGCTGTAATCTTGAAAGTGATTCAGTGTTAAAACAATCTTTCAAGTTATCCCTTTAATACTCTGCAAGTTTAAGCTATCCATTGCATTTTAATTTGGTCATTTGCATTATTCCCTGATCATTCTTCTAATTGATGAAGGCAATGTGATGTTCAGCCAATCTTTCAAGTGACACTTTGAAATCCTTAGCTTCTATAATGTCCCTTGCTTTCTAAAACCATGCTCCAGGTGAGGCTCGAACTCACAACCTCGGCAATGCTCTGCTATGTACTGCCTTATAAAAGTACCGCGCGCTGACCGATTGCGCCACTGGAGCTGCTCGCACTGTGTCTTTTTACAAAACCCCATGGGGGAAATAAGAACCAAAATACACCTTTTTAAATCTAGGCTACTAAGCTTGATTACAAAAACACCTACCCGTGAGCCTCTCGTTACGAATGATTAACACACATTCTACCTATTATCTACCTCTATTAAAGATACCTATCCAATACAATGCTGGGATAACCATTATCCCTTGAACTCTCTTTTAATGAATGATGACCATACAGTGTTAGACAGGTCTTTTGCATCAAATTCTGAGAATTCTTCAAATTGTTGAAAGCCATCCAATACTCAAATATTCTTTCAGTTTAGGTCTTGAAATTAGTTGCTACAATAATTACAATAATAATACTGCAATAATTACTTTGTTTTTAAAACCATGCTCCGGGTGAGGCTCGAACTCACAACCTCGGCATTGCTCTGCTGTGTACTGTCTTATAAGTACCGCGCGCTGACCGATTGCGCCACTGGAGCTTCTAGAAGTTAGGCATATACCAAAATCCATGTGGAGATTATAGCCACTGGAGCTATAATCATGAGAGTGATTCAGTGTTAGAACAATCTTTCAAGTTATCCCTTTAATACTCTGCAAGTTTAAGCTATCCATTGCATTTTAATTTTGTCATTTGCATTATTCCCTGATCATTCTTCTAATTGATGAAGGCAATGTGATGTTCAGCCAATCTTTCAAGTGACACTTTGAAATCCTTAGCTTCTATAATGTCCCTTGCTTTCTAAAAGATTGCTCCAGGTGAGGCTCGAACTCACAACCTCGGCATTGCTCTGCTGTGTACTGCCTTATAAGTACCGCGCGCTGACCGATTGCACCACTGGAGCTTCTAGAGCTCAGGTAAATACCAAAATCCAGGTGGGGATTATAGCCATTGGAGCTGTCATCTTGAAAGTGATTCAGTGTTAAAACAATCTTTCAAGTTATCCCTTTAATACTCTGGAAGTTTTACTCTGAGTTTACTCCCTGATCATTCTTCTAATTGATGAAGCAGAGTAGCAGCATTTTAATTTGGTAATTTGCATTATTCCCTGATAATTCTTCTAATTGATGAAGGCAATGTGATGTTCAGCCAATCTTTCAAGTGACACTTTGAAATCCTTAGCTTCTATAATGTCCCTTGCTTTCTAAAACAATGCTCCAGGTGAGGCTCGAACTCACAACCTGGGCATTGCTCTGCTGTGTACTGCCTTATAAGTACCGCGCGCTGACCAATTACGCAACTGGAGCTTATAAAGCTTAGGTATATTCTAAAATCCATGTGGAGATTATAGCCACTTGAGCTATAATCTTGAGAGTGATTCAGGGTTAAAATAATCTTTCAAGTTATCCCTTTAATACTCTACAAGTTTAAGAAATCCATAGAATTTTAATTGGTTCCTTTGCATTATTCCCTGATCATTCTTCTAATTGATGAAGGCAATGTGATGTTCTGCCAATCTTTCAAGTGAGACTATGAAATCCTTAGCTTCTATAATGTCCCTTGCTTTCTAAAACCATGCTCCAGGTGAGGCTCGAACTCACAACCTCGGCATTGCTCTGATGTGTACTGCCTTATAACTACCGCACGCTGACCGATTGCGCCACTGGAGCTGCTCACACTGTGTCTTTTTACCAAACCCCATGGGGGAAATAAGAACCAAAATACACCTTTTTAAATCTAGGCTACTAAGCTTGATTACAAAAACACCTACTCGTGAGCCTCTCGTTACGAATGATTAACACACATTCTACCTATTATCTACCTCTATTAAAGATACCTATCCAATACAATGCTGGGATAACCATTATCCCTTGAACTCTCTTTTAATGAATGATGACCATACAGTGTTAGACAGGTCTTTTGCATCAAATTCTGAGAATTCTTCAAATTGTTGAAAGCCATCAAATGCTCAACTATTCTTTCAGTTTAGGTCTTGAAATTAGTTGCTACAATAATTACAATAATAATACTGCAATAATTACTTTGTTTTTAAAACCATGCTCCAGGTGAGGCTCTAACTCACAACCTCGGCATTGCTCTGCTGTGTACTGCCTTATAAGTACTGCGCGCTGACCGATTGCGCCACTGGAGCTTCTCGAGCTTAGGTATATACCAAAATCCATGTGGGGATTATAGTCATTGGAGCTGTAATCTTGAAAGTGATTCAGTGTTAAAACAATCTTTCAAGTTATCCCTTGAATACTCTGCAAGTTTAAGATATCCATAGCATTTAAATTTGGTCCTTTGCATTATTCCCTGATCATTCTTCTAATTGATGAAGGCAATGTGTTGTTCAGCCAATCTTTCAAGTGAGACTATGAAATCCTTGGCTTCTATAATGTCCCTTGCTTTCTAAAACCTTGCTCCAGGTGAGGCTCGAACTCACAACCTCGGCATTGCTCTGCTGTGTACTGCCTTATAAGTACCGCGCGCTGACCGATTGCGCCACTGGAGCTTCTAGAGTTCAGGTAAATACCAAAATCCATGTGGGGATTATAGCCATTGGAGCTGTAATCTTGAAAGTGATTCAGTGTTAAAACAATCTTTCAAGTTATCCCTTGAATACTCTGCAAGTTTAAGATATCCATAGCATTTTAATTTGGTCCTTTGCATTTTTCCCTGATCATTCTTCTAATTGATGAAGGCAATGTGATGTTCAGCCAATCTTTCAAGTGAGACTATGAAATCCTTGGCTTCTATAATGTCCCTTGCTTTCTAAAACCATGCTCCAGGTGAGGCTCGAACTCACAACCTCGGCAATGCTCTGCTATGTACTGCCTTATAAAAGTACCGCGCGCTGACCGATTGCGCCACTGGAGCTGCTCGCACTGTGTCTTTTTACAAAACCCCATGGGGGAAATAAGAACCAAAATACACCTTTTTAAATCTAGGCTACTAAGCTTGATTACAAAAACACCTACCCGTGAGCCTCTCGTTACGAATGATTAACACACATTCTACCTATTATCTACCTCTATTAAAGATACCTATCCAATACAATGCTGGGATAACCATTATCCCTTGAACTCTCTTTTAATGAATGATGACCATACAGTGTTAGACAGGTCTTTTGCATCAAATTCTGAGAATTCTTCAAATTGTTGAAAGCCATCCAATACTCAAATATTCTTTCAGTTTAGGTCTTGAAATTAGTTGCTACAATAATTACAATAATAATACTGCAATAATTACTTTGTTTTTAAAACAATGCTCCGGGTGAGGCTCGAACTCACAACCTCGGCATTGCTCTGCTGTGTACTGTCTTATAAGTACCGCGCGCTGACCGATTGCGCCACTGGAGCTTCTAGAAGTTAGGCATATACCAAAATCCATGTGGAGATTATAGCCACTGGAGCTATAATCATGAGAGTGATTCAGTGTTAGAACAATCTTTCAAGTTATCCCTTTAATACTCTGCAAGTTTAAGCTATCCATTGCATTTTAATTTTGTCATTTGCATTATTCCCTGATCATTCTTCTAATTGATGAAGGCAATGTGATGTTCAGCCAATCTTTCAAGTGACACTTTGAAATCCTTAGCTTCTATAATGTCCCTTGCTTTCTAAAAGATTGCTCCAGGTGAGGCTCGAACTCACAACCTCGGCATTGCTCTGCTGTGTACTGCCTTATAAGTACCGCGCGATGACCGATTGCACCACTGGAGCTTCTAGAGCTCAGGTAAATACCAAAATCCAGGTGGGGATTATAGCCATTGGAGCTGTCATCTTGAAAGTGATTCAGTGTTAAAACAATCTTTCAAGTTATCCCTTTAATACTCTGCAAGTTTTACTCTGAGTTTACTCCCTGATCATTCTTCTAATTGATGAAGCAGAGTAGCAGCATTTTAATTTGGTAATTTGCATTATTCCCTGATAATTCTTCTAATTGATGAAGGCAATGTGATGTTCAGCCAATCTTTCAAGTGACACTTTGAAATCCTTAGCTTCTATAATGTCCCTTGCTTTCTAAAACAATGCTCCAGGTGAGGCTCGAACTCACAACCTGGGCATTGCTCTGCTGTGTACTGCCTTATAAGTACCGCGCGCTGACCAATTGCGCCACTGGAGCTTATAAAGCTTAGGTATATTCTAAAATCCATGTGGAGATTATAGCCACTTGAGCTATAATCTTGAGAGTGATTCAGGGTTAAAATAATCTTTCAAGTTATCCCTTTAATACTCTACAAGTTTAAGAAATCCATAGAATTTTAATTGGTTCCTTTGCATTATTCCCTGATCATTCTTCTAATTGATGAAGGCAATGTGATGTTCTGCCAATCTTTCAAGTGAGACTATGAAATCCTTAGCTTCTATAATGTCCCTTGCTTTCTAAAACCATGCTCCAGGTGAGGCTCGAACTCACAACCTCGGCATTGCTCTGATGTGTACTGCCTTATAACTACCGCACGCTGACCGATTGCGCCACTGGAGCTGCTCACACTGTGTCTTTTTACCAAACCCCATGGGGGAAATAAGAACCAAAATACACCTTTTTAAATCTAGGCTACTAAGCTTGATTACAAAAACACCTACCCGTGAGCCTCTCGTTACGAATGATTAACACACATTCTACCTATTATCTACCTCTATTAAAGATACCTATCCAATACAATGCTGGGATAACCATTATCCCTTGAACTCTCTTTTAATGAATGATGACCATACAGTGTTAGACAGGTCTTTTGCATCAAATTCTGAGAATTCTTCAAATTGTTGAAAGCCATCAAATGCTCAACTATTCTTTCAGTTTAGGTCTTGAAATTAGTTGCTACAATAATTACAATAATAATACTGCAATAATTACTTTGTTTTTAAAACCATGCTCCAGGTGAGGCTCGAACTCACAACCTCGGCATTGCTCTGCTGTGTACTGCCTTATAAGTACCGCGCGCTGACCGATTGCGCCACTGGAGCTTCTCGAGCTTAGGTATATACCAAAATCCATGTGGGGATTATAGTCATTGGAGCTGTAATCTTGAAAGTGATTCAGTGTTAAAACAATCTTTCAAGTTATCCCTTGAATACTCTGCAAGTTTAAGATATCCATAGCATTTAAATTTGGTCCTTTGCATTATTCCCTGATCATTCTTCTAATTGATGAAGGCAATGTGTTGTTCAGCCAATCTTTCAAGTGAGACTATGAAATCCTTGGCTTCTATAATGTCCCTTGCTTTCTAAAACCTTGCTCCAGGTGAGGCTCGAACTCACAACCTCGGCATTGCTCTGCTGTGTACTGCCTTATAAGTACCGCGCGCTGACCGATTGCGCCACTGGAGCTTCTAGAGTTCAGGTAAATACCAAAATCCATGTGGGGATTATAGCCATTGGAGCTGTAATCTTGAAAGTGATTCAGTGTTAAAACAATCTTTCAAGTTATCCCTTGAATACTCTGCAAGTTTAAGATATCCATAGCATTTTAATTTGGTCCTTTGCATTTTTCCCTGATCATTCTTCTAATTGATGAAGGCAATGTGATGTTCAGCCAATCTTTCAAGTGAGACTATGAAATCCTTGGCTTCTATAATGTCCCTTGCTTTCTAAAACCATGCTCCAGGTGAGGCTCGAACTCACAACCTCAGCATTGCTTTGCTATGTACTGCCTTATAAGTACCGCGCGCTGACCGATTGCGCCACTGGAGCTTCTAAAGCTTAGGTATATTCTAAAATCCATGTGGAGATTGTAGCCACTTGAGCTATAATCTGGAGAGTAATTCAGTGTTAAAACAATCTTTCAAGTTATCCCGTTAATACTCTACAAGTTTAAGATATCCATGAAATTTTAATTGGTTCCTTTGCATTATTCCCTGATCATTCTTCTAATAGATGAAGGCAATGTGATGTTCTGCCAATCTTTCAAGTGAGACTATGAAATCCTTGGCTTCTATAATGTCCCTTGCTTTCTAAAACCATGCTCCAGGTGAGGCTCGAACTCACAACCTCAGCATTGCTCTGCTGTTTACTGCCTTATAAGTACCGCGCGCTGACCGATTGCGCCACTTGAGCTTCTAGAGCTCAGGTAAATACCAAAATCCATGTGGGGATTACAGCCATTGGAGCTGTAATCTTGAAAGTGATTCAGTGTTAAAACAATCTTTCAAGTTATCCCTTTAATACTCTGCAAGTTTAAGCTATCCATTGCATTTTAATTTGGTCATTTGCATTATTCCCTGATCATTCTTCTAATTGATGAAGGCAATGTGATGTTCAGCCAATCTTTCAAGTGACACTTTGAAATCCTTAGCTTCTATAATGTCCCTTGCTTTCTAAAACCATGCTCCAGGTGAGGCTCGAACTCACAACCTCGGCAATGCTCTGCTATGTACTGCCTTATAAAAGTACCGCGCGCTGACCGATTGCGCCACTGGAGCTGCTCGCACTGTGTCTTTTTACAAAACCCCATGGGGGAAATAAGAACCAAAATACACCTTTTTAAATCTAGGCTACTAAGCTTGATTACAAAAACACCTACCCGTGAGCCTCTCGTTACGAATGATTAACACACATTCTACCTATTATCTACCTCTATTAAAGATACCTATCCAATACAATGCTGGGATAACCATTATCCCTTGAACTCTCTTTTAATGAATGATGACCATACAGTGTTAGACAGGTCTTTTGCATCAAATTCTGAGAATTCTTCAAATTGTTGAAAGCCATCCAATACTCAAATATTCTTTCAGTTTAGGTCTTGAAATTAGTTGCTACAATAATTACAATAATAATACTGCAATAATTACTTTGTTTTTAAAACCATGCTCCAGGCGAGGCTCGAACTCACAACCTCGGCATTGCTCTGCTGTATACTGTCTTATAAGTACCGCGCGCTGACCGATTGCGCCACTGGAGCTTCTAGAAGTTAGGCATATACCAAAATCCATGTGGAGATTATAGCCACTGGAGCTATAATCATGAGAGTGATTCAGTGTTAGAACAATCTTTCAAGTTATCCCTTTAATACTCTGCACGTTTAAGCTATCCATTGCATTTTAATTTTGTCATTTGCATTATTCCCTGATCATTCTTCTAATTGATGAAGGCAATGTGATGTTCAGCCAATCTTTCAAGTGACACTTTGAAATCCTTAGCTTCTATAATGTCCCTTGCTTTCTAAAAGATTACTCCAGGTGAGGCTCGAACTCACAACCTCTGCATTGCTCTGCTGTGTACTGCCTTATAAGTACCGCACGCTGACCGATTGCACCACTGGAGCTTCAAGAGCATAGGTATATACCAAAATCCATGTGGGGATTATAGTCATTGGAGCTGTAATCTTGAAAGTGATTCAGTGTTAAAACAATCTTTCAAGTTATCCCTTGAATACTCTGCAAGTTTAAGATATCCATAGCATTTTAATTTGGTCCTTTGCATTATTCCCTGATCATTCTTCTAATTGATGAAGGCAATGTGATGTTCAGCCAATCTTTCAAGTGAGACTATGAAATCCTTGGCTTCTATAATGTCCCTTGCTTTCTAAAACCTCGGCATTGCTCTGCTGTGTACTGCCTTATAAGTACCGCGCGCTGACCGATTGCGCCACTGGAGCTTCTAAAGCTTAGGTATATTCTAAAATCCATGTGGAGATTATAGCCACTTGAGCTATAATCTTGAGAGTGATTCAGTGTTAAAACAATCTTTCAAGTTATCCCGTTAATACTCTACAAGTTTAAGATATCCATGGAATTTTAATTGGTTCCTTTGCATTATTCCCTGATCATTCTTCTAATTGATGAAGGCAATGTGATGTTCTGCCAATCTTTCAAGTGAGACTATGAAATCCTTGGCTTCTATAATGTCCCTTGCTTTCCAAAACCATGCTCCAGGTGAGGCTCGAACTCACAACCTCGGCATTGCTCTGCTGTGTACTGCCTTATAAGTACCGCGCGCTGACCGATTGCGCCACTGGAGCTTCTAGAGCTCAGGTAAACACCAAAATCCATGTGGGGATTATAGCCATTGGAGCTGTAATCTTGAAAGTGATTCAGTGTTAAAACAATCTTTCAAGTTATCCCTTGAATACTCTGCAAGTTTAAGATATCCATAGCATTTTAATTTGGTCCTTTGCATTATTCCCTGATCATTCTTCTAATTGATGAAGGCAATGTGATGTTGAGCCAATCTTTCAAGTGACACTTTGAAATCCTTATTTTCTATAATGTCCCTTGCTTTCTAAAAGATTACTCCAGGTGAGGCTCGAACTCACAACCTCTGCATTGCTCTGCTGTGTACTGCCTTATAAGTACCGCACGCTGACCGATTGCACCACTGGAGCTTCAAGAGCATAGGTATATACCAAAATCCATGTGGGGATTATAGTCATTGGAGCTGACTATAATCCCCACATGGGGGATTATACATGGGGGACTATAATGTCCCTTGCTTTCTAAAACCTCGGCATTGCTCTGCTGTGTACTGCCTTATAAGTACCGCGCGCTGACCGATTGCGCCACTGGAGCTTCTAAAGCTTAGGTATATTCTAAAATCCATGTGGAGATTATAGCCACTTGAGCTATAATCTTGAGAGTGATTCAGTGTTAAAACAATCTTTCAAGTTATCCCGTTAATACTCTACAAGTTTAAGATATCCATGGAATTTTAATTGGTTCCTTTGCATTATTCCCTGATCATTCTTCTAATTGATGAAGGCAATGTGATGTTCTGCCAATCTTTCAAGTGAGACTATGAAATCCTTGGCTTCTATAATGTCCCTTGCTTTCCAAAACCATGCTCCAGGTGAGGCTCAAACTCACAACCTCGGCATTGCTCTGCTGTGTACTGCCTTATAAGTACCGCGCGCTGACCGATTGCGCCACTGGAGCTTCTAGAGCTCAGGTAAACACCAAAATCCATGTGGGGATTATAGCCATTGGAGCTGTAATCTTGAAAGTGATTCAGTGTTAAAACAATCTTTCAAGTTATCCCTTGAATACTCTGCAAGTTTAAGATATCCATAGCATTTTAATTTGGTCCTTTGCATTATTCCCTGATCATTCTTCTAATTGATGAAGGCAATGTGATGTTCTGCCAATCTTTCAAGTGAGACTATGAAATCCTTGGCTTCTATAATGTCCCTTGCTTTCTAAAATCATGCTCCAGGTGAGGCTCGAACTCACAACCTCGGCATTGCTCTGCTGTGTACTGTCTTATAAGTACCGCACGCCGACCGATTCCGCCACTGGAGCTTACAAAGCTTAGGCATATTCTAAAATCCATGTGGAGATTGTAGCCACTTGAGCTATAATCTTGAAAGTGATTCAGTGTTAAAACAATCTTTCAAGTTATCCCTTTAATACTCTGCAAGTTTAAGCTATCCATTGCATTTTAATTTGGTCATTTGCATTATTCCCTGATCATTCTTCTAATTGATGAAGGCAATGTGATGTTGAGCCAATCTTTCAAGTGACACTTTGAAATCCTTATTTTCTATAATGTCCCTTGCTTTCTAAAAGTTTGCTCCAAGTGAGGCTCGAACTCACAACCTCTGCATTGCTCTGCTGTGTACTGCCTTATAAGTACTGCCCGCTGACCGATTGCGCCACTGGAGCTTCTAAAGCTTAGGTATATTCTAAAATCCACGTGGAGATTATAGCCACTTGAGCTATAATCTTGAGAGTGATTCAGTGTTAAAACAATCTTTCAAGTTATCCCTTGAATACTCTGCAAGTTTAAGATATCCATAGCATTTTAATTTGGTCCTTTGCATTATTCCCTGATCATTCTTCTAATTGATGAAGGCAATGTGATGTTCAGCCAATCTTTCAAGTGACACTTTGAAATCCTTAGCTTCTATAATGTCCCTTGCTTTCTAAAAGATTGCTCCAGGTGAGGCTCGAACTCACAACCTCGGCATTGCTCTGCTGTGTACTGCCTTATAAGTACCGCGCGCTGACCGATTGCGCCACTGGAGCTTCTAGAGCTCATGTAAATACCAAAATCCAGGTGGGGATTATAGCCATTGGAGCTGTCATCTTGAAAGTGATTCAGTGTTAAAACAATCTTTCAAGTTATCCCTTTAATACTCTGCAAGTTTTACTCTGAGTTTACTCCCTGATCATTCTTCTAATTGATGAAGCAGAGTAGCAGCATTTTAATTTGGTCATTTGCATTATTCCCTGATAATTATTCTAATTGATGAAGGCAATGTGATGTTCAGCCAATCTTTCAAGTGACACTTTGAAATCCTTAGCTTCTATAATGTCCCTTGCTTTCTAAAACAATGCTCCAGGTGAGGCTCGAACTCACAACCTGGGCATTGCTCTGCTGTGTACTGCCTTATAAGTACCGCACGCTGACCAATTGCGCCACTGGAGCTTATAAAGCTTAGGTATATTCTAAAATCCATGTGGAGATTATAGCCACTTGAGCTATAATCTTGAGAGTGATTCAGGGTTAAAATAATCTTTCAAGTTATCCCTTTAATACTCTACAAGTTTAAGAAATCCATAGAATTTTAATTGGTTCCTTTGCATTATTCCCTGATCATTCTTCTAATAGATGAAGGCAATGTGATGTTCTGCCAATCTTTCAAGTGAGACTATGAAATCCTTGGCTTCTATAATGTCCCTTGCTTTCTAAACCATGCTCCAGGTGAGGCTCGAACTCACAACCTCAGCATTGCTCTGCTGTGTACTGCCTTATAAGTACCGCGCGCTGACCGATTGCGCCACTGGAGCTTCTAGAAGTTAGGCATATACCAAAATCC
Organism: Gobio gobio; assembly: GCF_949357685.1. Lineage (NCBI taxonomy): Eukaryota > Metazoa > Chordata > Actinopteri > Cypriniformes > Gobionidae > Gobio > Gobio gobio. The sequence goes on along the minus strand of NC_137117.1, from coordinate 29,689,619 downwards.
ATGTGGAGATTATAGCCACTGGAGCTATAATCATGAGAGTGATTCAGTGTTAGAACAATCTTTCAAGTTATCCCTTTAATACTCTGCAAGTTTAAGCTATCCATTGCATTTTAATTTTGTCATTTGCATTATTCCCTGATCATTCTTCTAATTGATGAAGGCAATGTGATGTTCAGCCAATCTTTCAAGTGACACTTTGAAATCCTTAGCTTCTATAATGTCCCTTGCTTTCTAAAAGATTACTCCAGGTGAGGCTCGAACTCACAACCTCTGCATTGCTCTGCTGTGTACTGCCTTATAAGTACCGCACCCTGACCGATTGCGCCACTGGAGCTTCTAGAGCTCAGGTAAACACCAAAATCCATGTGGGGATTATAGCCATTGGAGCTGTAATCTTGAAAGTGATTCAGTGTTAAAACAATCTTTCAAGTTATCCCTTGAATACTCTGCAAGTTTAAGATATCCATAGCATTTTAATTTGGTCCTTTGCATTATTCCCTGATCATTCTTCTAATTGATGAAGGCAATGTGATGTTCTGCCAATCTTTCAAGTGAGACTATGAAATCCTTGGCTTCTATAATGTCCCTTGCTTTCTAAAATCATGCTCCAGGTGAGGCTCGAACTCACAACCTCGGCATTGCTCTGCTGTGTACTGTCTTATAAGTACCGCGCGCTGACCGATTGCGCCACTGGAGCTTACAAAGCTTAGGCATATTCTAAAATCCATGTGGAGATTGTAGCCACTTGAGCTATAATCTTGAAAGTGATTCAGTGTTAAAACAATCTTTCAAGTTATCCCTTTAATACTCTGCAAGTTTAAGCTATCCATTGCATTTTAATTTGGTCATTTGCATTATTCCCTGATCATTCTTCTAATTGATGAAGGCAATGTGATGTTGAGCCAATCTTTCAAGTGACACTTTGAAATCCTTATTTTCTATAATGTCCCTTGCTTTCTAAAAGTTTGCTCCAGGTGAGGCTCGAACTCACAACCTCTGCATTGCTCTGCTGTGTACTGCCTTATAAGTACTGCCCGCTGACCGATTGCGCCACTGGAGCTTCTAAAGCTTAGGTATATTCTAAAATCCACGTGGAGATTATAGCCACTTGAGCTATAATCTTGAGAGTGATTCAGTGTTAAAACAATCTTTCAAGTTATCCCTTGAATACTCTGCAAGTTTAAGATATCCATAGCATTTTAATTTGGTCCTTTGCATTATTCCCTGATCATTCTTCTAATTGATGAAGGCAATGTGATGTTCAGCCAATCTTTCAAGTGACACTTTGAAATCCTTAGCTTCTATAATGTCCCTTGCTTTCTAAAAGATTGCTCCAGGTGAGGCTCGAACTCACAACCTCGGCATTGCTCTGCTGTGTACTGCCTTATAAGTACCGCGCGCTGACCGATTGCGCCACTGGAGCTTCTAAAGCTCAGGTAAATACCAAAATTCAGGTGGGGATTATAGCCATTGGAGCTGTCATCTTGAAAGTGATTCAGTGTTAAAACAATCTTTCAAGTTATCCCTTTAATACTCTGCAAGTTTTACTCTGAGTTTACTCCCTGATCATTCTTCTAATTGATGAAGCAGAGTAGCAGCATTTTAATTTGGTCATTTGCATTATTCCCTGATAATTATTCTAATTGATGAAGGCAATGTGATGTTCAGCCAATCTTTCAAGTGACACTTTGAAATCCTTAGCTTCTATAATGTCCCTTGCTTTCTAAAACAATGCTCCAGGTGAGGCTCGAACTCACAACCTGGGCATTGCTCTGCTGTGTACTGCCTTATAAGTACCGCACGCTGACCAATTGCGCCACTGGAGCTTATAAAGCTTAGGTATATTCTAAAATCCATGTGGAGATTATAGCCACTTGAGCTATAATCTTGAGAGTGATTCAGTGTTAGAACAATCTTTCAAGTTATCCCTTTAATACTCTGCAAGTTTAAGCTATCCATTGCATTTTAATTTTGTCATTTGCATTATTCCCTGATCATTCTTCTAATTGATGAAGGCAATGTGATGTTCAGCCAATCTTTCAAGTGACACTTTGAAATCCTTAGCTTCTATAATGTCCCTTGCTTTCTAAAAGATTGCTCCAGGTGAGGCTCGAACTCACAACCTCGGCATTGCTCTGCTGTGTACTGCCTTATAAGTACCGCGCGCTGACCGATTGCGCCACTGGAGCTTTTAGAGCATAGGTATATACCAAAATCCATGTGGGGATTATAGTCATTGGAGCTGTAATCTTGAAAGTGATTCAGTTTTAAAACAATCTTTCAAGTTATCCCTTGAATACTCTGCAAGTTTAAGATATCCATAGCATTTTAATTTGGTCCTTTGCATTGTTCCCTGATCATTCTTCTAATTGATGAAGGCAATGTGATGTTCAGCCAATCTTTCAAGTGAGACTATGAAATCCTTGGCTTCTATAATGTCCCTTGCTTTCTAAAACCTCGGCATTGCTCTGCTGTGTACTGCCTTATAAGTACCGCGCGCTGACCGATTGCGCCACTGGAGCTTCTAAAGCTTAGGTATATTCTAAAATCCATGTGGAGATTATAGCCACTTGAGCTATAATCTTGAGAGTGATTCAATGTTAAAACAATCTTTCAAGTTATCCCGTTAATACTCTACAAGTTTAAGATATCCATGGAATTTTAATTGGTTCCTTTGCATAATTCCCTGATCATTCTTCTAATAGATGAAGGCAATGTGATGTTCTGCCAATCTTTCAAGTGAGACTATGAAATCCTTGGCTTCTATAATGTCCCTTGCTTTCTAAACCATGCTCTAGGTGAGGCTCGAACTCACAACCTCGGCATTGCTCTGCTGTGTACTGCCTTATAAGTACCGCGCGCTGACCGATTGCGCCACTGGAGCTTCTAGAGCTCAGGTAAACACCAAAATCCATGTGGGGATTATAGCCATTGGAGCTGTAATCTTGAAAGTGATTCAGTGTTAAAACAATCTTTCAAGTTATCCCTTGAATACTCTGCAAGTTTAAGATATCCATAGCATTTTAATTTGGTCCTTTGCATTATTCCCTGATCATTCTTCTAATTGATGAAGGCAATGTGATGTTCTGCCAATCTTTCAAGTGAGACTATGAAATCCTTGGCTTCTATAATGTCCCTTGCTTTCTAAAATCATGCTCCAGGTGAGGCTCGAACTCACAACCTCGGCATTGCTCTGCTGTGTACTGCCTTATAAGTACTGCCCGCTGACCGATTGCGCCACTGGAGCTTCTAAAGCTTAGGTATATTCTAAAATCCATGTGGAGATTATAGCCACTTGAGCTATAATCTTGAGAGTGATTCAGTGTTAAAACAATCTTTCAAGTTATCCCTTGAATACTCTGCAAGTTTAAGATATCCATAGCATTTTAATTTGGTCCTTTGCATTATTCCCTGATCATTCTTCTAATTGATGAAGGCAATGTGATGTTCAGCCAATCTTTCAAGTGAAACTATGAAATCCTTGGCTTCTATAATGTCCCTTGCTTTCTAAAACCATGCTCCAGGTGAGGCTCGAACTCACAACCTCGGCATTGCTCTGCTGTGTACTGCTTTATAAGTACCGCGCGCTGACCGATTGCGCCACTGGAGCTTCTAGAGCTCAGGTAAATACCAAAATCCAGGTGGGGATTATAGCCATTGGAGCTGTAATCTTGAAAGTGATTCAGTTTTAAATCAATCTTTCAAGTTATCCCTTGAATACTCTGCAAGTTTAAGATATCCATAGCATTTTAATTTGGTCCTTTGCATTATTCCCTGATCATTCTTCTAATTGATGAAGGCAATGTGATGTTCAGCCAATCGTTCAAGTGAGACTATGAAATCCTTGGCTTCTATAATGTCCCTTGCTTTCTAAAACCATGCTCCAGGTGAGGCTCGAACTCACAACCTCGGCAATGCTCTGCTATGTACTGCCTTATAAAAGTACCGCGCGCTGACCGATTGCGCCACTGGAGCTGCTCGCACTGTGTCTTTTTACAAAACCCCATGGGGGAAATAAGAACCAAAATACACCTTTTTAAATCTAGGCTACTAAGCTTGATTACAAAAACACCTACCCGTGAGCCTCTCGTTACGAATGATTAACACACATTCTACCTATTATCTACCTCTATTAAAGATACCTATCCAATACAATGCTGGGATAACCATTATCCCTTGAACTCTCTTTTAATGAATGATGACCATACAGTGTTAGACAGGTCTTTTGCATCAAATTCTGAGAATTCTTCAAATTGTTGAAAGCCATCCAATACTCAAATATTCTTTCAGTTTAGGTCTTGAAATTAGTTGCTAAAATAATTACAATAATAATACTGCAATAATTACTTTGTTTTTAAAACCATGATCCAGGTGAGGCTCGAACTCACAACCTCGGCATTGCTCTGCTGTGTACTGTCTTATAAGTACCGCGTGCTGACCGATTGCGCCACTGGAGCTTCTAGAAGTTAGGCATATACCAAAATCCATGTGGAGATTATAGCCACTGGAGCTATAATCATGAGAGTGATTCAGTGTTAGAACAATCTTTCAAGTTATCCCTTTAATACTCTGCAAGTTTAAGCTATCCATTGCATTTTAATTTTGTCATTTGCATTATTCCCTGATCATTCTTCTAATTGATGAAGGCAATGTGATGTTCAGCCAATCTTTCAAGTGACACTTTGAAATCCTTAGCTTCTATAATGTCCCTTGCTTTCTAAAAGATTGCTCCAGGTGAGGCTCGAACTCACAACCTCGGCATTGCTCTGCTGTGTACTGCCTTATAAGTACCGCGCGCTGACCGATTGCGCCACTGGAGCTTCTAGAGCATAGGTATATACCAAAATCCATGTGGGGATTATAGTCATTGGAGCTGTAATCTTGAAAGTGATTCAGTTTTAAAACAATCTTTCAAGTTATCCCTTGAATACTCTGCAAGTTTAAGATATCCATAGCATTTTAATTTGGTCCTTTGCATTATTCCCTGATCATTCTTCTAATTGATGAAGGCAATGTGATGTTCAGCCAATCTTTCAAGTGAGACTATGAAATCCTTGGCTTCTATAATGTCCCTTGCTTTCTAAAACCTCGGCATTGCTCTGCTGTGTACTGCCTTATAAGTACCGCGCGCTGACCGATTGCGCCACTGGAGCTTCTAAAGCTTAGGTATATTCTAAAATCCATGTGGAGATTATAGCCACTTGAGCTATAATCTTGAGAGTGATTCAGTGTTAAAACAATCTTTCAAGTTATCCCGTTAATACTCTACAAGTTTAAGATATCCATGGAATTTTATTTGGTTCCTTTGCATTATTCCCTGATCATTCTTCTAATAGATGAAGGCAATGTGATGTTCTGCCAATCTTTCAAGTGAGACTATGAAATCCTTGGCTTCTATAATGTCCCTTGCTTTCTAAAACCATGCTCCAGGTGAGGCTCGAACTCACAACCTCAGCATTGCTCTGCTGTGTACTGCCTTATAAGTACCGCGCGCTGACCGATTGCGCCACTGGAGCTTCTAAAGCTTAGGTATATTCTAAAATCCATGTGGAGATTGTAGCCACTTGAGCTATAATCTGGAGAGTAATTCAGTGTTAAAACAATCTTTCAAGTTATCTCTTTAATACTCTGCAAGTTTAAGCTATCCATTGCATTTTAATTTGGTCATTTGCATTATTCCCTGATCATTCTTCTAATTGATGAAGGCAATGTGATGTTCAGCCAATCTTTCAAGTGACACTTTGAAATCCTTAGCTTCTATAATGTCCCTTGCTTTCTAAAACCATGCTCCAGGTGAGGCTCGAACTCACAACCTCAGCAATGATCTGCTATGTACTGCCTTATAAGTACCGCGCGCTGACCGATTTCGCCACTGGAGCTGCTCGCACTGTGTCTTTTTACAAAACCCCATGGGGGAAATAAGAACCAAAATACACCTTTTTAAATCTAGGCTACTAAGCTTGATTACAAAAACACCTACCCGTGAGCCTCTCGTTACGAATGATTAACACACATTCTACCTATTATCTACCTCTATTAAAGATACCTATCCAATACAATGCTAGGATAACCATTATCCCTTGAACTCTCTTTTAATGAATGATGACCATACAGTGTTAGACAGGTCTTTTGCATCAAATTCTGAGAATTCTTCAATTTGTTGAAAGCCATCCAATACTCAAATATTCTTTCAGTTTAGGTCTTGAAATTAGTTGCTAAAATAATTACAATAATAATACTGCAATAATTACTTTGTTTTTAAAACCATGATCCAGGTGAGGCTCGAACTCACAACCTCGGCATTGCTCTGCTGTGTACTGTCTTATAAGTACCGCGTGCTGACCGATTGCGCCACTGGAGCTTCTAGAAGTTAGGCATATACCAAAATCCATGTGGAGATTATAGCCACTGGAGCTATAATCATGAGAGTGATTCAGTGTTAGAACAATCTTTCAAGTTATCCCTTTAATACTCTGCAAGTTTAAGCTATCCATTGCATTTTAATTTTGTCATTTGCATTATTCCCTGATCATTCTTCTAATTGATGAAGGCAATGTGATGTTCAGCCAATCTTTCAAGTGACACTTTGAAATCCTTAGCTTCTATAATGTCCCTTGCTTTCTAAAAGATTGCTCCAGGTGAGGCTCGAACTCACAACCTCGGCATTGCTCTGCTGTGTACTGCCTTATAAGTACCGCGCGCTGACCGATTGCGCCACTGGAGCTTCTAGAGCATAGGTATATACCAAAATCCATGTGGGGATTATAGTCATTGGAGCTGTAATCTTGAAAGTGATTCAGTTTTAAAACAATCTTTCAAGTTATCCCTTGAATACTCTGCAAGTTTAAGATATCCATAGCATTTTAATTTGGTCCTTTGCATTATTCCCTGATCATTCTTCTAATTGATGAAGGCAATGTGATGTTCAGCCAATCTTTCAAGTGAGACTATGAAATCCTTGGCTTCTATAATGTCCCTTGCTTTCTAAAACCTCGGCATTGCTCTGCTGTGTACTGCCTTATAAGTACCGCGCGCTGACCGATTGCGCCACTGGAGCTTCTAAAGCTTAGGTATATTCTAAAATCCATGTGGAGATTATAGCCACTTGAGCTATAATCTTGAGAGTGATTCAGTGTTAAAACAATCTTTCAAGTTATCCCGTTAATACTCTACAAGTTTAAGATATCCATGGAATTTTATTTGGTTCCTTTGCATTATTCCCTGATCATTCTTCTAATAGATGAAGGCAATGTGATGTTCTGCCAATCTTTCAAGTGAGACTATGAAATCCTTGGCTTCTATAATGTCCCTTGCTTTCTAAAACCATGCTCCAGGTGAGGCTCGAACTCACAACCTCAGCATTGCTCTGCTGTGTACTGCCTTATAAGTACCGCGCGCTGACCGATTGCGCCACTGGAGCTTCTAAAGCTTAGGTATATTCTAAAATCCATGTGGAGATTGTAGCCACTTGAGCTATAATCTGGAGAGTAATTCAGTGTTAAAACAATCTTTCAAGTTATCTCTTTAATACTCTGCAAGTTTAAGCTATCCATTGCATTTTAATTTGGTCATTTGCATTATTCCCTGATCATTCTTCTAATTGATGAAGGCAATGTGATGTTCAGCCAATCTTTCAAGTGACACTTTGAAATCCTTAGCTTCTATAATGTCCCTTGCTTTCTAAAACCATGCTCCAGGTGAGGCTCGAACTCACAACCTCAGCAATGATCTGCTATGTACTGCCTTATAAGTACCGCGCGCTGACCGATTTCGCCACTGGAGCTGCTCGCACTGTGTCTTTTTACAAAACCCCATGGGGGAAATAAGAACCAAAATACACCTTTTTAAATCTAGGCTACTAAGCTTGATTACAAAAACACCTACCCGTGAGCCTCTCGTTACGAATGATTAACACACATTCTACCTATTATCTACCTCTATTAAAGATACCTATCCAATACAATGCTAGGATAACCATTATCCCTTGAACTCTCTTTTAATGAATGATGACCATACAGTGTTAGACAGGTCTTTTGCATCAAATTCTGAGAATTCTTCAATTTGTTGAAAGCCATCCAATACTCAAATATTCTTTCAGTTTAGGTCTTGAAATTAGTTGCTACAATAATTACAATAATAATACTGCAATAATTACTTTGTTTTTAAAACCATGATCCAGGTGAGGCTCGAACTCACAACCTCGGCATTGCTCTGCTGTGTAATGTCTTATAAGTACCGCCCGCTGACCGATTGCGCCACTGGAGCTTCTAGAAGTTAGGCATATACCAAAATCCATGTGGAGATTATAGCCACTGGAGCTATAATCATGAGAGTGATTCAGTGTTAGAACAATCTTTCAAGTTATCCCTTTAATACTCTGCAAGTTTAAGCTATCCATTGCATTTTAATTTTGTCATTTGCATTATTCCCTGATCATTCTTCTAATTGATGAAGGCAATGTGATGTTCAGCCAATCTTTCAAGTGACACTTTGAAATCCTTAGCTTCTATAATGTCCCTTGCTTTCTAAAAGATTGCTCCAGGTGAGGCTCGAACTCACAACCTCGGCATTGCTCTGCTGTGTACTGCCTTATAAGTACCGCGCGCTGACCGATTGCGCCACTGGAGCTTTTAGAGCATAGGTATATACCAAAATCCATGTGGGGATTATAGTCATTGGAGCTGTAATCTTGAAAGTGATTCAGTTTTAAAACAATCTTTCAAGTTATCCCTTGAATACTCTGCAAGTTTAAGATATCCATAGCATTTTAATTTGGTCCTTTGCATTGTTCCCTGATCATTCTTCTAATTGATGAAGGCAATGTGATGTTCAGCCAATCTTTCAAGTGAGACTATGAAATCCTTGGCTTCTATAATGTCCCTTGCTTTCTAAAACCTCGGCATTGCTCTGCTGTGTACTGCCTTATAAGTACCGCGCGCTGACCGATTGCGCCACTGGAGCTTCTAAAGCTTAGGTATATTCTAAAATCCATGTGGAGATTATAGCCACTTGAGCTATAATCTTGAGAGTGATTCAATGTTAAAACAATCTTTCAAGTTATCCCGTTAATACTCTACAAGTTTAAGATATCCATGGAATTTTAATTGGTTCCTTTGCATAATTCCCTGATCATTCTTCTAATAGATGAAGGCAATGTGATGTTCTGCCAATCTTTCAAGTGAGACTATGAAATCCTTGGCTTCTATAATGTCCCTTGCTTTCTAAAACCATGCTCTAGGTGAGGCTCGAACTCACAACCTCGGCATTGCTCTGCTGTGTACTGCCTCATAAGTACCGCGCGCTGACCGATTGCGCCACTGGAGCTTCTAGAGCTCAGGTAAACACCAAAATCCATGTGGGGATTATAGCCATTGGAGCTGTAATCTTGAAAGTGATTCAGTGTTAAAACAATCTTTCAAGTTATCCCTTGAATACTCTGCAAGTTTAAGATATCCATAGCATTTTAATTTGGTCCTTTGCATTATTCCCTGATCATTCTTCTAATTGATGAAGGCAATGTGATGTTCTGCCAATCTTTCAAGTGAGACTATGAAATCCTTGGCTTCTATAATGTCCCTTGCTTTCTAAAATCATGCTCCAGGTGAGGCTCGAACTCACAACCTCGGCATTGCTCTGCTGTGTACTGCCTTATAAGTACTGCCCGCTGACCGATTGCGCCACTGGAGCTTCTAAAGCTTAGGTATATTCTAAAATCCATGTGGAGATTATAGCCACTTGAGCTATAATCTTGAGAGTGATTCAGTGTTAAAACAATCTTTCAAGTTATCCCTTGAATACTCTGCAAGTTTAAGATATCCATAGCATTTTAATTTGGTCCTTTGCATTATTCCCTGATCATTCTTCTAATTGATGAAGGCAATGTGATGTTCAGCCAATCTTTCAAGTGAAACTATGAAATCCTTGGCTTCTATAATGTCCCTTGCTTTCTAAAACCATGCTCCAGGTGAGGCTCGAACTCACAACCTCGGCATTGCTCTGCTGTGTACTGCTTTATAAGTACCGCGCGCTGATCGATTGCGCCACTGGAGCTTCTAGAGCTCAGGTAAATACCAAAATCCAGGTGGGGATTATAGCCATTGGAGCTGTAATCTTGAAAGTGATTCAGTTTTAAATCAATCTTTCAAGTTATCCCTTGAATACTCTGCAAGTTTAAGATATCCATAGCATTTTAATTTGGTCCTTTGCATTATTCCCTGATCATTCTTCTAATTGATGAAGGCAATGTGATGTTCAGCCAATCGTTCAAGTGAGACTATGAAATCCTTGGCTTCTATAATGTCCCTTGCTTTCTAAAACCATGCTCCAGGTGAGGCTCGAACTCACAACCTCGGCAATGCTCTGCTATGTACTGCCTTATAAAAGTACCGCGCGCTGACCGATTGCGCCACTGGAGCTGCTCGCACTGTGTCTTTTTACAAAACCCCATGGGGGAAATAAGAACCAAAATACACCTTTTTAAATCTAGGCTACTAAGCTTGATTACAAAAACACCTACCCGTGAGCCTCTCGTTACGAATGATTAACACACATTCTACCTATTATCTACCTCTATTAAAGATACCTATCCAATACAATGCTGGGATAACCATTATCCCTTGAACTCTCTTTTAATGAATGATGACCATACAGTGTTAGACAGGTCTTTTGCATCAAATTCTGAGAATTCTTCAAATTGTTGAAAGCCATCCAATACTCAAATATTCTTTCAGTTTAGGTCTTGAAATTAGTTGCTAAAATAATTACAATAATAATACTGCAATAATTACTTTGTTTTTAAAACCATGATCCAGGTGAGGCTCGAACTCACAACCTCGGCATTGCTCTGCTGTGTACTGTCTTATAAGTACCGCGTGCTGACCGATTGCGCCACTGGAGCTTCTAAAAGTTAGGCATATACCAAAATCCATGTGGAGATTATAGCCACTGGAGCTATAATCATGAGAGTGATTCAGTGTTAGAACAATCTTTCAAGTTATCCCTTTAATACTCTGCAAGTTTAAGCTATCCATTGCATTTTAATTTTGTCATTTGCATTATTCCCTGATCATTCTTCTAATTGATGAAGGCAATGTGATGTTCAGCCAATCTTTCAAGTGACACTTTGAAATCCTTAGCTTCTATAATGTCCCTTGCTTTCTAAAAGATTGCTCCAGGTGAGGCTCGAACTCACAACCTCGGCATTGCTCTGCTGTGTACTGCCTTATAAGTACCGCGCGCTGACCGATTGCGCCACTGGAGCTTCTAGAGCATAGGTATATACCAAAATCCATGTGGGGATTATAGTCATTGGAGCTGTAATCTTGAAAGTGATTCAGTTTTAAAACAATCTTTCAAGTTATCCCTTGAATACTCTGCAAGTTTAAGATATCCATAGCATTTTAATTTGGTCCTTTGCATTATTCCCTGATCATTCTTCTAATTGATGAAGGCAATGTGATGTTCAGCCAATCTTTCAAGTGAGACTATGAAATCCTTGGCTTCTATAATGTCCCTTGCTTTCTAAAACCTCGGCATTGCTCTGCTGTGTACTGCCTTATAAGTACCGCGCGCTGACCGATTGCGCCACTGGAGCTTCTAAAGCTTAGGTATATTCTAAAATCCATGTGGAGATTATAGCCACTTGAGCTATAATCTTGAGAGTGATTCAGTGTTAAAACAATCTTTCAAGTTATCCCGTTAATACTCTACAAGTTTAAGATATCCATGGAATTTTATTTGGTTCCTTTGCATTATTCCCTGATCATTCTTCTAATAGATGAAGGCAATGTGATGTTCTGCCAATCTTTCAAGTGAGACTATGAAATCCTTGGCTTCTATAATGTCCCTTGCTTTCTAAAACCATGCTCCAGGTGAGGCTCGAACTCACAACCTCAGCATTGCTCTGCTGTGTACTGCCTTATAAGTACCGCGCGCTGACCGATTGCGCCACTGGAGCTTCTAAAGCTTAGGTATATTCTAAAATCCATGTGGAGATTGTAGCCACTTGAGCTATAATCTGGAGAGTAATTCAGTGTTAAAACAATCTTTCAAGTTATCTCTTTAATACTCTGCAAGTTTAAGCTATCCATTGCATTTTAATTTGGTCATTTGCATTATTCCCTGATCATTCTTCTAATTGATGAAGGCAATGTGATGTTCAGCCAATCTTTCAAGTGACACTTTGAAATCCTTAGCTTCTATAATGTCCCTTGCTTTCTAAAACCATGCTCCAGGTGAGGCTCGAACTCACAACCTCAGCAATGATCTGCTATGTACTGCCTTATAAGTACCGCGCGCTGACCGATTTCGCCACTGGAGCTGCTCGCACTGTGTCTTTTTACAAAACCCCATGGGGGAAATAAGAACCAAAATACACCTTTTTAAATCTAGGCTACTAAGCTTGATTACAAAAACACCTACCCGTGAGCCTCTCGTTACGAATGATTAACACACATTCTACCTATTATCTACCTCTATTAAAGATACCTATCCAATACAATGCTAGGATAACCATTATCCCTTGAACTCTCTTTTAATGAATGATGACCATACAGTGTTAGACAGGTCTTTTGCATCAAATTCTGAGAATTCTTCAATTTGTTGAAAGCCATCCAATACTCAAATATTCTTTCAGTTTAGGTCTTGAAATTAGTTGCTAAAATAATTACAATAATAATACTGCAATAATTACTTTGTTTTTAAAACCATGATCCAGGTGAGGCTCGAACTCACAACCTCGGCATTGCTCTGCTGTGTACTGTCTTATAAGTACCGCGTGCTGACCGATTGCGCCACTGGAGCTTCTAGAAGTTAGGCATATACCAAAATCCATGTGGAGATTATAGCCACTGGAGCTATAATCATGAGAGTGATTCAGTGTTAGAACAATCTTTCAAGTTATCCCTTTAATACTCTGCAAGTTTAAGCTATCCATTGCATTTTAATTTTGTCATTTGCATTATTCCCTGATCATTCTTCTAATTGATGAAGGCAATGTGATGTTCAGCCAATCTTTCAAGTGACACTTTGAAATCCTTAGCTTCTATAATGTCCCTTGCTTTCTAAAAGATTGCTCCAGGTGAGGCTCGAACTCACAACCTCGGCATTGCTCTGCTGTGTACTGCCTTATAAGTACCGCGCGCTGACCGATTGCGCCACTGGAGCTTCTAGAGCATAGGTATATACCAAAATCCATGTGGGGATTATAGTCATTGGAGCTGTAATCTTGAAAGTGATTCAGTTTTAAAACAATCTTTCAAGTTATCCCTTGAATACTCTGCAAGTTTAAGATATCCATAGCATTTTAATTTGGTCCTTTGCATTATTCCCTGATCATTCTTCTAATTGATGAAGGCAATGTGATGTTCAGCCAATCTTTCAAGTGAGACTATGAAATCCTTGGCTTCTATAATGTCCCTTGCTTTCTAAAACCTCGGCATTGCTCTGCTGTGTACTGCCTTATAAGTACCGCGCGCTGACCGATTGCGCCACTGGAGCTTCTAAAGCTTAGGTATATTCTAAAATCCATGTGGAGATTATAGCCACTTGAGCTATAATCTTGAGAGTGATTCAGTGTTAAAACAATCTTTCAAGTTATCCCGTTAATACTCTACAAGTTTAAGATATCCATGGAATTTTATTTGGTTCCTTTGCATTATTCCCTGATCATTCTTCTAATAGATGAAGGCAATGTGATGTTCTGCCAATCTTTCAAGTGAGACTATGAAATCCTTGGCTTCTATAATGTCCCTTGCTTTCTAAAACCATGCTCCAGGTGAGGCTCGAACTCACAACCTCAGCATTGCTCTGCTGTGTACTGCCTTATAAGTACCGCGCGCTGACCGATTGCGCCACTGGAGCTTCTAAAGCTTAGGTATATTCTAAAATCCATGTGGAGATTGTAGCCACTTGAGCTATAATCTGGAGAGTAATTCAGTGTTAAAACAATCTTTCAAGTTATCTCTTTAATACTCTGCAAGTTTAAGCTATCCATTGCATTTTAATTTGGTCATTTGCATTATTCCCTGATCATTCTTCTAATTGATGAAGGCAATGTGATGTTCAGCCAATCTTTCAAGTGACACTTTGAAATCCTTAGCTTCTATAATGTCCCTTGCTTTCTAAAACCATGCTCCAGGTGAGGCTCGAACTCACAACCTCAGCAATGATCTGCTATGTACTGCCTTATAAGTACCGCGCGCTGACCGATTTCGCCACTGGAGCTGCTCGCACTGTGTCTTTTTACAAAACCCCATGGGGGAAATAAGAACCAAAATACACCTTTTTAAATCTAGGCTACTAAGCTTGATTACAAAAACACCTACCCGTGAGCCTCTCGTTACGAATGATTAACACACATTCTACCTATTATCTACCTCTATTAAAGATACCTATCCAATACAATGCTAGGATAACCATTATCCCTTGAACTCTCTTTTAATGAATGATGACCATACAGTGTTAGACAGGTCTTTTGCATCAAATTCTGAGAATTCTTCAATTTGTTGAAAGCCATCCAATACTCAAATATTCTTTCAGTTTAGGTCTTGAAATTAGTTGCTACAATAATTACAATAATAATACTGCAATAATTACTTTGTTTTTAAAACCATGATCCAGGTGAGGCTCGAACTCACAACCTCGGCATTGCTCTGCTGTGTAATGTCTTATAAGTACCGCCCGCTGACCGATTGCGCCACTGGAGCTTCTAGAAGTTAGGCATATACCAAAATCCATGTGGAGATTATAGCCACTGGAGCTATAATCATGAGAGTGATTCAGTGTTAGAACAATCTTTCAAGTTATCCCTTTAATACTCTGCAAGTTTAAGCTATCCATTGCATTTTAATTTTGTCATTTGCATTATTCCCTGATCATTCTTCTAATTGATGAAGGCAATGTGATGTTCAGCCAATCTTTCAAGTGACACTTTGAAATCCTTAGCTTCTATAATGTCCCTTGCTTTCTAAAAGATTGCTCCAGGTGAGGCTCGAACTCACAACCTCGGCATTGCTCTGCTGTGTACTGCCTTATAAGTACCGCGCGCTGACCGATTGCGCCACTGGAGCTTTTAGAGCATAGGTATATACCAAAATCCATGTGGGGATTATAGTCATTGGAGCTGTAATCTTGAAAGTGATTCAGTTTTAAAACAATCTTTCAAGTTATCCCTTGAATACTCTGCAAGTTTAAGATATCCATAGCATTTTAATTTGGTCCTTTGCATTGTTCCCTGATCATTCTTCTAATTGATGAAGGCAATGTGATGTTCAGCCAATCTTTCAAGTGAGACTATGAAATCCTTGGCTTCTATAATGTCCCTTGCTTTCTAAAACCTCGGCATTGCTCTGCTGTGTACTGCCTTATAAGTACCGCGCGCTGACCGATTGCGCCACTGGAGCTTCTAAAGCTTAGGTATATTCTAAAATCCATGTGGAGATTATAGCCACTTGAGCTATAATCTTGAGAGTGATTCAGTGTTAAAACAATCTTTCAAGTTATCCCGTTAATACTCTACAAGTTTAAGATATCCATGGAATTTTAATTGGTTCCTTTGCATAATTCCCTGATCATTCTTCTAATAGATGAAGGCAATGTGATGTTCTGCCAATCTTTCAAGTGAGACTATGAAATCCTTGGCTTCTATAATGTCCCTTGCTTTCTAAAACCATGCTCTAGGTGAGGCTCGAACTCACAACCTCGGCATTGCTCTGCTGTGTACTGCCTCATAAGTACCGCGCGCTGACCGATTGCGCCACTGGAGCTTCTAGAGCTCAGGTAAACACCAAAATCCATGTGGGGATTATAGCCATTGGAGCTGTAATCTTGAAAGTGATTCAGTGTTAAAACAATCTTTCAAGTTATCCCTTGAATACTCTGCAAGTTTAAGATATCCATAGCATTTTAATTTGGTCCTTTGCATTATTCCCTGATCATTCTTCTAATTGATGAAGGCAATGTGATGTTCTGCCAATCTTTCAAGTGAGACTATGAAATCCTTGGCTTCTATAATGTCCCTTGCTTTCTAAAATCATGCTCCAGGTGAGGCTCGAACTCACAACCTCGGCATTGCTCTGCTGTGTACTGTCTTATAAGTACCGCGCGCTGACCGATTGCGCCACTGGAGCTTACAAAGCTTAGGCATATTCTAAAATCCATGTGGAGATTGTAGCCACTTGAGCTATAATCTTGAGAGTGATTCAGTGTTAAAACAATCTTTCAAGTTATCCCTTTAATACTCTGCAAGTTTAAGCTATCCATTGCATTTTAATTTGGTCATTTGCATTATTCCCTGATCATTCTTCTAATTGATGAAGGCAATGTGATGTTGAGCCAATCTTTCAAGTGACACTTTGAAATCCTTATTTTCTATAATGTCCCTTGCTTTCTAAAAGTTTGCTCCAGGTGAGGCTCGAACTCACAACCTCGGCATTGCTCTGCTGTGTACTGCCTTATAAGTACTGCCCGCTGACCGATTGCGCCACTGGAGCTTCTAAAGCTTAGGTATATTCTAAAATCCATGTGGAGATTATAGCCACTTGAGCTATAATCTTGAGAGTGATTCAGTGTTAAAACAATCTTTCAAGTTATCCCTTGAATACTCTGCAAGTTTAAGATATCCATAGCATTTTAATTTGGTCCTTTGCATTATTCCCTGATCATTCTTCTAATTGATGAAGGCAATGTGATGTTCAGCCAATCTTTCAAGTGAAACTATGAAATCCTTGGCTTCTATAATGTCCCTTGCTTTCTAAAACCATGCTCCAGGTGAGGCTCGAACTCACAACCTCGGCATTGCTCTGCTGTGTACTGCTTTATAAGTACCGCGCGCTGACCGATTGCGCCACTGGAGCTTCTAGAGCTCAGGTAAATACCAAAATCCAGGTGGGGATTATAGCCATTGGAGCTGTAATCTTGAAAGTGATTCAGTTTTAAATCAATCTTTCAAGTTATCCCTTGAATACTCTGCAAGTTTAAGATATCCATAGCATTTTAATTTGGTCCTTTGCATTATTCCCTGATCATTCTTCTAATTGATGAAGGCAATGTGATGTTCAGCCAATCGTTCAAGTGAGACTATGAAATCCTTGGCTTCTATAATGTCCCTTGCTTTCTAAAACCATGCTCCAGGTGAGGCTCGAACTCACAACCTCGGCAATGCTCTGCTATGTACTGCCTTATAAAAGTACCGCGCGCTGACCGATTGCGCCACTGGAGCTGCTCGCACTGTGTCTTTTTACAAAACCCCATGGGGGAAATAAGAACCAAAATACACCTTTTTAAATCTAGGCTACTAAGCTTGATTACAAAAACACCTACCCGTGAGCCTCTCGTTACGAATGATTAACACACATTCTACCTATTATCTACCTCTATTAAAGATACCTATCCAATACAATGCTGGGATAACCATTATCCCTTGAACTCTCTTTTAATGAATGATGACCATACAGTGTTAGACAGGTCTTTTGCATCAAATTCTGAGAATTCTTCAAATTGTTGAAAGCCATCCAATACTCAAATATTCTTTCAGTTTAGGTCTTGAAATTAGTTGCTAAAATAATTACAATAATAATACTGCAATAATTACTTTGTTTTTAAAACCATGATCCAGGTGAGGCTCGAACTCACAACCTCGGCATTGCTCTGCTGTGTACTGTCTTATAAGTACCGCGTGCTGACCGATTGCGCCACTGGAGCTTCTAAAAGTTAGGCATATACCAAAATCCATGTGGAGATTATAGCCACTGGAGCTATAATCATGAGAGTGATTCAGTGTTAGAACAATCTTTCAAGTTATCCCTTTAATACTCTGCAAGTTTAAGCTATCCATTGCATTTTAATTTTGTCATTTGCATTATTCCCTGATCATTCTTCTAATTGATGAAGGCAATGTGATGTTCAGCCAATCTTTCAAGTGACACTTTGAAATCCTTAGCTTCTATAATGTCCCTTGCTTTCTAAAAGATTGCTCCAGGTGAGGCTCGAACTCACAACCTCGGCATTGCTCTGCTGTGTACTGCCTTATAAGTACCGCGCGCTGACCGATTGCGCCACTGGAGCTTCTAGAGCATAGGTATATACCAAAATCCATGTGGGGATTATAGTCATTGGAGCTGTAATCTTGAAAGTGATTCAGTTTTAAAACAATCTTTCAAGTTATCCCTTGAATACTCTGCAAGTTTAAGATATCCATAGCATTTTAATTTGGTCCTTTGCATTATTCCCTGATCATTCTTCTAATTGATGAAGGCAATGTGATGTTCAGCCAATCTTTCAAGTGAGACTATGAAATCCTTGGCTTCTATAATGTCCCTTGCTTTCTAAAACCTCGGCATTGCTCTGCTGTGTACTGCCTTATAAGTACCGCGCGCTGACCGATTGCGCCACTGGAGCTTCTAAAGCTTAGGTATATTCTAAAATCCATGTGGAGATTATAGCCACTTGAGCTATAATCTTGAGAGTGATTCAGTGTTAAAACAATCTTTCAAGTTATCCCGTTAATACTCTACAAGTTTAAGATATCCATGGAATTTTATTTGGTTCCTTTGCATTATTCCCTGATCATTCTTCTAATAGATGAAGGCAATGTGATGTTCTGCCAATCTTTCAAGTGAGACTATGAAATCCTTGGCTTCTATAATGTCCCTTGCTTTCTAAAACCATGCTCCAGGTGAGGCTCGAACTCACAACCTCAGCATTGCTCTGCTGTGTACTGCCTTATAAGTACCGCGCGCTGACCGATTGCGCCACTGGAGCTTCTAAAGCTTAGGTATATTCTAAAATCCATGTGGAGATTGTAGCCACTTGAGCTATAATCTGGAGAGTAATTCAGTGTTAAAACAATCTTTCAAGTTATCTCTTTAATACTCTGCAAGTTTAAGCTATCCATTGCATTTTAATTTGGTCATTTGCATTATTCCCTGATCATTCTTCTAATTGATGAAGGCAATGTGATGTTCAGCCAATCTTTCAAGTGACACTTTGAAATCCTTAGCTTCTATAATGTCCCTTGCTTTCTAAAACCATGCTCCAGGTGAGGCTCGAACTCACAACCTCAGCAATGATCTGCTATGTACTGCCTTATAAGTACCGCGCGCTGACCGATTTCGCCACTGGAGCTGCTCGCACTGTGTCTTTTTACAAAACCCCATGGGGGAAATAAGAACCAAAATACACCTTTTTAAATCTAGGCTACTAAGCTTGATTACAAAAACACCTACCCGTGAGCCTCTCGTTACGAATGATTAACACACATTCTACCTATTATCTACCTCTATTAAAGATACCTATCCAATACAATGCTAGGATAACCATTATCCCTTGAACTCTCTTTTAATGAATGATGACCATACAGTGTTAGACAGGTCTTTTGCATCAAATTCTGAGAATTCTTCAATTTGTTGAAAGCCATCCAATACTCAAATATTCTTTCAGTTTAGGTCTTGAAATTAGTTGCTAAAATAATTACAATAATAATACTGCAATAATTACTTTGTTTTTAAAACCATGATCCAGGTGAGGCTCGAACTCACAACCTCGGCATTGCTCTGCTGTGTACTGTCTTATAAGTACCGCGTGCTGACCGATTGCGCCACTGGAGCTTCTAGAAGTTAGGCATATACCAAAATCCATGTGGAGATTATAGCCACTGGAGCTATAATCATGAGAGTGATTCAGTGTTAGAACAATCTTTCAAGTTATCCCTTTAATACTCTGCAAGTTTAAGCTATCCATTGCATTTTAATTTTGTCATTTGCATTATTCCCTGATCATTCTTCTAATTGATGAAGGCAATGTGATGTTCAGCCAATCTTTCAAGTGACACTTTGAAATCCTTAGCTTCTATAATGTCCCTTGCTTTCTAAAAGATTGCTCCAGGTGAGGCTCGAACTCACAACCTCGGCATTGCTCTGCTGTGTACTGCCTTATAAGTACCGCGCGCTGACCGATTGCGCCACTGGAGCTTCTAGAGCATAGGTATATACCAAAATCCATGTGGGGATTATAGTCATTGGAGCTGTAATCTTGAAAGTGATTCAGTTTTAAAACAATCTTTCAAGTTATCCCTTGAATACTCTGCAAGTTTAAGATATCCATAGCATTTTAATTTGGTCCTTTGCATTATTCCCTGATCATTCTTCTAATTGATGAAGGCAATGTGATGTTCAGCCAATCTTTCAAGTGAGACTATGAAATCCTTGGCTTCTATAATGTCCCTTGCTTTCTAAAACCTCGGCATTGCTCTGCTGTGTACTGCCTTATAAGTACCGCGCGCTGACCGATTGCGCCACTGGAGCTTCTAAAGCTTAGGTATATTCTAAAATCCATGTGGAGATTATAGCCACTTGAGCTATAATCTTGAGAGTGATTCAGTGTTAAAACAATCTTTCAAGTTATCCCGTTAATACTCTACAAGTTTAAGATATCCATGGAATTTTATTTGGTTCCTTTGCATTATTCCCTGATCATTCTTCTAATAGATGAAGGCAATGTGATGTTCTGCCAATCTTTCAAGTGAGACTATGAAATCCTTGGCTTCTATAATGTCCCTTGCTTTCTAAAACCATGCTCCAGGTGAGGCTCGAACTCACAACCTCAGCATTGCTCTGCTGTGTACTGCCTTATAAGTACCGCGCGCTGACCGATTGCGCCACTGGAGCTTCTAAAGCTTAGGTATATTCTAAAATCCATGTGGAGATTGTAGCCACTTGAGCTATAATCTGGAGAGTAATTCAGTGTTAAAACAATCTTTCAAGTTATCTCTTTAATACTCTGCAAGTTTAAGCTATCCATTGCATTTTAATTTGGTCATTTGCATTATTCCCTGATCATTCTTCTAATTGATGAAGGCAATGTGATGTTCAGCCAATCTTTCAAGTGACACTTTGAAATCCTTAGCTTCTATAATGTCCCTTGCTTTCTAAAACCATGCTCCAGGTGAGGCTCGAACTCACAACCTCAGCAATGATCTGCTATGTACTGCCTTATAAGTACCGCGCGCTGACCGATTTCGCCACTGGAGCTGCTCGCACTGTGTCTTTTTACAAAACCCCATGGGGGAAATAAGAACCAAAATACACCTTTTTAAATCTAGGCTACTAAGCTTGATTACAAAAACACCTACCCGTGAGCCTCTCGTTACGAATGATTAACACACATTCTACCTATTATCTACCTCTATTAAAGATACCTATCCAATACAATGCTAGGATAACCATTATCCCTTGAACTCTCTTTTAATGAATGATGACCATACAGTGTTAGACAGGTCTTTTGCATCAAATTCTGAGAATTCTTCAATTTGTTGAAAGCCATCCAATACTCAAATATTCTTTCAGTTTAGGTCTTGAAATTAGTTGCTACAATAATTACAATAATAATACTGCAATAATTACTTTGTTTTTAAAACCATGATCCAGGTGAGGCTCGAACTCACAACCTCGGCATTGCTCTGCTGTGTAATGTCTTATAAGTACCGCCCGCTGACCGATTGCGCCACTGGAGCTTCTAGAAGTTAGGCATATACCAAAATCCATGTGGAGATTATAGCCACTGGAGCTATAATCATGAGAGTGATTCAGTGTTAGAACAATCTTTCAAGTTATCCCTTTAATACTCTGCAAGTTTAAGCTATCCATTGCATTTTAATTTTGTCATTTGCATTATTCCCTGATCATTCTTCTAATTGATGAAGGCAATGTGATGTTCAGCCAATCTTTCAAGTGACACTTTGAAATCCTTAGCTTCTATAATGTCCCTTGCTTTCTAAAAGATTGCTCCAGGTGAGGCTCGAACTCACAACCTCGGCATTGCTCTGCTGTGTACTGCCTTATAAGTACCGCGCGCTGACCGATTGCGCCACTGGAGCTTTTAGAGCATAGGTATATACCAAAATCCATGTGGGGATTATAGTCATTGGAGCTGTAATCTTGAAAGTGATTCAGTTTTAAAACAATCTTTCAAGTTATCCCTTGAATACTCTGCAAGTTTAAGATATCCATAGCATTTTAATTTGGTCCTTTGCATTGTTCCCTGATCATTCTTCTAATTGATGAAGGCAATGTGATGTTCAGCCAATCTTTCAAGTGAGACTATGAAATCCTTGGCTTCTATAATGTCCCTTGCTTTCTAAAACCTCGGCATTGCTCTGCTGTGTACTGCCTTATAAGTACCGCGCGCTGACCGATTGCGCCACTGGAGCTTCTAAAGCTTAGGTATATTCTAAAATCCATGTGGAGATTATAGCCACTTGAGCTATAATCTTGAGAGTGATTCAGTGTTAAAACAATCTTTCAAGTTATCCCGTTAATACTCTACAAGTTTAAGATATCCATGGAATTTTAATTGGTTCCTTTGCATAATTCCCTGATCATTCTTCTAATAGATGAAGGCAATGTGATGTTCTGCCAATCTTTCAAGTGAGACTATGAAATCCTTGGCTTCTATAATGTCCCTTGCTTTCTAAAACCATGCTCTAGGTGAGGCTCGAACTCACAACCTCGGCATTGCTCTGCTGTGTACTGCCTCATAAGTACCGCGCGCTGACCGATTGCGCCACTGGAGCTTCTAGAGCTCAGGTAAACACCAAAATCCATGTGGGGATTATAGCCATTGGAGCTGTAATCTTGAAAGTGATTCAGTGTTAAAACAATCTTTCAAGTTATCCCTTGAATACTCTGCAAGTTTAAGATATCCATAGCATTTTAATTTGGTCCTTTGCATTATTCCCTGATCATTCTTCTAATTGATGAAGGCAATGTGATGTTCTGCCAATCTTTCAAGTGAGACTATGAAATCCTTGGCTTCTATAATGTCCCTTGCTTTCTAAAATCATGCTCCAGGTGAGGCTCGAACTCACAACCTCGGCATTGCTCTGCTGTGTACTGTCTTATAAGTACCGCGCGCTGACCGATTGCGCCACTGGAGCTTACAAAGCTTAGGCATATTCTAAAATCCATGTGGAGATTGTAGCCACTTGAGCTATAATCTTGAGAGTGATTCAGTGTTAAAACAATCTTTCAAGTTATCCCTTTAATACTCTGCAAGTTTAAGCTATCCATTGCATTTTAATTTGGTCATTTGCATTATTCCCTGATCATTCTTCTAATTGATGAAGGCAATGTGATGTTGAGCCAATCTTTCAAGTGACACTTTGAAATCCTTATTTTCTATAATGTCCCTTGCTTTCTAAAAGTTTGCTCCAGGTGAGGCTCGAACTCACAACCTCGGCATTGCTCTGCTGTGTACTGCCTTATAAGTACTGCCCGCTGACCGATTGCGCCACTGGAGCTTCTAAAGCTTAGGTATATTCTAAAATCCATGTGGAGATTATAGCCACTTGAGCTATAATCTTGAGAGTGATTCAGTGTTAAAACAATCTTTCAAGTTATCCCTTGAATACTCTGCAAGTTTAAGATATCCATAGCATTTTAATTTGGTCCTTTGCATTATTCCCTGATCATTCTTCTAATTGATGAAGGCAATGTGATGTTCAGCCAATCTTTCAAGTGAAACTATGAAATCCTTGGCTTCTATAATGTCCCTTGCTTTCTAAAACCATGCTCCAGGTGAGGCTCGAACTCACAACCTCGGCATTGCTCTGCTGTCTACTGCTTTATAAGTACCGCGCGCTGACCGATTGCGCCACTGGAGCTTCTAGAGCTCAGGTAAATACCAAAATCCAGGTGGGGATTATAGCCATTGGAGCTGTAATCTTGAAAGTGATTCAGTTTTAAATCAATCTTTCAAGTTATCCCTTGAATACTCTGCAAGTTTAAGATATCCATAGCATTTTAATTTGGTCCTTTGCATTATTCCCTGATCATTCTTCTAATTGATGAAGGCAATGTGATGTTCAGCCAATCGTTCAAGTGAGACTATGAAATCCTTGGCTTCTATAATGTCCCTTGCTTTCTAAAACCATGCTCCAGGTGAGGCTCGAACTCACAACCTCGGCAATGCTCTGCTATGTACTGCCTTATAAAAGTACCGCGCGCTGACCGATTGCGCCACTGGAGCTGCTCGCACTGTGTCTTTTTACAAAACCCCATGGGGGAAATAAGAACCAAAATACACCTTTTTAAATCTAGGCTACTAAGCTTGATTACAAAAACACCTACCCGTGAGCCTCTCGTTACGAATGATTAACACACATTCTACCTATTATCTACCTCTATTAAAGATACCTATCCAATACAATGCTGGGATAACCATTATCCCTTGAACTCTCTTTTAATGAATGATGACCATACAGTGTTAGACAGGTCTTTTGCATCAAATTCTGAGAATTCTTCAAATTGTTGAAAGCCATCCAATACTCAAATATTCTTTCAGTTTAGGTCTTGAAATTAGTTGCTACAATAATTACAATAATAATACTGCAATAATTACTTTGTTTTTAAAACCATGCTCCAGGTGAGGCTCGAACTCACAACCTCGGCATTGCTCTGCTGTGTACTGTCTTATAAGTACCGCGCGCTGACCGATTGCACCACTGGAGCTTCTAGAAGTTAGGCATATACCAAAATCCATGTGGAGATTATAGCCACTGGAGCTATAATCATGAGAGTGATTCAGTGTTAGAACAATCTTTCAAGTTATCCCTTTAATACTCTGCAAGTTTAAGCTATCCATTGCATTTTTATTTTGTCATTTGCATTATTCCCTGATCATTCTTCTAATTGATGAAGGCAATGTGATGTTCAGCCAATCTTTCAAGTGACACTTTGAAATCCTTAGCTTCTATAATGTCCCTTGCTTTCTAAAAGATTGCTCCAGGTGAGGCTCGAACTCACAACCTCGGCATTGCTCTGCTGTGTACTGCCTTATAAGTACCGCGCGCTGACCGATTGCGCCACTGGAGCTTCTAGAGCTCAGGTAAATACCAAAATCCATGTGGGGATTATAGCCATTGGAGCTGTAATCTTGAAAGTGATTCAGTGTTAAAACAATCTTTCAAGTTATCCCTTGAATACTCTGCAAGTTTAAGATATCCATAGCATTTTAATTTGGTCCTTTGCATTTTTCCCTGATCATTCTTCTAATTGATGAAGGCAATGTGATGTTCAGCCAATCTTTCAAGTGAGACTATGAAATCCTTGGCTTCTATAATGTCCCTTGCTTTCTAAAACCATGCTCCAGGTGAGGCTCGAACTCACAACCTCGGCATTGCTCTGCTGTGTACTGCCTTATAAGTACCGCGCGCTGACCGATTGCGCCACTGGAGCTTCTAAAGCTTAGGTATATTCTAAAATCCATGTAGAGATTATAGCCACTTGAGCTATAATCTTGAGAGTGATTCAGTGTTAAAACAATCTTTCAAGTTATCCCGTTAATACTCTACAAGTTTAAGATATCCATGGAATTTTAATTGGTTCCTTTGCATTATTCCCTGATTATTCTTCTAATTGATGAAGGCAATGTGATGTTCTGCCAATCTTTCAAGTGAGACTATGAAATCCTTGGCTTCTATAATGTCCCTTGCTTTCCAAAACCATGCTCCAGGTGAGGCTCGAACTCACAACCTCGGCATTGCTCTGCTGTGTACTGCCTTATAAGTACCGCGCGCTGACCGATTGCGCCACTGGAGCTTCTAGAGCTCAGGTAAACACCAAAATCCATGTGGGGATTATAGCCATTGGAGCTGTAATCCTGAAAGTTATTCAGTGTTAAAACAATCTTTCAAGTTATCCCTTGAATACTCTGCAAGTTTAAGATATTAATAGCATTTTAATTTGGTCCTTTGCATTATTCCCTGATCATTCTTCTAATTGATGAAGGCAATGTGATGTTCAGCCAATCTTTCAAGTGACACTTTGAAATCCTTAGCTTCTATAATGTCCCTTGCTTTCTAAAACCATGCTCCAGGTGAGGCTCGAACTCACAACCTCGGCAATGCTCTGCTATGTACTGCCTTATAAAAGTACCGCGTGCTGACCGATTGCGCCACTGGAGCTGCTCGCACTGTGTCTTTTTACAAAACCCCATGGGGGAAATAAGAACCAAAATACACCTTTTTAAATCTAGGCTACTAAGCTTGATTACAAAAACACCTACCCGTGAGCCTCTCGTTACGAATGATTAACACACATTCTACCTATTATCTACCTCTATTAAAGATACCTATCCAATACAATGCTGGGATAACCATTATCCCTTGAACTCTCTTTTAATGAATGATGACCATACAGTGTTAGACAGGTCTTTTGCATCAAATTCTGAGAATTCTTCAAATTGTTGAAAGCCATCCAATACTCAAATATTCTTTCAGTTTAGGTCTTGAAATTAGTTGCTACAATAATTACAATAATAATACTGCAATAATTACTTTGTTTTTAAAACCATGCTCCAGGTGAGGCTCGAACTCACAACCTCGGCATTGCTCTGCTGTGTACTGTCTTATAAGTACCGCGCGCTGACCGATTGCGCCACTGGAGCTTCTAGAAGTTAGGCATATACCAAAATCCATGTGGAGATTATAGCCACTGGAGCTATAATCATGAGAGTGATTCAGTGTTAGAACAATCTTTCAAGTTATCCCTTTAATACTCTGCAAGTTTAAGCTATCCATTGCATTTTAATTTTGTCATTTGCATTATTCCCTGATCATTCTTCTAATTGATGAAGGCAATGTGATGTTCTGCCAATCTTTCAAGTGAGACTATGAAATCCTTGGCTTCTATAATGTCCCTTGCTTTCCAAAACCATGCTCCAGGTGAGGCTCGAACTCACAACCTCGGCATTGCTCTGCTGTGTACTGCCTTATAAGTACCGCGCGCTGACCGATTGCGCCACTGGAGCTTCTCGAGCTTAGGTATATACCAAAATCCATGTGGGGATTATAGTCATTGGAGCTGTAATCTTGAAAGTGATTCAGTGTTAAAACAATCTTTCAAGTTATCCCTTGAATACTCTGCAAGTTTAAGATATCCATAGCATTTTAATTTGGTCCTTTGCATTATTCCCTGATCATTCTTCTAATTGATGAAGGCAATGTGTTGTTCAGCCAATCGTTCAAGTGAGACTATGAAATCCTTGGCTTCTATAATGTCCCTTGCTTTCTAAAACCATGCTCCAGGTGAGGCTCGAACTCACAACCTCGGCATTGCTCTGCTGTGTACTGCCTTATAAGTACCGCGCGCTGACCGATTGCGCCACTGGAGCTTCTCGAGCTTAGGTATATACCAAAATCCATGTGGGGATTATAGTCATTGGAGCTGTAATCTTGAAAGTGATTCAGTGTTAAAACAATCTTTCAAGTTATCCCTTGAATACTCTGCAAGTTTAAGATATCCATAGCATTTTAATTTGGTCCTTTGCATTATTCCCTGATCATTCTTCTAATTGATGAAGGCAATGTGATGTTCAGCCAATCTTTCAAGTGACACTTTGAAATCCTTAGCTTCTATAATGTCCCTTGCTTTCTAAAAGTTTGCTCCAGGTGAGGCTCGAACTCACAACCTCGGCATTGCTCTGCTGTGTACTGCCTTATAAGTACTGCCCGCTGACCGATTGCGCCACTGGAGCTTCTAAAGCTTAGGTATATTCTAAAATCCATGTGGAGATTATAGCCACTTGAGCTATAATCTTGAGAGTGATTCAGTGTTAAAACAATCTTTCAAGTTATCCCTTGAATACTCTGCAAGTTTAAGATATCCATAGCATTTTAATTTGGTCCTTTGCATTATTCCCTGATCATTCTTCTAATTGATGAAGGCAATGTGATGTTCAGCCAATCTTTCAAGTGAAACTATGAAATCCTTGGCTTCTATAATGTCCCTTGCTTTCTAAAACCATGCTCCAGGTGAGGCTCGAACTCACAACCTCGGCATTGCTCTGCTGTGTACTGCTTTATAAGTACCGCGCGCTGACCGATTGCGCCACTGGAGCTTTTAGAGCATAGGTATATACCAAAATCCATGTGGGGATTATAGTCATTGGAGCTGTAATCTTGAAAGTGATTCAGTTTTAAAACAATCTTTCAAGTTATCCCTTGAATACTCTGCAAGTTTAAGATATCCATAGCATTTTAATTTGGTCCTTTGCATTGTTCCCTGATCATTCTTCTAATTGATGAAGGCAATGTGATGTTCAGCCAATCTTTCAAGTGAGACTATGAAATCCTTGGCTTCTATAATGTCCCTTGCTTTCTAAAACCTCGGCATTGCTCTGCTGTGTACTGCCTTATAAGTACCGCGCGCTGACCGATTGCGCCACTGGAGCTTCTAAAGCTTAGGTATATTCTAAAATCCATGTGGAGATTATAGCCACTTGAGCTATAATCTTGAGAGTGATTCAGTGTTAAAACAATCTTTCAAGTTATCCCGTTAATACTCTACAAGTTTAAGATATCCATGGAATTTTAATTGGTTCCTTTGCATAATTCCCTGATCATTCTTCTAATAGATGAAGGCAATGTGATGTTCTGCCAATCTTTCAAGTGAGACTATGAAATCCTTGGCTTCTATAATGTCCCTTGCTTTCTAAAACCATGCTCTAGGTGAGGCTCGAACTCACAACCTCGGCATTGCTCTGCTGTGTACTGCCTTATAAGTACCGCGCGCTGACCGATTGCGCCACTGGAGCTTCTAGAGCTCAGGTAAACACCAAAATCCATGTGGGGATTATAGCCATTGGAGCTGTAATCTTGAAAGTGATTCAGTGTTAAAACAATCTTTCAAGTTATCCCTTGAATACTCTGCAAGTTTAAGATATCCATAGCATTTTAATTTGGTCCTTTGCATTATTCCCTGATCATTCTTCTAATTGATGAAGGCAATGTGATGTTCTGCCAATCTTTCAAGTGAGACTATGAAATCCTTGGCTTCTATAATGTCCCTTGCTTTCTAAAATCATGCTCCAGGTGAGGCTCGAACTCACAACCTCGGCATTGCTCTGCTGTGTACTGTCTTATAAGTACCGCGCGCTGACCGATTGCGCCACTGGAGCTTACAAAGCTTAGGCATATTCTAAAATCCATGTGGAGATTGTAGCCACTTGAGCTATAATCTTGAGAGTGATTCAGTGTTAAAACAATCTTTCAAGTTATCCCTTTAATACTCTGCAAGTTTAAGCTATCCATTGCATTTTAATTTTGTCATTTGCATTATTCCCTGATCATTCTTCTAATTGATGAAGGCAATGTGATGTTCTGCCAATCTTTCAAGTGAGACTATGAAATCCTTGGCTTCTATAATGTCCCTTGCTTTCTAAAACCATGCTCTAGGTGAGGCTCGAACTCACAACCTCGGCATTGCTCTGCTGTGTACTGCCTTATAAGTACCGCGCGCTGACCGATTGCGCCACTGGAGCTTCTCGAGCTTAGGTATATACCAAAATCCATGTGGGGATTATAGTCATTGGAGCTGTAATCTTGAAAGTGATTCAGTGTTAAAACAATCTTTCAAGTTATCCCTTGAATACTCTGCAAGTTTAAGATATCCATAGCATTTTAATTTGGTCCTTTGCATTATTCCCTGATCATTCTTCTAATTGATGAAGGCAATGGCCCTCATTTATCAATCTTGCGTACACCAATTTTCCAGCGTACACCTGGCGTACACCCAAAACCACGGTGACTTTGAGATTTATCAATATGGACGTTGGCGTACCGCACGCTCAAATCCTACACCAGCTCAGGAGGTGGTGTACGCACGTTTTGAATTAGTGCGAAAATGCGCAGAAAAACAATTCCTAACACCACAAAACGCACTGACAAAGATATGCTATATTATGACCCACTGTAACAACAACAACAACAACAACAACAAATAAAGCCCTATTCGCACGGGATAAGTATTATCTGGGGACCTCGTGTGATTTAGAAATTACTCCCCCACATCTGAATTTTGCGTGGCGCATTCGCACGAGATAAACTGTGATTTTACTCGAATTTACTGACTTATCTCCCGGATATGATGTTACTTGAAAATGTTTTTTCGTTATATAGCTGTATGAAATTATAAACAGTCGTATCGATATCATTTTGATTGTTTTAGTAATACAAATAATTTCATATAATAACAATATAGGCTACGACGGAAGATTCAGTTTCAAAGCTAATGTAAAAGTGCCCATTTAAGCGAGTTGTCATTGTACTGTTCTGTTTTTTAGTGTTTTTCATTAAGAATAATATTAAACACACCATTCAAGCAATTAGGCTACTCCCAAATTGTGCTCATTCTAAAGTGAAAGTAGTAGTCTATAATCCGCGCGGCCGCACGGGCCGCACCGCAATCTCCATGTGGAGATTGTAGCCACTTGAGCTATAATCTTGAGAGTGATTCAGTGTTAAAACAATCTTTCAAGTTATCCCTTTAATACTCTGCAAGTTTAAGCTATCCATTGCATTTTAATTTTGTCATTTGCATTATTCCCTGATCATTCTTCTAATTGATGAAGGCAATGTGATGTTCTGCCAATCTTTCAAGTGAGACTATGAAATCCTTGGCTTCTATAATGTCCCTTGCTTTCCAAAACCATGCTCCAGGTGAGGCTCGAACTCACAACCTCGGCATTGCTCTGCTGTGTACTGTCTTATAAGTACCGCGCGCTGACCGATTGCGCCACTGGAGCTTCTAGAAGTTAGGCATATACCAAAATCCATGTGGAGATTATAGCCACTGGAGCTATAATCATGAGAGTGATTCAGTGTTAGAACAATCTTTCAAGTTATCCCTTTAATACTCTGCAAGTTTAAGCTATCCATGGAATTTTAATTGGTTCCTTTGCATTATTCATATCCATAATTTATTGTACTAACTTAATCCACTGCTATATTCCTCATATTAGCCTAACATATTATTGTATACCTCTAACTGTAAATTCTGTTCAAGTAATAACCGTCTGTATATTTATTCATAGTACATAGTCACCTGTAAATTCTGTTTATAGTAATAGCCATCTGTATATTTATTCATAGTACATATTCACCTGTAAATTCTGTTTATAGTAATAGCCATCTGTATATTTATTCACTGTATATATTCATCTGTAAATTCAGTTCTACTTATAGTAATAACCATCTCTCTACTTATACATATTTATATATATTCAGAACATTTTTATGTCCTGCACTTACGCAACCATTGTATATATCCTGCACTTGCTGCTATTGCACTTCTGGTTAGACCTAAACTGCATTTCGTTGCCTTGTACTTGTACTTGTGTAATGACAATAAAGTTGAATCTAATCTAATCTAATTATTCCCTGATCATTCTTCTAATTGATGAAGGCAATGTGATGTTCTGCCAATCTTTCAAGTGAGACTATGAAATCCTTGGCTTCTATAATGTCCCTTGCTTTCCAAAACCATGCTCCAGGTGAGGCTCGAACTCACAACCTCGGCATTGCTCTGCTGTGTACTGCCTTATAAGTACCGCGCGCTGACCGATTGCGCCACTGGAGCTTCTAGAGCTCAGGTAAACACCAAAATCCATGTGGGGATTATAGCCATTGGAGCTGTAATCCTGAAAGTTATTCAGTGTTAAAACAATCTTTCAAGTTATCCCTTGAATACTCTGCAAGTTTAAGATATCCATAGCATTTTAATTTGGTCCTTTGCATTATTCCCTGATCATTCTTCTAATTGATGAAGGCAATGTGATGTTCTGCCAATCTTTCAAGTGAGACTATGAAATCCTTGGCTTCTATAATGTCCCTTGCTTTCTAAAATCATGCTCCAGGTGAGGCTCGAACTCACAACCTCGGCATTGCTCTGCTGTGTACTGCCTTATAAGTACCGCGCGCTGACCGATTGCGCCACTGGAGCTTCTCGAGCTTAGGTATATACCAAAATCCATGTGGGGATTATAGTCATTGGAGCTGTAATCTTGAAAGTGATTCAGTGTTAAAACAATCTTTCAAGTTATCCCTTGAATACTCTGCAAGTTTAAGATATCCATAGCATTTTAATTTGGTCCTTTGCATTATTCCCTGATCATTCTTCTAATTGATGAAGGCAATGGCCCTCATTTATCAATCTTGCGTACACCAATTTTCCAGCGTACACCTGGCGTACACCCAAAACCACGGTGACTTTGAGATTTATCAATATGGACGTTGGCGTACCGCACGCTCAAATCCTACACCAGCTCAGGAGGTGGTGTACGCACGTTTTGAATTAGTGCGAAAATGCGCAGAAAAACAATTCCTAACACCACAAAACGCACTGACAAAGATATGCTATATTATGACCCACTGTAACAACAACAACAACAACAACAACAAATAAAGCCCTATTCGCACGGGATAAGTATTATCTGGGGACCTCGTGTGATTTAGAAATTACTCCCCCACATCTGAATTTTGCGTGGCGCATTCGCACGAGATAAACTGTGATTTTACTCGAATTTACTGACTTATCTCCCGGATATGATGTTACTTGAAAATGTTTTTTCGTTATATAGCTGTATGAAATTATAAACAGTCGTATCGATATCATTTTGATTGTTTTAGTAATACAAATAATTTCATATAATAACAATATAGGCTACGACGGAAGATTCAGTTTCAAAGCTAATGTAAAAGTGCCCATTTAAGCGAGTTGTCATTGTACTGTTCTGTTTTTTAATGTTTTTCATTAAGAATAATATTAAACACACCATTCAAGCAATTAGGCTACTCCCAAATTGTGCTCATTCTAAAGTGAAAGTAGTAGTCTATAATCCGCGCGGCCGCACGGGAAGTCATAACGGTGCACATTATATGCAGCCTAGCTCCATTCTTCGTGAAAGATAAAGATAGAAATGCGCACAGGACACAAAAACCTTGCAAAAATTATATACGATCCGCCTAATCCCGGCCAAATAGATGCCGATTCGCACAGGACTATCACAGGACCTCGGTGTCCGGCGAAATATGGTAGGTCATTTGCGGGGAATTTTTACTTTACATATTACAGACATGGCCGATTTGCACGGGATTAAGATCACAGACATTCTCTGCAATTATTACAAATCACCTGAGCTCCCCACATCCCGTGCGAATAGGGAAGTAATTATAAACTTAAGTGTTTATTTTTGTGCAACATGGACTTCAATGTTTAATTTGTGTGACTTTACCAAGGCATTTGATATGTATTCCTCCAGTTGCGAGCCTGTGCGCTTTACCTGACGTTGGTTAGGCCCGGTTAGCTGCGCACGGACTGGAACTGAACATAATTCAGACTGACAAAATAATAAAAATGACATTCTTCTTCTTTTAAATAATAATAAAATAAATAATAATAATAACGAAATTCTTCTTCTAAATAACAATAAGCGTCATTAATAATACAAATCATAATAATAATAAGAATCTAACAAATTGTCATGCAATTATATTAATGTGAATGAATGGTACTCCACATCACATCATCATCACTATTGTACACCCGAATACATGTGATGTGATACGAAATTAAATGCATATTATTTCAAAACACGTGCTGTAAAATAATTAATTGTGATAGGTAATTTCTCATCCAAAAAGCTATTTAAACTGGATTTCCACCGTGCACCTTTTTGTGGGCGCCTTTAATCCCACTCTTTAAACTCCCAAATAAAACACTTTTTTTTTTCCACTTCCCTGGTGATGGTCTCGATCTCCACGTCAGAGAAGTTTCGCTTCATTGCCGTCTTCCGAGTGTCCATGGCGTAAAATGAGGGCGTTGGGGAGGCATGAGACTTGAATATATAGGGGCGTGTTATTCTAATGACGATCGTTTTCAGCACGGCATTTATCAAGGGCAGGTTTTGCGTACGCCTGGATTTCAGAGGTGCGCACAGCTTCATAAATCAGGCGGTGAGAGGAGTGTAAGCATAATCTTAAGCCAACATATACGCCCGTTTCTACGCAAGATTGATAAATGAGGGCCAATGTGTTGTTCAGCCAATCGTTCAAGTGAGACTATGAAATCCTTGGCTTCTATAATGTCCCTTGCGTTCTAAAACCATGCTCCAGGTGAGGCTTGAACTCACAACCTCGGCATTGCTCTGCTGTGTACTGCCTTATAAGTACCGCGCGCTGACCGATTGCGCCACTGGAGCTTCTCGAGCTTAGGTATATACCAAAATCCATGTGGGGATTATAGTCATTGGAGCTGTAATCTTGAAAGTGATTCAGTGTTAAAACAATCTTTCAAGTTATCCCTTGAATACTCTGCAAGTTTAAGATATCCATAGCATTTTAATTTGGTCCTTTGCATTATTCCCTGATCATTCTTCTAATTGATGAAGGCAATGTGATGTTCAGCCAATCTTTCAAGTGACACTTTGAAATCCTTAGCTTCTATAATGTCCCTTGCTTTCTAAAAGTTTGCTCCAGGTGAGGCTCGAACTCACAACCTCGGCATTGCTCTGCTGTGTACTGCCTTATAAGTACTGCCCGCTGACCGATTGCGCCACTGGAGCTTCTAAAGCTTAGGTATATTCTAAAATCCATGTGGAGATTATAGCCACTTGAGCTATAATCTTGAGAGTGATTCAGTGTTAAAACAATCTTTCAAGTTATCCCTTGAATACTCTGCAAGTTTAAGATATCCATAGCATTTTAATTTGGTCCTTTGCATTATTCCCTGATCATTCTTCTAATTGATGAAGGCAATGTGATGTTCAGCCAATCTTTCAAGTGAAACTATGAAATCCTTGGCTTCTATAATGTCCCTTGCTTTCTAAAACCATGCTCCAGGTGAGGCTCGAACTCACAACCTCGGCATTGCTCTGCTGTGTACTGCTTTATAAGTACCGCGCGCTGACCGATTGCGCCACTGGAGCTTTTAGAGCATAGGTATATACCAAAATCCATGTGGGGATTATAGTCATTGGAGCTGTAATCTTGAAAGTGATTCAGTTTTAAAACAATCTTTCAAGTTATCCCTTGAATACTCTGCAAGTTTAAGATATCCATAGCATTTTAATTTGGTCCTTTGCATTGTTCCCTGATCATTCTTCTAATTGATGAAGGCAATGTGATGTTCAGCCAATCTTTCAAGTGAGACTATGAAATCCTTGGCTTCTATAATGTCCCTTGCTTTCTAAAACCTCGGCATTGCTCTGCTGTGTACTGCCTTATAAGTACCGCGCGCTGACCGATTGCGCCACTGGAGCTTCTAAAGCTTAGGTATATTCTAAAATCCATGTGGAGATTATAGCCACTTGAGCTATAATCTTGAGAGTGATTCAGTGTTAAAACAATCTTTCAAGTTATCCCGTTAATACTCTACAAGTTTAAGATATCCATGGAATTTTAATTGGTTCCTTTGCATAATTCCCTGATCATTCTTCTAATTGATGAAGGCAATGTGATGTTCTGCCAATCTTTCAAGTGAGACTATGAAATCCTTGGCTTCTATAATGTCCCTTGCTTTCTAAAATCATGCTCCAGGTGAGGCTCGAACTCACAACCTCGGCATTGCTCTGCTGTGTACTGCCTTATAAGTACCGCGCGCTGACCGATTGCGCCACTGGAGCTTCTCGAGCTTAGGTATATACCAAAATCCATGTGGGGATTATAGTCATTGGAGCTGTAATCTTGAAAGTGATTCAGTGTTAAAACAATCTTTCAAGTTATCCCTTGAATACTCTGCAAGTTTAAGATATCCATAGCATTTTAATTTGGTCCTTTGCATTATTCCCTGATCATTCTTCTAATTGATGAAGGCAATGGCCCTCATTTATCAATCTTGCGTACACCAATTTTCCAGCGTACACCTGGCGTACACCCAAAACCACGGTGACTTTGAGATTTATCAATATGGACGTTGGCGTACCGCACGCTCAAATCCTACACCAGCTCAGGAGGTGGTGTACGCACGTTTTGAATTAGTGCGAAAATGCGCAGAAAAACAATTCCTAACACCACAAAACGCACTGACAAAGATATGCTATATTATGACCCACTGTAACAACAACAACAACAACAACAACAAATAAAGCCCTATTCGCACGGGATAAGTATTATCTGGGGACCTCGTGTGATTTAGAAATTACTCCCCCACATCTGAATTTTGCGTGGCGCATTCGCACGAGATAAACTGTGATTTTACTCGAATTTACTGACTTATCTCCCGGATATGATGTTACTTGAAAATGTTTTTTCGTTATATAGCTGTATGAAATTATAAACAGTCGTATCGATATCATTTTGATTGTTTTAGTAATACAAATAATTTCATATAATAACAATATAGGCTACGACGGAAGATTCAGTTTCAAAGCTAATGTAAAAGTGCCCATTTAAGCGAGTTGTCATTGTACTGTTCTGTTTTTTAATGTTTTTCATTAAGAATAATATTAAACACACCATTCAAGCAATTAGGCTACTCCCAAATTGTGCTCATTCTAAAGTGAAAGTAGTAGTCTATAATCCGCGCGGCCGCACGGGAAGTCATAACGGTGCACATTATATGCAGCCTAGCTCCATTCTTCGTGAAAGATAAAGATAGAAATGCGCACAGGACACAAAAACCTTGCAAAAATTATATACGATCCGCCTAATCCCGGCCAAATAGATGCCGATTCGCACAGGACTATCACAGGACCTCGGTGTCCGGCGAAATATGGTAGGTCATTTGCGGGGAATTTTTACTTTACATATTACAGACATGGCCGATTTGCACGGGATTAAGATCACAGACATTCTCTGCAATTATTACAAATCACCTGAGCTCCCCACATCCCGTGCGAATAGGGAAGTAATTATAAACTTAAGTGTTTATTTTTGTGCAACATGGACTTCAATGTTTAATTTGTGTGACTTTACCAAGGCATTTGATATGTATTCCTCCAGTTGCGAGCCTGTGCGCTTTACCTGACGTTGGTTAGGCCCGGTTAGCTGCGCACGGACTGGAACTGAACATAATTCAGACTGACAAAATAATAAAAATGACATTCTTCTTCTTTTAAATAATAATAAAATAAATAATAATAATAACGAAATTCTTCTTCTAAATAACAATAAGCGTCATTAATAATACAAATCATAATAATAATAAGAATCTAACAAATTGTCATGCAATTATATTAATGTGAATGAATGGTACTCCACATCACATCATCATCACTATTGTACACCCGAATACATGTGATGTGATACGAAATTAAATGCATATTATTTCAAAACACGTGCTGTAAAATAATTAATTGTGATAGGTAATTTCTCATCCAAAAAGCTATTTAAACTGGATTTCCACCGTACACCTTTTTGTGGGCGCCTTTAATCCCACTCTTTAAACTCCCAAATAAAACACTTTTTTTTTTCCACTTCCCTGGTGATGGTCTCGATCTCCACGTCAGAGAAGTTTCGCTTCATTGCCGTCTTCCGAGTGTCCATGGCGTAAAATGAGGGCGTTGGGGAGGCATGAGACTTGAATATATAGGGGCGTGTTATTCTAATGACGATCGTTTTCAGCACGGCATTTATCAAGGGCAGGTTTTGCGTACGCCTGGATTTCAGAGGTGCGCACAGCTTCATAAATCAGGCGGTGAGAGGAGTGTAAGCATAATCTTAAGCCAACATATACGCCCGTTTCTACGCAAGATTGATAAATGAGGGCCAATGTGTTGTTCAGCCAATCGTTCAAGTGAGACTATGAAATCCTTGGCTTCTATAATGTCCCTTGCTTTCTAAAACCATGCTCCAGGTGAGGCTTGAACTCACAACCTCGGCATTGCTCTGCTGTGTACTGCCTTATAAGTACCGCGCGCTGACCGATTGCGCCACTGGAGCTTCTCGAGCTTAGGTATATACCAAAATCCATGTGGGGATTATAGTCATTGGAGCTGTAATCTTGAAAGTGATTCAGTGTTAAAACAATCTTTCAAGTTATCCCTTGAATACTCTGCAAGTTTAAGATATCCATAGCATTTTAATTTGGTCCTTTGCATTATTCCCTGATCATTCTTCTAATTGATGAAGGCAATGTGATGTTCTGCCAATCTTTCAAGTGACACTTTGAAATCCTTAGCTTCTATAATGTCCCTTGCTTTCTAAAAGTTTGCTCCAGGTGAGGCTCGAACTCACAACCTCGGCATTGCTCTGCTGTGTACTGCCTTATAAGTACTGCCCGCTGACCGATTGCGCCACTGGAGCTTCTAAAGCTTAGGTATATTCTAAAATCCATGTGGAGATTATAGCCACTTGAGCTATAATCTTGAGAGTGATTCAGTGTTAAAACAATCTTTCAAGTTATCCCTTGAATACTCTGCAAGTTTAAGATATCCATAGCATTTTAATTTGGTCCTTTGCATTATTCCCTGATCATTCTTCTAATTGATGAAGGCAATGTGATGTTCAGCCAATCTTTCAAGTGAAACTATGAAATCCTTGGCTTCTATAATGTCCCTTGCTTTCTAAAACCATGCTCCAGGTGAGGCTCGAACTCACAACCTCGGCATTGCTCTGCTGTGTACTGCTTTATAAGTACCGCGCGCTGACCGATTGCGCCACTGGAGCTTTTAGAGCATAGGTATATACCAAAATCCATGTGGGGATTATAGTCATTGGAGCTGTAATCTTGAAAGTGATTCAGTTTTAAAACAATCTTTCAAGTTATCCCTTGAATACTCTGCAAGTTTAAGATATCCATAGCATTTTAATTTGGTCCTTTGCATTGTTCCCTGATCATTCTTCTAATTGATGAAGGCAATGTGATGTTCAGCCAATCTTTCAAGTGAGACTATGAAATCCTTGGCTTCTATAATGTCCCTTGCTTTCTAAAACCTCGGCATTGCTCTGCTGTGTACTGCCTTATAAGTACCGCGCGCTGACCGATTGCGCCACTGGAGCTTCTAAAGCTTAGGTATATTCTAAAATCCATGTGGAGATTATAGCCACTTGAGCTATAATCTTGAGAGTGATTCAGTGTTAAAACAATCTTTCAAGTTATCCCGTTAATACTCTACAAGTTTAAGATATCCATGGAATTTTAATTGGTTCCTTTGCATAATTCCCTGATCATTCTTCTAATAGATGAAGGCAATGTGATGTTCTGCCAATCTTTCAAGTGAGACTATGAAATCCTTGGCTTCTATAATGTCCCTTGCTTTCTAAAACCATGCTCTAGGTGAGGCTCGAACTCACAACCTCGGCATTGCTCTGCTGTGTACTGCCTTATAAGTACCGCGCGCTGACCGATTGCGCCACTGGAGCTTCTAGAGCTCAGGTAAACACCAAAATCCATGTGGGGATTATAGCCATTGGAGCTGTAATCTTGAAAGTGATTCAGTGTTAAAACAATCTTTCAAGTTATCCCTTGAATACTCTGCAAGTTTAAGATATCCATAGCATTTTAATTTGGTCCTTTGCATTATTCCCTGATCATTCTTCTAATTGATGAAGGCAATGTGATGTTCTGCCAATCTTTCAAGTGAGACTATGAAATCCTTGGCTTCTATAATGTCCCTTGCTTTCTAAAATCATGCTCCAGGTGAGGCTCGAACTCACAACCTCGGCATTGCTCTGCTGTGTACTGTCTTATAAGTACCGCGCGCTGACCGATTGCGCCACTGGAGCTTACAAAGCTTAGGCATATTCTAAAATCCATGTGGAGATTGTAGCCACTTGAGCTATAATCTTGAGAGTGATTCAGTGTTAAAACAATCTTTCAAGTTATCCCTTTAATACTCTGCAAGTTTAAGCTATCCATTGCATTTTAATTTGGTCATTTGCATTATTCCCTGATCATTCTTCTAATTGATGAAGGCAATGTGATGTTGAGCCAATCTTTCAAGTGACACTTTGAAATCCTTATTTTCTATAATGTCCCTTGCTTTCTAAAAGTTTGCTCCAGGTGAGGCTCGAACTCACAACCTCGGCATTGCTCTGCTGTGTACTGCCTTATAAGTACTGCCCGCTGACCGATTGCGCCACTGGAGCTTCTAAAGCTTAGGTATATTCTAAAATCCATGTGGAGATTATAGCCACTTGAGCTATAATCTTGAGAGTGATTCAGTGTTAAAACAATCTTTCAAGTTATCCCTTGAATACTCTGCAAGTTTAAGATATCCATAGCATTTTAATTTGGTCCTTTGCATTATTCCCTGATCATTCTTCTAATTGATGAAGGCAATGTGATGTTCAGCCAATCTTTCAAGTGAAACTATGAAATCCTTGGCTTCTATAATGTCCCTTGCTTTCTAAAACCATGCTCCAGGTGAGGCTCGAACTCACAACCTCGGCATTGCTCTGCTGTGTACTGCTTTATAAGTACCGCGCGCTGACCGATTGCGCCACTGGAGCTTCTAGAGCTCAGGTAAATACCAAAATCCAGGTGGGGATTATAGCCATTGGAGCTGTAATCTTGAAAGTGATTCAGTTTTAAATCAATCTTTCAAGTTATCCCTTGAATACTCTGCAAGTTTAAGATATCCATAGCATTTTAATTTGGTCCTTTGCATTATTCCCTGATCATTCTTCTAATTGATGAAGGCAATGTGATGTTCAGCCAATCGTTCAAGTGAGACTATGAAATCCTTGGCTTCTATAATGTCCCTTGCTTTCTAAAACCATGCTCCAGGTGAGGCTCGAACTCACAACCTCGGCAATGCTCTGCTATGTACTGCCTTATAAAAGTACCGCGCGCTGACCGATTGCGCCACTGGAGCTGCTCGCACTGTGTCTTTTTACAAAACCCCATGGGGGAAATAAGAACCAAAATACACCTTTTTAAATCTAGGCTACTAAGCTTGATTACAAAAACACCTACCCGTGAGCCTCTCGTTACGAATGATTAACACACATTCTACCTATTATCTACCTCTATTAAAGATACCTATCCAATACAATGCTGGGATAACCATTATCCCTTGAACTCTCTTTTAATGAATGATGACCATACAGTGTTAGATAGGTCTTTTGCATCAAATTCTGAGAATTCTTCAAATTGTTGAAAGCCATCCAATACTCAAATATTCTTTCAGTTTAGGTCTTGAAATTAGTTGCTACAATAATTACAATAATAATACTGCAATAATTACTTTGTTTTTAAAACCATGCTCCAGGTGAGGCTCGAACTCACAACCTCGGCATTGCTCTGCTGTGTACTGTCTTATAAGTACCGCGCGCTGACCGATTGCACCACTGGAGCTTCTAGAAGTTAGGCATATACCAAAATCCATGTGGAGATTATAGCCACTGGAGCTATAATCATGAGAGTGATTCAGTGTTAGAACAATCTTTCAAGTTATCCCTTTAATACTCTGCAAGTTTAAGCTATCCATTGCATTTTTATTTTGTCATTTGCATTATTCCCTGATCATTCTTCTAATTGATGAAGGCAATGTGATGTTCAGCCAATCTTTCAAGTGACACTTTGAAATCCTTAGCTTCTAT
Organism: Gobio gobio; assembly: GCF_949357685.1. Classification (NCBI taxonomy): domain Eukaryota; kingdom Metazoa; phylum Chordata; class Actinopteri; order Cypriniformes; family Gobionidae; genus Gobio; species Gobio gobio. The sequence goes on along the minus strand of NC_137117.1, from coordinate 29,648,308 downwards.
AATGTCCCTTGCTTTCTAAAAGATTGCTCCAGGTGAGGCTCGAACTCACAACCTCGGCATTGCTCTGCTGTGTACTGCCTTATAAGTACCGCGCGCTGACCGATTGCGCCACTGGAGCTTCTAGAGCTCAGGTAAATACCAAAATCCATGTGGGGATTATAGCCATTGGAGCTGTAATCTTGAAAGTGATTCAGTGTTAAAACAATCTTTCAAGTTATCCCTTGAATACTCTGCAAGTTTAAGATATCCATAGCATTTTAATTTGGTCCTTTGCATTTTTCCCTGATCATTCTTCTAATTGATGAAGGCAATGTGATGTTCAGCCAATCTTTCAAGTGAGACTATGAAATCCTTGGCTTCTATAATGTCCCTTGCTTTCTAAAACCATGCTCCAGGTGAGGCTCGAACTCACAACCTCGGCATTGCTCTGCTGTGTACTGCCTTATAAGTACCGCGCGCTGACCGATTGCGCCACTGGAGCTTCTAAAGCTTAGGTATATTCTAAAATCCATGTAGAGATTATAGCCACTTGAGCTATAATCTTGAGAGTGATTCAGTGTTAAAACAATCTTTCAAGTTATCCCGTTAATACTCTACAAGTTTAAGATATCCATGGAATTTTAATTGGTTCCTTTGCATTATTCCCTGATTATTCTTCTAATTGATGAAGGCAATGTGATGTTCTGCCAATCTTTCAAGTGAGACTATGAAATCCTTGGCTTCTATAATGTCCCTTGCTTTCCAAAACCATGCTCCAGGTGAGGCTCGAACTCACAACCTCGGCATTGCTCTGCTGTGTACTGCCTTATAAGTACCGCGCGCTGACCGATTGCGCCACTGGAGCTTCTAGAGCTCAGGTAAACACCAAAATCCATGTGGGGATTATAGCCATTGGAGCTGTAATCCTGAAAGTTATTCAGTGTTAAAACAATCTTTCAAGTTATCCCTTGAATACTCTGCAAGTTTAAGATATCCATAGCATTTTAATTTGGTCCTTTGCATTATTCCCTGATCATTCTTCTAATTGATGAAGGCAATGTGATGTTCAGCCAATCTTTCAAGTGACACTTTGAAATCCTTAGCTTCTATAATGTCCCTTGCTTTCTAAAACCATGCTCCAGGTGAGGCTCGAACTCACAACCTCGGCAATGCTCTGCTATGTACTGCCTTATAAAAGTACCGCGCGCTGACCGATTGCGCCACTGGAGCTGCTCGCACTGTGTCTTTTTACAAAACCCCATGGGGGAAATAAGAACCAAAATACACCTTTTTAAATCTATGCTACTAAGCTTGATTACAAAAACACCTACCCGTGAGCCTCTCGTTACGAATGATTAACACACATTCTACCTATTATCTACCTCTATTAAAGATACCTATCCAATACAATGCTGGGATAACCATTATCCCTTGAACTCTCTTTTAATGAATGATGACCATACAGTGTTAGACAGGTCTTTTGCATCAAATTCTGAGAATTCTTCAAATTGTTGAAAGCCATCCAATACTCAAATATTCTTTCAGTTTAGGTCTTGAAATTAGTTGCTACAATAATTACAATAATAATACTGCAATAATTACTTTGTTTTTAAAACCATGCTCCAGGTGAGGCTCGAACTCACAACCTCGGCATTGCTCTGCTGTGTACTGTCTTATAAGTACCGCGCGCTGACCGATTGCGCCACTGGAGCTTCTAGAAGTTAGGCATATACCAAAATCCATGTGGAGATTATAGCCACTGGAGCTATAATCATGAGAGTGATTCAGTGTTAGAACAATCTTTCAAGTTATCCCTTTAATACTCTGCAAGTTTAAGCTATCCATTGCATTTTAATTTTGTCATTTGCATTATTCCCTGATCATTCTTCTAATTGATGAAGGCAATGTGATGTTCTGCCAATCTTTCAAGTGAGACTATGAAATCCTTGGCTTCTATAATGTCCCTTGCTTTCCAAAACCATGCTCCAGGTGAGGCTCGAACTCACAACCTCGGCATTGCTCTGCTGTGTACTGTCTTATAAGTACCGCGCGCTGACCGATTGCGCCACTGGAGCTTCTAGAAGTTAGGCATATACCAAAATCCATGTGGAGATTATAGCCACTGGAGCTATAATCATGAGAGTGATTCAGTGTTAGAACAATCTTTCAAGTTATCCCTTTAATACTCTGCAAGTTTAAGCTATCCATGGAATTTTAATTGGTTCCTTTGCATTATTCCCTGATCATTCTTCTAATTGATGAAGGCAATGTGATGTTCTGCCAATCTTTCAAGTGAGACTATGAAATCCTTGGCTTCTATAATGTCCCTTGCTTTCCAAAACCATGCTCCAGGTGAGGCTCGAACTCACAACCTCGGCATTGCTCTGCTGTGTACTGCCTTATAAGTACCGCGCGCTGACCGATTGCGCCACTGGAGCTTCTAGAGCTCAGGTAAACACCAAAATCCATGTGGGGATTATAGCCATTGGAGCTGTAATCCTGAAAGTTATTCAGTGTTAAAACAATCTTTCAAGTTATCCCTTGAATACTCTGCAAGTTTAAGATATCCATAGCATTTTAATTTGGTCCTTTGCATTATTCCCTGATCATTCTTCTAATTGATGAAGGCAATGTGATGTTCTGCCAATCTTTCAAGTGAGACTATGAAATCCTTGGCTTCTATAATGTCCCTTGCTTTCTAAAATCATGCTCCAGGTGAGGCTCGAACTCACAACCTCGGCATTGCTCTGCTGTGTACTGCCTTATAAGTACCGCGCGCTGACCGATTGCGCCACTGGAGCTTCTCGAGCTTAGGTATATACCAAAATCCATGTGGGGATTATAGTCATTGGAGCTGTAATCTTGAAAGTGATTCAGTGTTAAAACAATCTTTCAAGTTATCCCTTGAATACTCTGCAAGTTTAAGATATCCATAGCATTTTAATTTGGTCCTTTGCATTATTCCCTGATCATTCTTCTAATTGATGAAGGCAATGTGTTGTTCAGCCAATCGTTCAAGTGAGACTATGAAATCCTTGGCTTCTATAATGTCCCTTGCTTTCTAAAACCATGCTCCAGGTGAGGCTCGAACTCACAACCTCGGCATTGCTCTGCTGTGTACTGCCTTATAAGTACCGCGCGCTGACCGATTGCGCCACTGGAGCTTCTCGAGCTTAGGTATATACCAAAATCCATGTGGGGATTATAGTCATTGGAGCTGTAATCTTGAAAGTGATTCAGTGTTAAAACAATCTTTCAAGTTATCCCTTGAATACTCTGCAAGTTTAAGATATCCATAGCATTTTAATTTGGTCCTTTGCATTATTCCCTGATCATTCTTCTAATTGATGAAGGCAATGTGTTGTTCAGCCAATCTTTCAAGTGAGACTATGAAATCCTTGGCTTCTATAATGTCCCTTGCTTTCTAAAACCATGCTCCAGGTGAGGCTCGAACTCACAACCTCGGCATTGCTCTGCTGTGTACTGCCTTATAAGTACCGCGCGCTGACCGATTGCGCCACTGGAGCTTCTAGAGCTCAGGTAAATACCAAAATCCATGTGGGGATTATAGCCATTGGAGCTGTAATCTTGAAAGTGATTCAGTGTTAAAACAATCTTTCAAGTTATCCCTTGAATACTCTGCAAGTTTAAGATATCCATAGCATTTTAATTTGGTCCTTTGCATTTTTCCCTGATCATTCTTCTAATTGATGAAGGCAATGTGATGTTCTGCCAATCTTCAAATCAAATCAAATCAAATCAAATCAAATCACTTTATTTGTCACTCTACATATGCACAAGTGCAACAGTAGGTGAAATTCTTAGGTGCAGTTCCGAGCAACATGGTAGTCATGACATGACATGTACAACATTTAAAGCAGCATCAGATTACACTGATGCGCCCACAATTACTCACAGCACAGTAAACTCTACAATAAACAATAAATAATTTACACAATGTGAGTGTAGTTCTCACAGCTTTAAACAATATACACATACTTACAATATACATATACTTTAAACAATATACACTAAACATACACTAAACAATATACATTACGCTATAATAGTAATAATAATATACAATGTACAGTATAAAATATTATTCACAGATTGAAAAATTGAAATCCAAAGTGCAATAGATGCTGTATGATAAATAAATGTGTATATAATGTGTGTTTATCTACAGTGGGTTGTGCTGAGTGATATTCTGTCCAGTGTGTGTTATGATCCTGATGGGTCAAGAGTTAAGGAGTCTGATTGTTTGTGGGAAGAAGCTGTTCTGGAGTCGGCTGGTGCGTGATCTGATGCTGCGGTACCGTCTGCCTGATGGCATCAGTGAGAGCAGCCCATGGTTCGGGTGGCTAGAGTCTCTGATGATCCTCTGAGCTCTCTTCACACACCGCCTGACATAAATGTCCTGGAGGGAGGGAAGCTCACCTCCGATGATGCAGCTGGCCGTGCGCACTACCCTTTGCAGGGCTTTGCGGCTGCGGGCGGTACTGTTGCCGTACCAGGTGGTGATGCAGCCAGTCAGCAGGCTCTCTATGGTGCAGGTGTAGAACCGTGTGAGGATGTGGCGGCTCATTCCAAACCTCCTCAGCCGTCGCAGGAAGAAAAGGCGCTGATGAGCCTTCTTCACAACGGCCTCGGTGTGGACGGACCATGAGAGTTCCTCTGTGATGTGGACACCGAGGAACTTGAAGCTGCTGACTCTCTCCACCGGTGCTCCATCGATGGTGATGGGGCGGTGTTCTCTCTCATTCCTCCTGAAGTCGACCACCAGCTCCTTGGTCTTGCTGACGTTGAGGGAGAGGTTGTGCTCCTGACACCACCGTGTCAGAGTGTGCACCTCCTCTCTGTAGGCCGTTTCATCATTGTCAGTGATGAGACCTACCACCGTCGTATCGTCAGCAAACTTGATGATGGTGTTGGAGCTGTGGGTTGCCACACAGTCATGTGTGTACAAAGAGTACAGGAGTGGGCTGAGAACACAGCCCTGAGGGGCTCCAGTGTTGAGAGTCAGTGGTGAGGAGATGTTACTGCCCATTCTGACCACCTGGCGTCTGTTTGACAGGAAGTCCAGGATCCAGCTGCATAACAAGCTGTTTAAGCCGAGAGCCCGGAGTTTAATGTCAAGTATGGAGGGCACAATGGTGTTGAATGCTGAGCTGTAGTCTACAAACAGCATTCTCACATATGTGTTCCTCTTTTCCAGGTGGGAGAGAGCAGTGTGAATTGTTGATGAAATGGCATCATCAGTGGAGCGGTTTTTGCGGTATGCAAACTGCAGTGGGTCCAGTGAGGGGGGGAGAACAGAGCAGATGTGGTTTCTGACTAGTCTCTCAAAGCATTTGCTGATGATGGGGGTCAGAGCAACAGGACGCCAGTCGTTTAAGCAGAGTGTTTTTGACTGCTTAGGTACAGGAACAATGGTGGACGTTTTGAAGCATGTGGGGACCACAGACAGGGAGAGGGACAGGTTAAAAATGTCCGTGAAAACTCCAGCCAGTTGGCGCGCGCACGCTCTGATGACGCGGCCGGGAATCCCGTCTGGACCCGCAGCTTTACGGACGTTCACCCGCCGGAAGGATCGGGTTACATCCGCTTCAGATACGGAGAGTGCACTAACCTCTGTATCTTCAGCCGCGAGCTCTCTCTCCGCGAGGGCGGTGTTATTTCCCTCAAAGCGAGCATAAAAGGTGTTGAGCTCGTCCGGGAGAGAGGCAGCGGTGTTCACGGTGGAGTTTGTGTTCCCTTTATAGTCTGTGATGGTGTTAATTCCCCTCCACATGCTTCTGGAGTCGGTGGTGTTGAACTGTCCTTCAATCTTGTCCCTGTACTGGCGTTTTGCTGCTTTGATTGTTTTCCGGAGGGCATAACTTGCTTGTTTATGCTCCTCCGCATTACCAGAGTTAAAAGTGAAGGTCCGCGCATTGAGTGCCGCGCGAACATCCCCATTTATCCACGGCTTCTGGTTTGGGTACAGCCGAATTGTTTTGGTCGGAACAACGTCATCTACGCACTTCCTGATGAAACACGTTACGCTATCAGCGTAGACCTCGATGTCGTCATCAGAGGCCGACCGGAACATCTCCCAGTCCGCGTGATCAAAACAGTCCTGTAGCATAGAGTCCGATTGGTCTGACCAGCACTGGATGGTTCTGAGGGCGGGTGCTTCCTGTTTCAGTCTCTGCCTGTAAGCGGGCAAAAGTAGAATGGACGCGTGATCTGATTTGCCGAATGGTGGGCGAGGGAGGGACTTGTAACCCTCCTTGAAGGGGGAGTAGCAGTGGTCTAAAACACGGTTCCCTCGCGTGTTGATGCTAACATGTTGGTGGTATTTGGGTGCGATGCGCTTGAAGTTGGCTTTGTTAAAGTCCCCGGTCACAATAAACGCAGCCTCAGGATGCGCGGTTTCCTGCTCACTCACTGACCTATACAGTTCCTTTAGTGCCCGGTCTGTGTCGGCTTGTGGGGGAATATACACCGCTGTGATGATGACCGCGGTGAATTCCCTCGGTAGCCAGAATGGTCGGCACAGAACCATGAGAAATTCCAGATCAGGAGAGCAGAAAGACTTGATAGAGTGTACGTTCCTCTGATCACACCAGGATCGGTTGATCATAAAACACACACCCCCGCCTTTGCTTTTCCCGGAGAGATCTTTTTCTCTGTCCATCCGATGCACGGAGAACCCCGTGGTTTCGATGGCTGAGTCTGGAATCTCAGCGGACATCCAAGTTTCTGTAAGGCAGATAATGCAGCAGTCCCTCGTGTCTCGTTGGAAAGAGATCCGCGCTCTCAGCTCGCAGAGTTTATTGTCCAGAGACTGAACATTTGCCAGTAAAATACTGGGAAGCGGGGGTCGGTTTGCGCGGCGTCTTAATCTGACGAGTACGCCAGCTCTACAGCCCCTTCTCCGGCCGCGTCTCCGCGGCCGGGCCACCCAGACAAAGGGTTCCGCTGCTGTGTTTGTAAGCGGCGTGTCGTCGTTGATGAATTTAAAGTCCGGTTTTCGGTGTGCGATTGCCGAACCAATGTCCAAAAGTGTCTGTCTGTCGTACGTAGTAAGGCAGACAACATCCAAGACAAAAAACACAAAAACTATAAACAGAACAAACAAAAAACTACAATGCTTCAGCAGAGCTTGCGACGTTGCGGCCGTCCTCGGCGCCATCTTGACTCAAGTGAGACTATGAAATCCTTGGCTTCTATAATGTCCCTTGCTTTCTAAAATCATGCTCCAGGTGAGGCTCGAACTCACAACCTCGGCATTGCTCTGCTGTGTACTGCCTTATAAGTACCGCGCGCTGACCGATTGCGCCACTGGAGCTTCTCGAGCTTAGGTATATACCAAAATCCATGTGGGGATTATAGTCATTGGAGCTGTAATCTTGAAAGTGATTCAGTGTTAAAACAATCTTTCAAGTTATCCCTTGAATACTCTGCAAGTTTAAGATATCCATAGCATTTTAATTTGGTCCTTTGCATTTTTCCCTGATCATTCTTCTAATTGATGAAGGCAATGTGATGTTCAGCCAATCTTTCAAGTGAGACTATGAAATCCTTGGCTTCTATAATGTCCCTTGCTTTCTAAAACCATGCTCCAGGTGAGGCTCGAACTCACAACCTCGGCATTGCTCTGCTGTGTACTGCCTTATAAGTACCGCGCGCTGACCGATTGCGCCACTGGAGCTTCTAAAGCTTAGGTATATTCTAAAATCCATGTAGAGATTATAGCCACTTGAGCTATAATCTTGAGAGTGATTCAGTGTTAAAACAATCTTTCAAGTTATCCCGTTAATACTCTACAAGTTTAAGATATCCATGGAATTTTAATTGGTTCCTTTGCATTATTCCCTGATTATTCTTCTAATTGATGAAGGCAATGTGATGTTCTGCCAATCTTTCAAGTGAGACTATGAAATCCTTGGCTTCTATAATGTCCCTTGCTTTCCAAAACCATGCTCCAGGTGAGGCTCGAACTCACAACCTCGGCATTGCTCTGCTGTGTACTGCCTTATAAGTACCGCGCGCTGACCGATTGCGCCACTGGAGCTTCTAGAGCTCAGGTAAACACCAAAATCCATGTGGGGATTATAGCCATTGGAGCTGTAATCCTGAAAGTTATTCAGTGTTAAAACAATCTTTCAAGTTATCCCTTGAATACTCTGCAAGTTTAAGATATCCATAGCATTTTAATTTGGTCCTTTGCATTATTCCCTGATCATTCTTCTAATTGATGAAGGCAATGTGATGTTCAGCCAATCTTTCAAGTGACACTTTGAAATCCTTAGCTTCTATAATGTCCCTTGCTTTCTAAAACCATGCTCCAGGTGAGGCTCGAACTCACAACCTCGGCAATGCTCTGCTATGTACTGCCTTATAAAAGTACCGCGCGCTGACCGATTGCGCCACTGGAGCTGCTCGCACTGTGTCTTTTTACAAAACCCCATGGGGGAAATAAGAACCAAAATACACCTTTTTAAATCTATGCTACTAAGCTTGATTACAAAAACACCTACCCGTGAGCCTCTCGTTACGAATGATTAACACACATTCTACCTATTATCTACCTCTATTAAAGATACCTATCCAATACAATGCTGGGATAACCATTATCCCTTGAACTCTCTTTTAATGAATGATGACCATACAGTGTTAGACAGGTCTTTTGCATCAAATTCTGAGAATTCTTCAAATTGTTGAAAGCCATCCAATACTCAAATATTCTTTCAGTTTAGGTCTTGAAATTAGTTGCTACAATAATTACAATAATAATACTGCAATAATTACTTTGTTTTTAAAACCATGCTCCAGGTGAGGCTCGAACTCACAACCTCGGCATTGCTCTGCTGTGTACTGTCTTATAAGTACCGCGCGCTGACCGATTGCGCCACTGGAGCTTCTAGAAGTTAGGCATATACCAAAATCCATGTGGAGATTATAGCCACTGGAGCTATAATCATGAGAGTGATTCAGTGTTAGAACAATCTTTCAAGTTATCCCTTTAATACTCTGCAAGTTTAAGCTATCCATTGCATTTTAATTTTGTCATTTGCATTATTCCCTGATCATTCTTCTAATTGATGAAGGCAATGTGATGTTCTGCCAATCTTTCAAGTGAGACTATGAAATCCTTGGCTTCTATAATGTCCCTTGCTTTCCAAAACCATGCTCCAGGTGAGGCTCGAACTCACAACCTCGGCATTGCTCTGCTGTGTACTGTCTTATAAGTACCGCGCGCTGACCGATTGCGCCACTGGAGCTTCTAGAAGTTAGGCATATACCAAAATCCATGTGGAGATTATAGCCACTGGAGCTATAATCATGAGAGTGATTCAGTGTTAGAACAATCTTTCAAGTTATCCCTTTAATACTCTGCAAGTTTAAGCTATCCATGGAATTTTAATTGGTTCCTTTGCATTATTCCCTGATCATTCTTCTAATTGATGAAGGCAATGTGATGTTCTGCCAATCTTTCAAGTGAGACTATGAAATCCTTGGCTTCTATAATGTCCCTTGCTTTCCAAAACCATGCTCCAGGTGAGGCTCGAACTCACAACCTCGGCATTGCTCTGCTGTGTACTGCCTTATAAGTACCGCGCGCTGACCGATTGCGCCACTGGAGCTTCTAGAGCTCAGGTAAACACCAAAATCCATGTGGGGATTATAGCCATTGGAGCTGTAATCCTGAAAGTTATTCAGTGTTAAAACAATCTTTCAAGTTATCCCTTGAATACTCTGCAAGTTTAAGATATCCATAGCATTTTAATTTGGTCCTTTGCATTATTCCCTGATCATTCTTCTAATTGATGAAGGCAATGTGATGTTCTGCCAATCTTTCAAGTGAGACTATGAAATCCTTGGCTTCTATAATGTCCCTTGCTTTCTAAAATCATGCTCCAGGTGAGGCTCGAACTCACAACCTCGGCATTGCTCTGCTGTGTACTGCCTTATAAGTACCGCGCGCTGACCGATTGCGCCACTGGAGCTTCTCGAGCTTAGGTATATACCAAAATCCATGTGGGGATTATAGTCATTGGAGCTGTAATCTTGAAAGTGATTCAGTGTTAAAACAATCTTTCAAGTTATCCCTTGAATACTCTGCAAGTTTAAGATATCCATAGCATTTTAATTTGGTCCTTTGCATTATTCCCTGATCATTCTTCTAATTGATGAAGGCAATGTGTTGTTCAGCCAATCGTTCAAGTGAGACTATGAAATCCTTGGCTTCTATAATGTCCCTTGCTTTCTAAAACCATGCTCCAGGTGAGGCTCGAACTCACAACCTCGGCATTGCTCTGCTGTGTACTGCCTTATAAGTACCGCGCGCTGACCGATTGCGCCACTGGAGCTTCTCGAGCTTAGGTATATACCAAAATCCATGTGGGGATTATAGTCATTGGAGCTGTAATCTTGAAAGTGATTCAGTGTTAAAACAATCTTTCAAGTTATCCCTTGAATACTCTGCAAGTTTAAGATATCCATAGCATTTTAATTTGGTCCTTTGCATTATTCCCTGATCATTCTTCTAATTGATGAAGGCAATGTGTTGTTCAGCCAATCTTTCAAGTGAGACTATGAAATCCTTGGCTTCTATAATGTCCCTTGCTTTCTAAAACCATGCTCCAGGTGAGGCTCGAACTCACAACCTCGGCATTGCTCTGCTGTGTACTGCCTTATAAGTACCGCGCGCTGACCGATTGCGCCACTGGAGCTTCTAGAGCTCAGGTAAATACCAAAATCCATGTGGGGATTATAGCCATTGGAGCTGTAATCTTGAAAGTGATTCAGTGTTAAAACAATCTTTCAAGTTATCCCTTGAATACTCTGCAAGTTTAAGATATCCATAGCATTTTAATTTGGTCCTTTGCATTTTTCCCTGATCATTCTTCTAATTGATGAAGGCAATGTGATGTTCTGCCAATCTTTCAAGTGAGACTATGAAATCCTTGGCTTCTATAATGTCCCTTGCTTTCTAAAATCATGCTCCAGGTGAGGCTCGAACTCACAACCTCGGCATTGCTCTGCTGTGTACTGCCTTATAAGTACCGCGCGCTGACCGATTGCGCCACTGGAGCTTCTCGAGTTTAGGTATATACCAAAATCCATGTGGGGATTATAGTCATTGGAGCTGTAATCTTGAAAGTGATTCAGTGTTAAAACAATCTTTCAAGTTATCCCTTGAATACTCTGCAAGTTTAAGATATCCATAGCATTTTAATTTGGTCCTTTGCATTATTCCCTGATCATTCTTCTAATTGATGAAGGCAATGTGTTGTTCAGCCAATCGTTCAAGTGAGACTATGAAATCCTTGGCTTCTATAATGTCCCTTGCTTTCTAAAACCATGCTCCAGGTGAGGCTCGAACTCACAACCTCGGCATTGCTCTGCTGTGTACTGCCTTAAAAGTACAGCGCGCTGACCGATTGCGCCACTGGAGCTTCTCGAGCTTAGGTATATACCAAAATCCATGTGGGGATTATAGTCATTGGAGCTGTAATCTTGAAAGTGATTCAGTGTTAAAACAATCTTTCAAGTTATCCCTTGAATACTCTGCAAGTTTAAGATATCCATAGCATTTTAATTTGGTCCTTTGCATTATTCCCTGATCATTCTTCTAATTGATGAAGGCAATGTGTTGTTCAGCCAATCTTTCAAGTGAGACTATGAAATCCTTGGCTTCTATAATGTCCCTTGCTTTCTAAAACCATGCTCCAGGTGAGGCTCGAACTCACAACCTCGGCATTGCTCTGCTGTGTACTGCCTTATAAGTACTGCGCGCTGACCGATTGCGCCACTGGAGCTTCTAGAGCTCAGGTAAATACCAAAATCCATGTGGGGATTATAGCCATTGGAGCTGTAATCTTGAAAGTGATTCAGTGTTAAAACAATCTTTCAAGTTATCCCTTGAATACTCTGCAAGTTTAAGATATCCATAGCATTTTAATTTGGTCCTTTGCATTTTTCCCTGATCATTCTTCTAATTGATGAAGGCAATGTGATGTTCAGCCAATCTTTCAAGTGAGACTATGAAATCCTTGGCTTCTATAATGTCCCTTGCTTTCTAAAACCATGCTCCAGGTGAGGCTCGAACTCACAACCTCGGCATTGCTCTGCTGTGTACTGCCTTATAAGTACCGCGCGCTGACCGATTGCGCCACTGGAGCTTGTAAAGCTTAGGTATATTCTAAAATCCATGTGGAAATTGTAGCCACTTGAGCTATAATCTGGAGAGTAATTCAGTGTTAAAACAATCTTTCAAGTTATCCCGTTAATACTCTACAAGTTTAAGATATCCATGGAATTTTAATTGGTTCCTTTGCATTATTCCCTGATCATTCTTCTAATAGATGAAGGCAATGTGATGTTCTGCCAATCTTTCAAGTGAGACTAGGCATGTGCCGGTATCAATTTTTCAAGCTGCGATTAATTGATTGAGCAATTATCACGGTATACGGTATTATCACGGTATTTTAATTGCACAAGAGAAATGGGTTAAAAAGATAAACAAACTTCAGGGTTGTCCACTTAGAAACTTTAATAACGTTTTTTAAATAACAAAAAGTACCTCAAACATTTAAAAAATATAAATAAAACAATACAAATGTATAAAATGAGTAATTGTATCAAACAGAAAGTGCAAACTGCAAAATAACTACTTTTGTTATTTGTTTTTAAATAGATTTAAGAGCAAAAGAACAACTGTAAAGAATCAATAATGATTCTATAACAACTTTAATAACTTTTTAAATAACAAAAAGTACCTCAAACATTTAAATACCAATAAATATAAATAAAGCAATACACAATATAAAAGTAAACTGAAAGAGAATAATGTGCAAACTGCAAAAAAACAACTTGTTATATGCTTTTAAATAGATTTAAGAGCAAAAAAACACTACTATAAACAATCAACAATAAACATTTTCAACCAATTCCTGGTATCTCTTCTGGGCTGGCATGTTTTAGTCCCCCAGATTAAAGTGCAAGAATGTGAGCATGTTCACTTTTTCTGGCTTGAGCTTTGAACGCTGAGGTGAGAGAATGTGTCCACTGGCACTAAATACCCTCTCTGAAGGAACACTTGTTGCAGGAATGCAGAGAAACTTCTCAGCCACTGTAGCAAGATGAGGTAGTTCTTCAGCATGCAAACTCCACCACTGCAATGGATCTGCCTCTGATTTTATTAGTGGCCCAGAAAGATACACTTTTATCTCAGCTTCAGTCTTTGACTTAATGCTCAGGTTGCCTTCACCCTCCTGCTCCTCTGCCCTCTGCTGCCTTGTGGAGGTGATTTTGTTGAGCAGGGTGGCCAAACTTTGTTTTTCAGAGGTGGGTGGGGGGGTTGTGCTGCTTTGCTCCGTATGGGAAGCTCCCTCACTCGTTGTCATCTCTGACAGTTTTGAGGCTTCCTCAATGCAGCAGTTGACCGTGACATTAAGGTCATCAGAAAAGCTGCCCTTAAACCGGGGATCAACAAAGCTTGTCAAGTCCATCACCTTCTTTGCTTCAGGAGTGTACCTGGACTCAAGATCTGACTTCATTACCCTCTTCAGGTCTTTGGTGAGGGCACTGTCTTCATTTTTTACCTCGAGAATATCTGAGATTATGTGACTCAGCACCGGCCTCAGGGCTGACAGACTTACTCTGCTCTCTGAAGCCAAAGCATCAGTAAAAGCACTGAGTGGTTGAAGGATTTGCAAGACTTGCTCAATGACTGCAATATCTGCATCCTTTGGCATCAAATGCCATGCCCCTCTCTCAGTTGCCAGAACAGCAGAGACTGCCTGCTGTTGTTCAATAAACCTCTGCAGCATTTTCTGTGTCGATCCCCATCTAGTGACTACATCATGGATGAGCGACTTCTGAGGGACGCTTAAGGCCTCTTGTTTATTTCTGAGCTCTCTTCTTCTCTTCCAGCTTCTTGAAAATCCCTGCACCAAATGTCGACAGCTTCGGACAGCTGTGTCCACCCTCTGATTTTTCAGAGCTTTAGAAATGGCCAGATTCAAGTTGTGGCCAAAACACCCAAGCCACTGGCTGGGGAAGGTGGTGTCACCCTGGAATGCCTTTTTCATGTTTGTAGCATTATCAGTTGTAATACTGACAAGACGCTCTTTGTTGATGCCCCACTCCTGCAACATGTTATCAAAAAATTCCCTGATATTTTCAGCAGTGTGGTCCTCTGGAAAGAATTGTGTTTCCAGGCAGTTTGATTGAAGTTTCCAATCTGTGAGGTAGTGAATGGTGAAGCTGATGTATGGATGACCACTTCCTCCACTGCTGGTCCATAGGTCAGTAGTTGCTGCATACCATTTTCCCTGGGCTATTCGCTTGCCAACATCCTCTTTTAGACTGTTGTACATTTTGGGTAATTCTGTCTTAGAGAAAAACTTCTGTGAGGGAACTTTGTAAAGTGGAACTGTCGTCTTCATCAGTTTCTGAAATCCTGGTTTTGCTACTGTGTGAATTGGCATCATGTCCTTAGCAATACAATATGCTATGGCATGATTGATTTCCTTGGATCGATGAGATGAGGGTGCATATGAAGCCTGATGCTGGAATGCCTCTTTGACTGTTGGCTGAACGATGGCTTCAGCTGAAGATGAACCAGTACTGCTAGATGCATGGCTACTCTGTAAAATAGGGAAGACAAATATTACTTCATACCTTTGAAAATGTAAATAAAAGATGCTGTTCAGACAGAGAATACAGCCAAAGTAATGCTAACTGGAAATTTGTGTTTTTTTGTTTGTTAGATTAAACATAACGGTAACACTTTACAATAAGGTTCATTAGTTAAAATTTGTTAACTACATTAGTTTACATGAACTAATAATGAACTGCATTTTAAAGCATTTATTTATCTTTGTTAATGTTAATTTCAAAATTTACTAATATTTTATTCAAATCTTGTTAACATTAGTTAATGCACTGGGAACTAACATGAACAAAACATGAATAGCTGTATTTTTATTAACTAATGTTAACAAACATGAACTAATGCTGAACAGAGGTGTTGCTCATGGTTAGTTCATGTTAACTAATGCATTTACTAATGTTAACTAAATACAACCCTATTGTAAAGTGTTACCAATATAACCCACGTTCCAACTTCCAACTAAATACATCTGTCATTCCATACTAGATTTTAGTAATGGAAAACATGATGAGCTAAAGTTTTCCACTTTACTTATACTTTAATTGTTAGTCTCTTGCAGTACAATAGTGTGTAATCAACACCACAATTACATAGCCAAATACGCATATAACATGTAACATTTAAATCATATTGACAACTTGCTTTTAGCTGATTATTGTATTTTTGTTGTTAAAATACGAGACGCAAACTTTAGCGTAAGTTAGCTAGTGGAGCTCTTAAACTACATGGATGCAAGATTATGCAGCAAATGGAAATAAATTAACGTAATTTTGCCATCCTGTCTTTCAAATCGTTCTTTTTATGTGGCATTCAACATGAGAAATAAAGTTTCTTACCTTGATCTCCCAGAATTGCACTGGATGGTTGTCACGGAGATGAGCGAACATGTTAGACGTGTTCCCGTGTTTCGCAGCCACTTTCCGTCCACATGTCTTACACAAAGGGAAACTATCTTCAATCAGCAATCCCTCTGCATTTTTTTGGAACCCAAAATATTTTCAAACCTCTGACTTTACCCTTTTAGAAGGGGGATAAATCGGCAGCGTTCCTCCTTCCGCCATGCTTCTTCTCCATGTGAGGTGAGCGATTGTTTACATCAGAGTGCGCATGCGTGTTTTGCGCATGCGTGTTTTGCGCAGCATATACGCAGTGTTTAAGCGGTTGATGGAAAATAAGCTAATGCACGTTCTAAAAATCTAAATTCGGATCTATTATTATTCACGGTATTTTGAAGTGCCCACGATAACAATATTGTGCATATTCATTACCGCGATTTATCGCATTACCGGAAACCGGCACATGTCTAGGTGAGACTATGAAATCCTTGGCTTGAATGAATTTTGTCATTTGCATTATTCCCTGATCATTCTTCTAATTGATGAAGGCAATGTGATGTTCAGCCAATCTTTCAAGTGACACTTTGAAATCCTTAGCTTCTATAATGTCCCTTGCTTTCTAAAAGATTGCTCCAGGTGAGGCTCGAACTCACAACCTCGGCATTGCTCTGCTGTGTACTGCCTTATAAGTACCGCGCGCTGACCGATTGCGCCACTGGAGCTTCTAGAGCATAGGTATATACCAAAATCCATGTGGGGATTATAGTCATTGGAGCTGTAATCTTGAAAGTGATTCAGTTTTAAAACAATCTTTCAAGTTATCCCTTGAATACTCTGCAAGTTTAAGATATCCATAGCATTTTAATTTGGTCCTTTGCATTATTCCCTGATCATTCTTCTAATTGATGAAGGCAATGTGATGTTCAGCCAATCTTTCAAGTGAGACTATGAAATCCTTGGCTTCTATAATGTCCCTTGCTTTCTAAAACCTCGGCATTGCTCTGCTGTGTACTGCCTTATAAGTACCGCGCGCTGACCGATTGCGCCACTGGAGCTTCTAAAGCTTAGGTATATTCTAAAATCCATGTGGAGATTATAGCCACTTGAGCTATAATCTTGAGAGTGATTCAGTGTTAAAACAATCTTTCAAGTTATCCCGTTAATACTCTACAAGTTTAAGATATCCATGGAATTTTATTTGGTTCCTTTGCATTATTCCCTGATCATTCTTCTAATAGATGAAGGCAATGTGATGTTCTGCCAATCTTTCAAGTGAGACTATGAAATCCTTGGCTTCTATAATGTCCCTTGCTTTCTAAAACCATGCTCCAGGTGAGGCTCGTACTCACAACCCCAGCATTGCTCTGCTGTGTACTGCCTTATAAGTACCGCGCGCTGACCGATTGCGCCACTGGAGCTTCTAAAGCTTAGGTATATTCTAAAATCCATGTGGAGATTGTAGCCACTTGAGCTATAATCTGGAGAGTAATTCAGTGTTAAAACAATCTTTCAAGTTATCCCTTTAATACTCTGCAAGTTTAAGCTATCCATTGCATTTTAATTTGGTCATTTGCATTATTCCCTGATCATTCTTCTAATTGATGAAGGCAATGTGATGTTCAGCCAATCTTTCAAGTGACACTTTGAAATCCTTAGCTTCTATAATGTCCCTTGCTTTCTAAAACCATGCTCCAGGTGAGGCTCGAACTCACAACCTCAGCAATGCTCTGCTATGTACTGCCTTATAAGTAACCGCTGACCGATTGCGCCACTGGAGCTGCTCGCACTGTGTCTTTTTACAAAACCCCATGGGGGAAATAAGAACCAAAATACACCTTTTTAAATCTAGGCTACTAAGCTTGATTACAAAAACACCTACCCATGAGCCTCTCGTTACGAATGATTAACACACATTCTACCTATTATCTACCTCTATTAAAGATACCTATCCAATACAATGCTAGGATAACCATTATCCCTTGAACTCTCTTTTAATGAATGATGACCATACAGTGTTAGACAGGTCTTTTGCATCAAATTCTGAGAATTCTTCAAATTATTGAAAGCCATCCAATACTCAAATATTCTTTCAGTTTAGGTCTTGAAATTAGTTGCTACAATAATTACAATAATAATACTGCAATAATTACTTTGTTTTTAAAACCATGATCCAGGTGAGGCTCGAACTCACAACCTCGGCATTGCTCTGCTGTGTAATGTCTTATAAGTACCGCCCGCTGACCGATTGCGCCACTGGAGCTTCTAGAAGTTAGACATATACCAAAATCCATGTGGAGATTATAGCCACTGGAGCTATAATCATGAGAGTGATTCAGTGTTAGAACAATCTTTCAAGTTATCCCTTTAATACTCTGCAAGTTTAAGCTATCCATTGCATTTTAATTTTGTCATTTGCATTATTCCCTGATCATTCTTCTAATTGATGAAGGCAATGTGATGTTCAGCCAATCTTTCAAGTGACACTTTGAAATCCTTAGCTTCTATAATGTCCCTTGCTTTCTAAAAGATTGCTCCAGGTGAGGCTCGAACTCACAACCTCGGCATTGCTCTGCTGTGTACTGCCTTATAAGTACCGCGCGCTGACCGATTGCGCCACTGGAGCTTCTAGAGCATAGGTATATACCAAAATCCATGTGGGGATTATAGTCATTGGAGCTGTAATCTTGAAAGTGATTCAGATTTAAAACAATCTTTCAAGTTATCCCTTGAATACTCTGCAAGTTTAAGATATCCATAGCATTTTAATTTGGTCCTTTGCATTATTCCCTGATCATTCTTCTAATTGATGAAGGCAATGTGATGTTCAGCCAATCTTTCAAGTGAGACTATGAAATCCTTGGCTTCTATAATGTCCCTTGCTTTCTAAAACCTCGGCATTGCTCTGCTGTGTACTGCCTTATAAGTACCGCGCGCTGACCGATTGCGCCACTGGAGCTTCTAAAGCTTAGGTATATTCTAAAATCCATGTGGAGATTATAGCCACTTGAGCTATAATCTTGAGAGTGATTCAGTGTTAAAACAATCTTTCAAGTTATCCCGTTAATACTCTACAAGTTTAAGATATCCATGGAATTTTAATTGGTTCCTTTGCATAATTCCCTGATCATTCTTCTAATAGATGAAGGCAATGTGATGTTCTGCCAATCTTTCAAGTGAGACTATGAAATCCTTGGCTTCTATAATGTCCCTTGCTTTCTAAAACCATGCTCTAGGTGAGGCTCGAACTCACAACCTCGGCATTGCTCTGCTGTGTACTGCCTTATAAGTACTGTGCGCTGACCGATTGCGCCACTGGAGCTTCTAGAGCTCAGGTAAACACCAAAATCCATGTGGGGATTATAGCCATTGGAGCTGTAATCCTGAAAGTGATTCAGTGTTAAAACAATCTTTCAAGTTATCCCTTGAATACTCTGCAAGTTTAAGATATCCATAGAATTTTAATTTGGTCCTTTGCATTATTCCCTGATCATTCTTCTAATTGATGAAGGCAATGTGATGTTCTGCCAATCTTTCAAGTGAGACTATGAAATCCTTGGCTTCTATAATGTCCCTTGCTTTCTAAAAGATTGCTCCAGGTGAGGCTCGAACTCACAACCTCGGCATTGCTCTGCTGTGTACTGCCTTATAAGTACCGCGCGCTGACCGATTGCGCCACTGGAGCTTCTAGAGCATAGGTATATACCAAAATCCATGTGGGGATTATAGTCATTGGAGCTGTAATCTTGAAAGTGATTCAGTTTTAAAACAATCTTTCAAGTTATCCCTTGAATACTCTGCAAGTTTAAGATATCCATAGCATTTTAATTTGGTCCTTTGCATTATTCCCTGATCATTCTTCTAATTGATGAAGGCAATGTGATGTTCAGCCAATCTTTCAAGTGAGACTATGAAATCCTTGGCTTCTATAATGTCCCTTGCTTTCTAAAACCTCGGCATTGCTCTGCTGTGTACTGCCTTATAAGTACCGCGCGCTGACCGATTGCGCCACTGGAGCTTCTAAAGCTTAGGTATATTCTAAAATCCATGTGGAGATTATAGCCACTTGAGCTATAATCTTGAGAGTGATTCAGTGTTAAAACAATCTTTCAAGTTATCCCGTTAATACTCTACAAGTTTAAGATATCCATGGAATTTTAATTGGTTCCTTTGCATAATTCCCTGATCATTCTTCTAATAGATGAAGGCAATGTGATGTTCTGCCAATCTTTCAAGTGAGACTATGAAATCCTTGGCTTCTATAATGTCCCTTGCTTTCTAAAACCATGCTCTAGGTGAGGCTCGAACTCACAACCTCGGCATTGCTCTGCTGTGTACTGCCTTATAAGTACTGTGCGCTGACCGATTGCGCCACTGGAGCTTCTAGAGCTCAGGTAAACACCAAAATCCATGTGGGGATTATAGCCATTGGAGCTGTAATCCTGAAAGTGATTCAGTGTTAAAACAATCTTTCAAGTTATCCCTTGAATACTCTGCAAGTTTAAGATATCCATAGAATTTTAATTTGGTCCTTTGCATTATTCCCTGATCATTCTTCTAATTGATGAAGGCAATGTGATGTTCTGCCAATCTTTCAAGTGAGACTATGAAATCCTTGGCTTCTATAATGTCCCTTGCTTTCTAAAACCATGCTCCAGGTGAGGATCGAACTCACAACCTCAGCATTGCTCTGCTGTGTACTGCCTTATAAGTACCGCGCGCTGACCGATTGCGCCACTGGAGCTTCTAGAGCTCAGGTAAATACCAAAATCCATGTGGGGATTACAGCCATTGGAGCTGTAATCTTGAAAGTGATTCAGTGTTAAAACAATCTTTCAAGTTATCCCTTGAATACTCTGCAAGTTTAAGCTATCCATTGCATTTTAATTTGGTCATTTGCATTATTCCCTGATCATTCTTCTAATTGATGAAGGCAATGTGATGTTCAGCCAATCTTTCAAGTGACACTTTGAAATCCTTAGCTTCTATAATGTCCCTTGCTTTCTAAAACCATGCTCCAGGTGAGGCTCGAACTCACAACCTCGGCAATGCTCTGCTATGTACTGCCTTATAAGTACCGCGCGCTGACCGATTGCGCCACTGGAGCTGCTCGCACTGTGTCTTTTTACAAAACCCCATGGGGGAAATAAGAACCAAAATACACCTTTTTAAATCTAGGCTACTAAGCTTGATTACAAAAACACCTACCCGTGAGCCTCTCCTTACGAATGATTAACACACATTCTACCTATTATCTACCTCTATTAAAGATACCTATCCAATACAATGCTGGGATAACCATTATCCCTTGAACTCTCTTTTAATGAATGATGACCATACAGTGTTAGACAGGTCTTTTGCATCAAATTCTGAGAATTCTTCAAATTGTTGAAAGCCATCCAATACTCAAATATTCTTTCAGTTTAGGTCTTGAAATTAGTTGCTACAATAATTACAATAATAATACTGCAATAATTACTTTGTTTTTAAAACCATGCTCCAGGTGAGGCTCGAACTCACAACCTCGGCATTGCTCTGCTGTGTACTGTCTTATAAGTACCGCGCGCTGACCGATTGCACCACTGGAGCTTCTAGAAGTTAGGCATATACCAAAATCCATGTGGAGATTATAGCCACTGGAGCTATAATCATGAGAGTGATTCAGTGTTAGAACAATCTTTCAAGTTATCCCTTTAATACTCTGCAAGTTTAAGCTATCCATTGCATTTTAATTTTGTCATTTGCATTATTCCCTGATCATTCTTCTAATTGATGAAGGCAATGTGATGTTCAGCCAATCTTTCAAGTGACACTTTGAAATCCTTAGCTTCTATAATGTCCCTTGCTTTCTAAAAGATTGCTCCAGGTGAGGCTCGAACTCACAACCTCGGCATTGCTCTGCTGTGTACTGCCTTATAAGTACCGCGCGCTGACCGATTGCGCCACTGGAGCTTCTAGAGCTCAGGTAAACACCAAAATCCATGTGGGGATTATAGTCATTGGAGCTGTAATCTTGAAAGTGATTCAGTGTTAAAACAATATTTCAAGTTATCCCTTGAATACTCTGCAAGTTTAAGATATCCATAGCATTTTAATTTGGTCCTTTGCATTATTCCCTGATCATTCTTCTAATTGATGAAGGCAATGTGATGTTCATTCAATCTTTCAAGTGAGACTATGAAATCCTTGGCTTCTATAATGTCCCTTGCTTTCCAAAACCATGCTCCAGGTGAGGCTCGAACTCACAACCTCGGCATTGCTCTGCTGTGTACTGCCTTATAAGTACCGCGCGCTGACCGATTGCGCCACTGGAGCTTCTAGAGCTCAGGTAAACACCAAAATCCATGTGGGGATTATAGCCATTGGAGCTGTAATCTTGAAAGTGATTCAGTGTTAAAACAATCTTTCAAGTTATCCCTTGAATACTCTGCAAGTTCAAGATATCCATAGCATTTTAATTTGGTCATTTGCATTATTCCCTGATCATTCTTCTAATTGATGAAGGCAATGTGATGTTCTGCCAATCTTTCAAGTGAGACTATGAAATCCTTGGCTTCTATAATGTCCCTTGCTTTCTAAAATCATGCTCCAGGTGAGGCTCGAACTCACAACCTCGGCATTGCTCTGCTGTGTACTGTCTTATAAGTACCGCGCGCTGACCGATTGCGCCACTGGAGCTTACAAAGATTAGGTATATTCTAAAATCCATGTGGAGATTGTAGCCATTGGAGCTGTAATCTTGAAAGTGATTCAGTGTTAAAACAATCTTTCAAGTTATCCCTTGAATACTCTGCAAGTTTAAGATATCCATAGCATTTTAATTTGGTCCTTTGCATTATTTCCTGATCATTCTTCTAATTGATGAAGGCAATGTGATGTTCTGCCAATCTTTCAAGTGAGACTAAGAAATCCTTGGCTTCTATTCAATTCAATTCAATTCAAATTTATTTGTATAGCGCTTTTCACAATACACATTGTTTCAAAGAAGCTTTACAGAAAGTGCATTTCATAGATGTACAGTAAAAATGTTAGAAAGACAATGTTAAAGAATAATGTTCGAAAAAGTTAATCAATCGTGTATTAATTTAGGCCATAACAACGCTGGCGTTGAGTCGTCTCTTCACAGGCGTGGAGTCGTCTCATCACAGGTGTCGGGGCATCCGAAGTCTCCATGAGAGGCTGGATACAAACTGGAGCTGATGAACTATTTACCTCGGGACTAGTGTCCCGAGATAACAACTGAAAAGCAGACGGGAAATGATTAGCGTAGCTGCTGTTCAGAATATTATATTAATGCTTTTGATCCGATTTAACTGTAGTATAAAAAGATAATTATAATGTGAATGCTTGGCTAAAGAGATGCGTCTTTAATCTAGTTTTAAACTGGGACAGCGAGTCTGAACCTCGAACAATATCAGGAAGACTATTCCAGAGTTTAGGAGCTAAATGTGAAAAAGCCCTCCCTCCTTTAGTGGACTTAGATATCCTAGGAATGACCAGAAGCCTAGAGTTTAGTGATCTTAAAGAGCGCGATGGATTGTAGGGCGATAGAAGATCCGTTAGATACACTGGAGCTAAACCATTTAGGGCTTTATAGGTTAGTAGCAATAGTTTGTAATTGATACGGAACTTCACAGGTAACCAGTGTAGAGATGATAAAATTGGTGTTATATGATCATATTTTCTTGACCTAGTAAGAACTCTAGCAGCCGCGTTTTGGACTAACTGTAGTTTGTTTATTGAGGATGCAGGACAACCAGCTAATAAAGCATTACAGTAATCTAATCTCGAGGTCATGAATGCATGAACTAACTTTTCTGCATCAGAAATAGATAGCATGTTACGTAGCTTAGCAATGTTTCTAAGATGGAAAAATGCCGTTCTTGTAACATATGAAATATGATTTTCGAATGTCAGGTTGCGGTCTAATATAACACCCAGGTCTTTTACTGTAGTGGATAAAGTGACAGGACATCCTTCCAAGGTAAAATTGTATTGTGAGAGGTTTTGTGGGCAGTTTTTTGGACCAATAAGTAACACCTCCGTTTTATCTGAATTTAATAGCAGAAAATTACACGTCATCCAGTATTTAATATATTCAACACACGCTGTCAGTTTAGATAATTTAGCATTTTCATCCGGTCGTGATGAAATATATAATTGAGTGTCATCAGCATAACAGTGGAAATTAATTCCATGTTTTCTTATAATATTACCAAGTGGCAGCATATATATAGAGAATAGCAGAGGGCCTAACACGGATCCTTGCGGCACCCCATAGTCTACTGACGTCATCTTTGATTTTTCCCCATTTAGACAGACAAAATGGTAGCGGCCTGATAAGTACGATCTAAACCAGTTTAATGCCTGTCCCTGAACACCAGTATAATTTTGAAGTCGATCTAAGAGTATTTTATGATCTATAGTATCAAACGCAGCACTAAGATCGAGTAGAACTAGTATTGAGATACAGCCTTGGTCAGAAGCTAGAAGTAAATCATTTGTGATTTTAACGAGTGCAGTTTCTGTGCTATGATGCGGCCTGAATCCTGATTGAAATTTTTCATAGATATCATTTTCTTGCAAGAAAGCGCACAATTGAGCGGACACAACTTTTTCTAGTATTTTAGACATAAATGGAAGATTTGAAATTGGTCTGTAAATTGCTTGGTTATTATGATCTAATTGTGGCTTCTTAATGAGAGGTTTTATGACTGCCAACTTGAATATTCTTGGAACATGACCTAAAGATAAAGATGAGTTAATAATATTGAGAAGAGGCTCTTCCACTACAGGTAACAATTCTTTCAGTAGTTTAGTGGGTATTGGATCTAATAAACATGTTGTTGGTTTAGATGCAATGATAAGTTTATTTAGCTCTTCCTGTCCTATAGTTGTAAAGCGGTGTAGTAGTTCTTGACGGGCGATAGTTGCGGTTGAATCATAAGACATCATTAAAGATTGTACATTTACAATTTTGTTTCTGATGCTTTCTATTTTCTCAGTGAAGAAATTCATAAAATCATTACTACTAAACTGTAACGGAATATTTTGCTCAGGCGATGTTTGTTTATTTGTTAGTCTAGCCACGGTGTTAAATAAAAACCTTGGGTTATTTTGATTATTTTCTATTATTTTGCGGAGATGCTCAGCCCTGGCTGCTTTTAGGGCCTTTTTATAACGTGACATACTATCTTTCCACGCGATTCTAAAGACCTCTAAATTTGTTTGTTTCCATTTACGCTCTAAGTTACGAGTTTCTCTCTGTGTAGCACTGTTGTACCATGGTGCTTTAGGTTTCTCTCTAACCTTTTTTAATCTAATTGGTGCCACAATTTCTAATGTGCTAGATAAAATCGTGCTCATACTGCTAGCCATTTCCTCTAGTTCATCTGTTTGTTTGGGTTCACTTAGCAGCTGAGACAGATCAGGTAAGGTATTTGAGAATCTATCTATAGTGGTTGGAAGGATTGTTCTGCCTGGTCGATAACGTGGCGCAACATGACAGATTTCAGCAGTACGCAGTATGCAAGTTACCATGTAATGGTCAGTGACATCATCACTTTGCGGTATAATATCTATGTCGGTTGGGTTGGTTCCATGTGATATAATTAAATCTAGTGTGTGATTAAGACGATGAGTGGGACCAGTGACGTTTTGCTTAACCCCAAAGGAGTTCAATAGATCTGTAAATGCAGCCCCTAATGCATCATTTGTGTTATCTACGTGTATGTTAAAATCTCCAACAATTAATGCTTTATCGACGTTGACCAATAGATCTGAGAGAAAGTCTGCAAACTCTTTTAAGAAATCAGCATAGGGCCCTGGAGGTCTATATACAGTAGCCAAGGCTAGAGATAATACGGATTTCTTTCTTACATCTAAGAGCGTAACATTTAGCACTAGTACTTCAAACGAATTAAACCTGTGACCTGTTTTATGAGTAACATTAAGAATATCTCTATAGATTGTTGCAACACCGCCGCCACGACCAATCAGACGGGGCTCATGCTTATAACAGTATCCTGGCGGGGTAGACTCATTTAGACCGAAATAATCATTTGGCTTAAGCCAGGTTTCAGTAAGGCAAAGTACATCGAAACTATTATCTGTGACCATTTCATTTACAATAACCGCCTTAGGTGTGAGCGATCTAATGTTTAGAAGACCTAGTTTTAGAAATTGTTTTTGTTCACTAATATTGAGATTTTCTGGTTTAATCACAATTAGATTTTTCCTAGATCCTACAGTAGATTTAATGTTTGATCTCACTAAACGAGGAATAGACACAGTTTCTATATAATGTTCTACACAGTTATATTCAGACACAGTTTCTATATAATGTTCTACATTGGTACTTATGTCAATTAAGTTTGGACAGCATTGTTTTTGTTCACTAATATTGAGATTTTCTGGTTTAATCACAATTAGATTTTTCCTAGATCTTACAGTAGATTTAATGTTTGACCTCACTAAACGAGGAATAGACACAGATTCTATATAATGTTCTACACAGTTATGTTCAGACACAGTTTCTATATAATGTTCTACACAGTTATGTTCAGACACAGTTTCTATATAATGTTCTACATTGGTACTTATGTCAGTTAAGTTAGGACAGCAAATACTGTGATTTGGACTTTGACTTACTAGTCATATGGTGGTGTGCAGCGCTCTGGAGATGTTGTCCGACAGAAGAGCCGCTCCGATTCTGCTGGGGTGAAGGCCATCAGGACGGAAGAGCCTAAGTCGCTCCCAAAACAGATTCCAATTATTTACAAAGAGCAGCTTCTGTTCATTACACCATGACATTAACCATTCATTTAGAGCAAATAATCTACTGAACTTTTCATGTCCTAGTCGGTACGTGGGAAGAGGTCCAGACACGATGATCGTTGCTTCAGGCGATGTTCTGCGCACTTTCTATAATGTCCCTTGCTTTCTAAAACCATGCTCCAGGTGAGGCTCGAACTCACAACCTCGGCATTGCTCTGCTGTGTACTGCCTTATAAGTACCGCGCGCTGACCGATTGCGCCACTGGAGCTTCTAAAGCTTAGGTATATTCTAAAATCCATGTGGAGATTGTAGCCACTTGAGCTATAATCTGGAGAGTGATTCAGTGTTAAAACAATCTTTCAAGTTATCCCTTTAATAATCTACAAGTTTAAGATATCCATAGAATTTTAATTGGTTCCTTTGCATTATTCCCTGATCATTCTTCTAATTGGTGAAGGCAATGTGATGTTCTGCAAATCTTTCAAGTGAGAATATGAAATTCTTGGCTTCTATAATGTCCATTGCTTTCTAAAACCATGCTCCAGGTGAGGCTCGAAATCACAACCTCGGCATTGCTCTGCTGTGTACTGCCTTATAAGTACCGCGACCTGACCGATTGCCCCACTGGAGCTTCTAGAGCTCAGGTAAATACCAAAATCCATGTGGGGATTATAGCCATTGGAGCTGTAATTTTGAAAGTGATTCAGTGTTAAAACAATCTTTCAAGTTATCCCTTGAATACTCTGCAAGTTTAAGATATCCATAGCATTTTATTTTGGTCCTTTGCATTATTCCCTGATCATTCTTCTAATTGATGAAGGCAATGTGATGTTCTGCCAATCTTTCAAGTGAGACTATGAAATCCTTGGCTTCAATAATGTCCCTTGCTTTCTAAAACCATGCTCAAGGTGAGGCTCGAACTCACAACCTCGGCATTGCTCTGCTGTGTACTGCCTTATAAGTACCGCGCGCTGCCCGATTGCGCCACTGGAGCTTCTAAAGCTTAGGTATATTCTAAAATCCATGTGGAGATTAGAGCCACTTGAGCTATAATCTTGAGAGTGATTCAGTGTTAAAACAATCTTTCAAGTTATCCCTTGAATACTCTGCAAGTTTAAGATATCCATAGCATTTTAATTTGGTCCTTTGCATTATTCCCTGATCATTCTTCTAATTGATGAAGGCAATGTGATGTTCAGCCAATCTTTCAAGTGAGACTATGAAATCCTTGGCTTCTATAATATCCCTTGCTTTCTAAAACCATGCTCCAGGTGAGGCTCGAACTCACAACCTCGGCATTGCTCTGCTGTGTACTGCCTTATAAGTACCGCGCGCTGACCGATTGCGCCACTGGAGCTTCTAGAGCTCAGGTAAATACCAAAATCCAGGTGGGGATTATAGCCATTGGAGCTGTAATCTTGAAAGTGATTCAGTTTTAAATCAATCTTTCAAGTTATCCCTTGAATACTCTGCAAGTTTAAGATATCCATAGCATTTTAATTTGGTCCTTTGCATTATTCCCTGATCATTCTTCTAATTGATGAAGGCAATGTGATGTTCAGCCAATCGTTCAAGTGAGACTATGAAATCCTTGGCTTCTATAATGTCCCTTGCTTTCTAAAACCATGCTCCAGGTGAGGCTCGAACTCACAACCTCGGCATTGCTCTGCTGTGTACTGCCTTATAAGTACCGCGCGCTGCCCGATTGCGCCACTGGCGCTTCTAGAGCTCAGGTAAATACCAAAATCCATGTGGGGATTATAGCCATTGGAGCTGTAATCTTGAAAGTGATTCAGTGTTAAAATAATCTTTCAAGTTATCCCTTGAATACTCTGCAAGTTTAAGATATCCATAGCATTTTAATTTGGTCCTTTGCATTATTCTCTGATCATTCTTCTAATTGATGAAGGCAATGTGATGTTCAGCAAATCTTTCAAGTGACACTTTAAAAATCCTTAGCTTCTATAATGTCCCTTGCTTTCTAAAACAATGCTCCAGGTGAGGCTCGAACTCACAACCTCGGCATTGCTCTGCTGTGTACTGCCTTATAAGTACCACACGCTGACCGATTGCGTTACTGGAGCTTATAAAGCTTAGGTATATTCTAAAATCCATGTGGAGATTATAGCCACTTGAGCTATAATCTTGAGAGTGATTCAGGGTTAAAACAATCTTTCAAGTTATCCCTTTAATACTCTACAAGTTTAAGATATCCATAGAATTTTAATTGGTTCCTTTGCATTATTCCCTGATCATTCCTCTAATTGGTGAAGGCAATGTGATGTTCTGCCAATCTTTCAAGTGAGACTATGAAATTCTTGGCTTCTATAATGTCCATTGCTTTCTAAAACCATGCTCCAGGTGAGGCTCGAACTCACAACCTCGGCATTGCTCTGCTGTATACTGCCTTATAAGTACCGCGCGCTGACCGATTGCGCCACTGGAGCTTATAAAGCTTAAGTATATACCAAACTGCATTTGGAGATTATAGCAACTGGAGCTATAACCATGAGTGATTCAGTGTTAAAACAATCTTTCAAGTTATCCCTTTAATACTCTGCAAGTTTTACTCTGAGTTTACTCCCTGATCATTCTTCTAATTGATGAAGGAGAGTAGCAGCATTTTAATTTGGTCATTGGCATTATTCCCTGATAATTCTTCTAATTGATTAAGGCAATGTGATGTTCAGCCAATCTTTCAAGTGACACTTTGAAATCCTTAGCTTCTATAATGTCCCTTGCTTTCTAAAACAATGCTCCAGGTGAGGCTCGAACTCACAACCTCGGCATTGCTCTGCTGTGTACTGCCTTATAAGTACCGCGCGCTGACCGATTGCGCCACTGGAGCTGCTCACACTGTGTCTTTTTACCAAACCCCAAGGGGGAAATAAGAACCAAAATACACCTTTTTAAATCTAGGCTACTAAGCTTGATTACAAAAACACCTACCCGTGAGCCTCTCGTTACGAATGATTAACACACATTCTACCTATTATCTACCTCTATTAAAGATACCTATCCAATACAATGCTGGGATAACCATTATCCCTTGAACTCTCTTTTAATGAATGATGACCATACAGTGTTAGACAGGTCTTTTGCATCAAATTCTGAGAATTCTTCAAATTGTTGAAAGCCATCAAATGCTCAAATATTCTTTCAGTTTAGGTCTTGAAATTAGTTGCTACAATAATTACAATAATAATACTGCAATAATTACTTTGTTTTTAAAACCATGCTCCAGGTGAGGCTCGAACTCACAACCTCGGCATTGCTCTGCTGTGTACTGCCTTATAAGTACCGCGCGCTGACCGATTGCGCCACTGGAGCTTCTGGAGTTTAGGTATATACCAAAATCCATGTGGGGATTATAGTCATTGGAGCTGTAATCTTGAAAGTGATTCAGTGTTAAAACAATCTTTCAAGTTATCCCTTGAATACTCTGCAAGTTTAAGATATCCATAGCATTTTAATTTGGTCCTTTGCATTTTTCCCTGATCATTCTTCTAATTGATGAAGGCAATGTGTTGTTCAGCCAATCTTTCAAGTGAGACTATGAAATCGTTGGCTTCTATAATGTCCCTTGCTTTCTAAAACCATGCTCCAGGTGAGGCTCGAACTCACAACCTCGGCATTGCTCTGCTGTGTACTGCCTTATAAGTACCGCGCGCTGACCGATTGCACCACTGGAGCTTATAAAGCTTAGGTATATTCTAAAATCCATGTGGAGATTTTAGCCATTTGAGCTATAATCTGGAGAGTGATTCAGTGTTAAAACAATCTTTCAAGTTATCCCTTTAATACTCTGCAAGTTTAAGATATATATAGAATATTAATTGGTTCCTTTGCATTATTCCCTGATCTTTCTTCTAATTGATGAAGGCAATGTGATGTTCTGCCAATCTTTCAAGTGAGACTATGAAATCCTTGGCTTCTATAATGTCCCTTGCTTTCTAAAACCATGCTCCAGGTGAGGCTCGAACTCACAACCTCGGCATTGCTCTGCTGTGTACTGCCTTATAAGTACCGCGCGCTGCCCGATTGCGCCACTGGAGCTTCTAGAGCTCAGGTAAATACCAAAATCCATGTGGGGATTATAGCCATTGGAGCTGTAATCTTGAAAGTGATTCAGTGTTAAAATAATCTTTCAAGTTATCCCTTGAATACTCTGCAAGTTTAAGAAATCCATAGCATTTTAATTTGGTCCTTTGCATTATTCTCTGATCATTCTTCTAATTGATGAAGGCAATGTGATGTTCAGCAAATCTTTCAAGTGACACTTTAAAAATCCTTAGCTTCTATAATGTCCCTTGCTTTCTAAAACAATGCTCCAGGTGAGGCTCGAACTCACAACCTCGGCATTGCTCTGCTGTGTACTGCCTTATAAGTACCACACGCTGACCGATTGCGTTACTGGAGCTTATAAAGCTTAGGTATATTCTAAAATCCATGTGGAGATTATAGCCACTTGAGCTATAATCTTGAGAGTGATTCAGGGTTAAAACAATCTTTCAAGTTATCCCTCTAATACTCTACAAGTTTAAGATATCCATAGAATTTTAATTGGTTGCTTTGCATTATTCCCTGATCATTCCTCTAATTGGTGAAGGCAATGTGATGTTCTGCCAATCTTTCAAGTGAGACTATGAAATTCTTGGCTTCTATAATGTCCATTGCTTTCTAAAACCATGCTCCAGGTGAGGCTCGAACTCACAACCTCGGCATTGCTCTGCTGTATACTGCCTTATAAGTACCGCGCGCTGACCGATTGCGCCACTGGAGCTTCTAGAGCTCAGGTATATTCTAAAATCCATGTGGAAATTATAGCCACTTGAGCTATAATCTGGAGATTGCCTTAGAAGTACCGCGCGCTGACCGATTGCACCATTGGAGCTTATAAAGCTTAAGTATATACCAAACTGCATTTGGAGATTATAGCCACTGGAGCTATAACCATGAGTGATTCAGTGTTAAAACAATCTTTCAAGTTATCCCTTTAATACTCTGCAAGTTTTACTCTGAGTTTACTCCCTGATCATTCTTCTAATTGATGAAGGAGAGTAGCAGCATTTTAATTTGGTCATTGGCATTATTCCCTGATAATTCTTCTAATTGATTAAGGCAATGTGATGTTCAGCCAATCTTTCAAGTGACACTTTGAAATCCTTAGCTTCTATAATGTCCCTTGCTTTCTAAAACAATGCTCCAGGTGAGGCTCGAACTCACAACCTCGGCATTGCTCTGCTGTGTACTGCCTTATAAGTACCGCGCGCTGACCGATTGCGCCACTGGAGCTTATAAAGCTTAGGTATATTCTAAAATCCATGTGGAGATTATAGCCACTTGAGCTATAATCTTGAGAGTGATTCAGGGTTAAAACAATCTTTCATGTTATCCCTTTAATACTCTACAAGTTTAAGATATCCATAGAATTTTAATTGGTTCCTTTGCATTATTCCCTGATCATTCTTCTAATTGATGAAGGCAATGTGATGTTCTGCCAATCTTTCAAGTGAGACTCTGAAATCCTTGGCTTCTATAATTGTCCCTTGCTTTCTAAAACCATGCTCCAGGTGAGGCTCGAACTCACAACCTCGGCATTGCTCTGCTGTGTACTGCCTTATAACTACCGCACGCTGACCGATTGCGCCACTGGAGCTGCTCACACTGTGTCTTTTTACCAAACCCCAAGGGGGAAATAAGAACCAAAATACACCTTTTTAAATCTAGGCTACTAAGCTTGATTACAAAAACACCTACCCGTGAGCCTCTCGTTACGAATGATTAACACACATTCTACCTATTATCTACCTCTATTAAAGATACCTATCCAATACAATGCTGGGATAACCATTATCCCTTGAACTCTCTTTTAATGAATGATGACCATACAGTGTTAGACAGGTCTTTTGCATCAAATTCTGAGAATTCTTCAAATTGTTGAAAGCCATCAAATGCTCAAATATTCTTTCAGTTTAGGTCTTGAAATTAGTTGCTACAATAATTACAATAATAATACTGCAATAATTACTTTGTTTTTAAAACCATGCTCCAGGTGAGGCTCGAACTCACAACCTCGGCATTGCTCTGCTGTGTACTGCCTTATAAGTACCGCGCGCTGACCGATTGCGCCACTGGAGCTTCTGGAGTTTAGGTATATACCAAAATCCATGTGGGGATTATAGTCATTGGAGCTGTAATCTTGAAAGTGATTCAGTGTTAAAACAATCTTTCAAGTTATCCCTTGAATACTCTGCAAGTTTAAGATATCCATAGCATTTTAATTTGGTCCTTTGCATTTTTCCCTGATCATTCTTCTAATTGATGAAGGCAATGTGTTGTTCAGCCAATCTTTCAAGTGAGACTATGAAATCGTTGGCTTCTATAATGTCCCTTGCTTTCTAAAACCATGCTCCAGGTGAGGCTCGAACTCACAACCTCGGCATTGCTCTGCTGTGTACTGCCTTATAAGTACCGCGCGCTGACCGATTGCACCACTGGAGCTTATAAAGCTTAGGTATATTCTAAAATCCATGTGGAGATTTTAGCCATTTGAGCTATAATCTGGAGAGTGATTCAGTGTTAAAACAATCTTTCAAGTTATCCCTTT
This sequence comes from Gobio gobio, assembly GCF_949357685.1. Taxonomy (NCBI): domain Eukaryota; kingdom Metazoa; phylum Chordata; class Actinopteri; order Cypriniformes; family Gobionidae; genus Gobio; species Gobio gobio. The sequence continues at coordinate 29,615,438 of NC_137117.1, read as the reverse complement.
AATACTCTGCAAGTTTAAGATATATATAGAATATTAATTGGTTCCTTTGCATTATTCCCTGATCTTTCTTCTAATTGATGAAGGCAATGTGATGTTCTGCCAATCTTTCAAGTGAGACTATGAAATCCTTGGCTTCTATAATGTCCCTTGCTTTCTAAAACCATGCTCCAGGTGAGGCTCGAACTCACAACCTCGGCATTGCTCTGCTGTGTACTGCCTTATAAGTACCGCGCGCTGCCCGATTGCGCCACTGGAGCTTCTAGAGCTCAGGTAAATACCAAAATCCATGTGGGGATTATAGCCATTGGAGCTGTAATCTTGAAAGTGATTCAGTGTTAAAATAATCTTTCAAGTTATCCCTTGAATACTCTGCAAGTTTAAGAAATCCATAGCATTTTAATTTGGTCCTTTGCATTATTCTCTGATCATTCTTCTAATTGATGAAGGCAATGTGATGTTCAGCAAATCTTTCAAGTGACACTTTAAAAATCCTTAGCTTCTATAATGTCCCTTGCTTTCTAAAACAATGCTCCAGGTGAGGCTCGAACTCACAACCTCGGCATTGCTCTGCTGTGTACTGCCTTATAAGTACCACACGCTGACCGATTGCGTTACTGGAGCTTATAAAGCTTAGGTATATTCTAAAATCCATGTGGAGATTATAGCCACTTGAGCTATAATCTTGAGAGTGATTCAGGGTTAAAACAATCTTTCAAGTTATCCCTCTAATACTCTACAAGTTTAAGATATCCATAGAATTTTAATTGGTTCCTTTGCATTATTCCCTGATCATTCCTCTAATTGGTGAAGGCAATGTGATGTTCTGCCAATCTTTCAAGTGAGACTATGAAATTCTTGGCTTCTATAATGTCCATTGCTTTCTAAAACCATGCTCCAGGTGAGGCTCGAACTCACAACCTCGGCATTGCTCTGCTGTATACTGCCTTATAAGTACCGCGCGCTGACCGATTGCGCCACTGGAGCTTCTAGAGCTCAGGTATATTCTAAAATCCATGTGGAAATTATAGCCACTTGAGCTATAATCTGGAGATTGCCTTAGAAGTACCGCGCGCTGACCGATTGCGCCATTGGAGCTTATAAAGCTTAAGTATATACCAAACTGCATTTGGAGATTATAGCCACTGGAGCTATAACCATGAGTGATTCAGTGTTAAAACAATCTTTCAAGTTATCCCTTTAATACTCTGCAAGTTTTACTCTGAGTTTACTCCCTGATCATTCTTCTAATTGATGAAGGAGAGTAGCAGCATTTTAATTTGGTCATTGGCATTATTCCCTGATAATTCTTCTAATTGATTAAGGCAATGTGATGTTCAGCCAATCTTTCAAGTGACACTTTGAAATCCTTAGCTTCTATAATGTCCCTTGCTTTCTAAAACAATGTTCCAGGTGAGGCTCGAACTCACAACCTCGGCATTGCTCTGCTGTGTACTGCCTTATAAGTACCGCGCGCTGACCGATTGCGCCACTGGAGCTTATAAAGCTTAGGTATATTCTAAAATCCATGTGGAGATTATAGCCACTTGAGCTATAATCTTGAGAGTGATTCAGGGTTAAAACAATCTTTCATGTTATCCCTTTAATACTCTACAAGTTTAAGATATCCATAGAATTTTAATTGGTTCCTTTGCATTATTCCCTGATCATTCTTCTAATTGATGAAGGCAATGTGATGTTCTGCCAATCTTTCAAGTGAGACTCTGAAATCCTTGGCTTCTATAATTGTCCCTTGCTTTCTAAAACCATGCTCCAGGTGAGGCTCGAACTCACAACCTCGGCATTGCTCTGCTGTGTACTGCCTTATAACTACCGCACGCTGACCGATTGCGCCACTGGAGCTGCTCACACTGTGTCTTTTTACCAAACCCCAAGGGGGAAATAAGAACCAAAATACACCTTTTTAAATCTAGGCTACTAAGCTTGATTACAAAAACACCTACCCGTGAGCCTCTCGTTACGAATGATTAACACACATTCTACCTATTATCTACCTCTATTAAAGATACCTATCCAATACAATGCTGGGATAACCATTATCCCTTGAACTCTCTTTTAATGAATGATGACCATACAGTGTTAGACAGGTATTTTGCATCAAATTCTGAGAATTCTTCAAATTGTTGAAAGCCATCAAATGCTCAAATATTCTTTCAGTTTAGGTCTTGAAATTAGTTGCTACAATAATTACAATAATAATACTGCAATAATTACTTTGTTTTTAAAACCATGCTCCAGGTGAGGCTCGAACTCACAACCTCGGCATTGCTCTGCTGTGTACTGCCTTATAAGTACCGCGCGCTGACCGATTGCGCCACTGGAGCTTCTGGAGTTTAGGTATATACCAAAATCCATGTGGGGATTATAGTCATTGGAGCTGTAATCTTGAAAGTGATTCAGTGTTAAAACAATCTTTCAAGTTATCCCTTGAATACTCTGCAAGTTTAAGATATCCATAGCATTTTAATTTGGTCCTTTGCATTTTTCCCTGATCATTCTTCTAATTGATGAAGGCAATGTGTTGTTCAGCCAATCTTTCAAGTGAGACTATGAAATCGTTGGCTTCTATAATGTCCCTTGCTTTCTAAAACCATGCTCCAGGTGAGGCTCGAACTCACAACCTCGGCATTGCTCTGCTGTGTACTGCCTTATAAGTACCGCGCGCTGACCGATTGCACCACTGGAGCTTATAAAGCTTAGGTATATTCTAAAATCCATGTGGAGATTTTAGCCATTTGAGCTATAATCTTGAGAGTGATTCAGTGTTAAAACAATCTTTCAAATTATCCCTTTAATACTCTGCAAGTTTAAGATATATATAGAATATTAATTGGTTCCTTTGCATTATTCCCTGATCTTTCTTCTAATTGATGAAGGCAATGTGATGTTCTGCCAATCTTTCAAGTGAGACTATGAAATCCTTGGCTTCTATAATGTCCCTTGCTTTCTAAAACCATGCTCCAGGTGAGGCTCGAACTCACAACCTCGGCATTGCTCTGCTGTGTACTGCCTTATAAGTACCGCGCGCTGACCGATTGCGCCACTGGAGCTTCTAGAGCTCAGGTAAATACCAAAATCCAGGTGGGGATTATAGCCATTGGAGCTGTAATCTTGAAAGTGATTCAGTTTTAAATCAATCTTTCAAGTTATCCCTTGAATACTCTGCAAGTTTAAGATATCCATAGCATTTTAATTTGGTCCTTTGCATTATTCCCTGATCATTCTTCTAATTGATGAAGGCAATGTGATGTTCAGCCAATCGTTCAAGTGAGACTATGAAATCCTTGGCTTCTATAATGTCCCTTGCTTTCTAAAACCATGCTCCAGGTGAGGCTCGAACTCACAACCTCGGCATTGCTCTGCTGTGTACTGCATTATAAGTACCGCGCGCTGCCCGATTGCGCCACTGGAGCTTCTAGAGCTCAGGTAAATACCAAAATCCATGTGGGGATTATAGCCATTGGAGCTGTAATCTTGAAAGTGATTCAGTGTTAAAATAATCTTTCAAGTTATCCCTTGAATACTCTGCAAGTTTAAGATATCCATAGCATTTTAATTTGGTCCTTTGCATTATTCTCTGATCATTCTTCTAATTGATGATGGCAATGTGATGTTCAGCAAATCTTTCAAGTGACACTTTAAAAATCCTTAGCTTCTATAATGTCCCTTGCTTTCTAAAACCATGCTCAAGGTGAGGCTCGAACTCACAACCTCGGCATTGCTCTGCTGTGTACTGCCTTATAAGTACCGCGCGCTGACCGATTGCGCCACTGGAGCTTCTAAAGCTTAGGTATATTCTAAAATCCATGTGGAGATTATAGCCACTTGAGCTATAATCTTGAGAGTGATTCAGTGTTAAAACAATCTTTCAAGTTATCCCTTTAATACTCTACAAGTTTAAGATATCCATAGAATTTTTATTGGTTCCTTTGCATTATTCCCTGATCATTCCTCTAATTGGTGAAGGCAATGTGATGTTCTGCCAATCTTTCAAGTGAGACTATGAAATTCTTGGCTTCTATAATGTCCATTGCTTTCTAAAACCATGCTCCAGGTGAGGCTCGAACTCACAACCTCGGCATTGCTCTGCTGTATACTGCCTTATAAGTACCGCGCGCTGACCGATTGCGCCACTGGAGCTTATAAAGCTTAGGTATATTCTAAAATCCATGTGGAGATTTTAGCCATTTGAGCTATAATCTGGAGAGTTATTCAGTGTTAAAACAATCTTTCAAGTTATCCCTTTAATACTCTGCAAGTTTAAGATATATATAGAATATTAATTGGTTCCTTTGCATTATTCCCTGATCTTTCTTCTAATTGATGAAGGCAATGTGATGTTCTGCCAATCTTTCAAGTGAGACTATGAAATCTTTGGCTTCTATAATGTCCCTTGCTTTCTAAAACCATGCTCCAGGTGAGGCTCGAACTCACAACCTCGGCATTGCTCTGCTGTGTACTGCCTTATAAGTACCGCGCGCTGACCGATTGCGCCACTGGAGCTTCTAGAGCTCAGGTAAATACCAAAATCCAGGTGGGGATTATAGCCATTGGAGCTGTAATCTTGAAAGTGATTCAGTTTTAAATCAATCTTTCAAGTTATCCCTTGAATACTCTGCAAGTTTAAGATATCCATAGCATTTTAATTTGGTCCTTTGCATTATTCCCTGATCATTCTTCTAATTGATGAAGGCAATGTGATGTTCAGCCAATCGTTCAAGTGAGACTATGAAATCCTTGGCTTCTATAATGTCCCTTGCTTTCTAAAACCATGCTCCAGGTGAGGCTCGAACTCACAACCTCGGCATTGCTCTGCTGTGTACTGCCTTATAAGTACCGCGCGCTGCCCGATTGCGCCACTGGAGCTTCTAGAGCTCAGGTAAATACCAAAATCCATGTGGGGATTATAGCCATTGGAGCTGTAATCTTGAAAGTGATTCAGTGTTAAAATAATCTTTCAAGTTATCCCTTGAATACTCTGCAAGTTTAAGATATCCATAGCATTTTAATTTGGTCCTTTGCATTATTCTCTGATCATTCTTCTAATTGATGAAGGCAATGTGATGTTCAGCAAATCTTTCAAGTGACACTTTAAAAATCCTTAGCTTCTATAATGTCCCTTGCTTTCTAAAACCATGCTCCAGGTGAGGCTCGAACTCACAACCTCGGCATTGCTCTGCTGTGTACTGCCTTATAAGTACCACACGCTGACCGATTGCGTTACTGGAGCTTATAAAGCTTAGGTATATTCTAAAATCCATGTGGAGATTATAGCCACTTGAGCTATAATCTTGAGAGTGATTCAGGGTTAAAACAATCTTTCAAGTTATCCCTTTAATACTCTACAAGTTTAAGATATCCATAGAATTTTAATTGGTTCCTTTGCATTATTCCCTGATCATTCCTCTAATTGGTGAAGGCAATGTGATGTTCTGCCAATCTTTCAAGTGAGACTATGAAATTCTTGGCTTCTATAATGTCCATTGCTTTCTAAAACCATGCTCCAGGTGAGGCTCGAACTCACAACCTCAGCATTGCTCTGCTGTATACTGCCTTATAAGTACCGCGCGCTGACCGATTGCGCCACTTGAGGTTCTAGAGCTCAGGTATATTCTAAAATCCATGTGGAAATTATAGCCACTTGAGCTATAATCTGGAGATTGCCTTAGAAGTACCGCGCGCTGACCGATTGCGCCATTGGAGCTTATAAAGCTTAAGTATATACCAAACTGCATTTGGAGATTATAGCCACTGGAGCTATAACCATGAGTGATTCAGTGTTAAAACAATCTTTCAAGTTATCCCTTTAATACTCTGCAAGTTTTACTCTGAGTTTACTCCCTGATCATTCTTCTAATTGATGAAGGAGAGTAGCAGCATTTTAATTTGGTCATTGGCATTATTCCCTGATAATTCTTCTAATTGATTAAGGCAATGTGATGTTCAGCCAATCTTTCAAGTGACACTTTGAAATCCTTAGCTTCTATAATGTCCCTTGCTTTCTAAAACAATGCTCCAGGTGAGGCTCGAACTCACAACCTCGGCATTGCTCTGCTGTGTACTGCCTTATAAGTACCGCGCGCTGACCGATTGCGCCACTGGAGCTTATAAAGCTTAGGTATATTCTAAAATCCATGTGGAGATTATAGCCACTTGAGCTATAATCTTGAGAGTGATTCAGGGTTAAAACAATCTTTCATGTTATCCCTTTAATACTCTACAAGTTTAAGATATCCATAGAATTTTAATTGGTTCCTTTGCATTATTCCCTGATCATTCTTCTAATTGATGAAGGCAATGTGATGTTCTGCCAATCTTTCAAGTGAGACTATGAAATCCTTGGCTTCTATAATTGTCCCTTGCTTTCTAAAACCATGCTCCAGGTGAGGCTCGAACTCACAACCTCGGCATTGCTCTGCTGTGTACTGCCTTATAACTACCGCACGCTGACCGATTGCGCCACTGGAGCCTTTTCACACTGTGTCTTTTTACCAAACCCCATGGGGGAAATAAGAACCAAAATACACCTTTTTAAATCTAGGCTACTAAGCTTGATTACAAAAACACCTACCCGTGAGCCTCTCGTTACGAATGATTAACACACATTCTACCTATTATCTACCTCTATTAAAGATACCTATCCAAGACAATGCTGGGATAACCATTATCCCTTGAACTCTTTTTTAATGAATGATGACCATACAGTGTTAGACAGGTATTTTGCATCAAATTCTGAGAATTCTTCAAATTGTTGAAAGCCATCAAATGCTCAAATATTCTTTCAGTTTAGGTCTTGAAATTAGTTGCTACAATAATTACAATAATAATACTGCAATAATTACTTTGTTTTTAAAACCATGCTCCAGGTGAGGCTCGAACTCACAACCTCGGCATTGCTCTGCTGTGTACTGCCTTATAAGTACCGCGCGCTGACCGATTGCGCCACTGGAGCTTCTGGAGTTTAGGTATATACCAAAATCCATGTGGGGATTATAGTCATTGGAGCTGTAATCTTGAAAGTGATTCAGTGTTAAAACAATCTTTCAAGTTATCCCTTGAATACTCTGCAAGTTTAAGATATCCATAGCATTTTAATTTGGTCCTTTGCATTTTTCCCTGATCATTCTTCTAATTGATGAAGGCAATGTGTTGTTCAGCCAATCTTTCAAGTGAGACTATGAAATCGTTGGCTTCTATAATGTCCCTTGCTTTCTAAAACCATGCTCCAGGTGAGGCTCGAACTCACAACCTCGGCATAGCTCTGCTGTGTACTGCCTTATAAGTACCGCGCGCTGACCGATTGCGCCACTGGAGCTTATAAAGCTTAGGTATATTCTAAAATCCATGTGGAGATTTTAGCCATTTGAGCTATAATCTGGAGAGTGATTCAGTGTTAAAACAATCTTTCAAGTTATCCCTTTAATACTCTGCAAGTTTAAGATATATATAGAATATTAATTGGTTCCTTTGCATTATTCCCTGATCTTTCTTCTAATTGATGAAGGCAATGTGATGTTCTGCCAATCTTTCAAGTGAGACTATGAAATCCTTGGCTTCTATAATGTCCCTTGCTTTCTAAAACCATGCTCCAGGTGAGGCTCGAACTCACAACCTCGGCATTGCTCTGCTGTGTACTGCCTTATAAGTACCGCGCGCTGACCGATTGCGCCACTGGAGCTTCTAGAGCTCAGGTAAATACCAAAATCCAGGTGGGGATTATAGCCATTGGAGCTGTAATCTTGAAAGTGATTCAGTTTTAAATCAATCTTTCAAGTTATCCCTTGAATACTCTGCAAGTTTAAGATATATATAGAATATTAATTGGTTCCTTTGCATTATTCCCTGATCATTCTTCTAATTGATGAAGGCAATGTGATGTTCAGCCAATCGTTCAAGTGAGACTATGAAATCCTTGGCTTCTATAATGTCCCTTGCTTTCTAAAACCATGCTCCAGGTGAGGCTCGAACTCACAACCTCGGCATTGCTCTGCTGTGTACTGCCTTATAAGTACCGCGCGCTGCCCGATTGCGCCACTGGAGCTTCTAGAGCTCAGGTAAATACCAAAATCCATGTGGGGATTATAGCCATTGGAGCTGTAATCTTGAAAGTGATTCAGTGTTAAAATAATCTTTCAAGTTATCCCTTGAATACTCTGCAAGTTTAAGATATCCATAGCATTTTAATTTGGTCCTTTGCATTATTCTCTGATCATTCTTCTAATTGATGAAGGCAATGTGATGTTCAGCAAATCTTTCAAGTGACACTTTAAAAATCCTTAGCTTCTATAATGTCCCTTGCTTTCTAAAACCATGCTCAAGGTGAGGCTCGAACTCACAACCTCGGCATTGCTCTTCTGTGTACTGCCTTATAAGTACCACACACTGACCGATTGCGTTACTGGAGCTTATAAAGCTTAGGTATATTCTAAAATCCATGTGGAGATTATAGCCACTTGAGCTATAATCTTGAGAGTGATTCAGGGTTAAAACAATCTTTCAAGTTATCCCTTTAATACTCTACAAGTTTAAGATATCCATAGAATTTTAATTGGTTCCTTTGCATTATTCCCTGATCATTCCTCTAATTGGTGAAGGCAATGTGATGTTCTGCAAATCTTTCAAGTGAGACTATGAAATTCTTGGCTTCTATAATGTCCATTGCTTTCTAACACCATATTCCAGGTGAGGCTCGAACTCACAACCTCGGCATTGCTCTGCTGTATACTGCCTTATAAGTACCGCGCGCTGACCGATTGCGCCACTGGAGCTTATAAAGCTTAGTTATATTCTAAAATCCATGTGGAGATTATAGCCACTTGAGCTATAATCTTGAGAGTGATTCAGTGTTAAAACAATCTTTCAAGTTATCCCTTGAATACTCTGCAAGTTTAAGATATCCATAGCATTTTAATTTGGTCCTTTGCATTATTCTCTGATCATTCTTCTAATTGATGAAGGCAATGTGATGTTCAGCAAATCTTTCAAGTGACACTTTAAAAATCCTTAGCTTCTATAATGTCCCTTGCTTTCTAAAACCATGCTCAAGGTGAGGCTCGAACTCACAACCTTGGCATTGCTCTGCTGTGTACTGCCTTATAAGTACCACACGCTGACCGATTGCGTTACTGGAGCTTATAAAGCTTAGGTATATTCTAAAATCCATGTGGAGATTATAGCCACTTGAGCTATAATCTTGAGAGTGATTCAGGGTTAAAACAATCTTTCAAGTTATCCCTTTAATACTCTACAAGTTTAAAGGTCCCATGGCATGGCATTTTTCTATTATTTTATAATGTTTCCTGAGCTGTACTTATATTGTTAGTATGACTTTTACATCATAAAATGTCATAATTTAGAAATAAAAGGCATTTTTTCTATACTGCTGTTTGCCCTGTGGCTGAATGCCCTGCTTCAAGAGGCGTGTCTGCTGTGAGACTTCAGTAAAAACACCCACTGTTGTGATTGGCTGACATCTTTGCATTTTATATGAGCGGAGGGGGCGTGGTTTATCGAGGCACGAGCAGGCACGAGTCTGCCAGGGAGACGGATGGACCTGAGTTCACTTCACATCAGTTCTCAGCATGTCTGAACTGTTTTAGTTACAGCATATACTTTAGGTTATTAGTCTATTTCTAGTCGGAGGGACTGTCACTCATGTCAGAAAGTTAGTAACTTTAGTAAATTATGGATCAGCGCTGACTGGAGACGCGAACCGTTTAGAACGATTCAGTCCGATTTGGTGAACTGATTCGGTTCACTAAAAAGAACTGGTTCAAAAGAAAGATCGTTCGCGAACCGGACATCACTAATGTATCAGAGACTGAGCTCAGCGATGGCTAACAAAGTTATTTATAGTAACTACTGAGTTATGAGAGCGCTGTCAGTCAGCGCGAGTTTATTGTGTTTGTATCTGAGAGTTCTGAATAAACAGTCACACCGAGTCCGTCTCTTCATCATTATTCTACCAACTTTGTAACACATGCAAAGTACCATTACAGCTGTCGAGATGAACGAGTTAAAAGTAAGTGTTGATAATAGCATTATTTTTAAAATAAAATAAAAGCGTCAGTGACGCGCGTTGAGTACACAGCGCAAACAAAGACACAACAGCAGTAATCGGATGTAATCCAGTTTATTGTGGGGCTAGGCTGGCTAGCCCGGATATGCTCAAGCTTACCCCCCTTCTGCTTAATCTCACGCCGCGTTTGGTGCCTCCGCTGTGGGCCAGATGCAGTACTGTGGGTCGGGGATGTTGAAGGCCGAGCTTCGGCGTGTGTGAGGTTTATCTCTGCTGATGTTGAGCAGAAACTCATGACTGTATGCACATTTTAGAACCGATAGACGCAACGAGGACGTACAAAAACACTGACTCACAAGATATAAAACACGAAAACACCGTTCTGTCTGGAGAGAGAGAAGCCGCATTGTGTGCACGAATAATAAATAATTAGCTACACATCAGAAATCACTGATCACAGATCAGAAGGAACTGAAAAAAGACTTCTGTTTTCATTTGTACATCCAAACACTGAGAAACTGCCAGCGTTCACTCGTTCACAAGCAATGATGCAGACGAGCGTTTGCATGGGCGTGCCAGATTCTCTGGGCGGAGGAAAGGGAGGAACCGTGCCTGCTTGGACGTCAAACCAGGAGACTTCAGGATTGGCTAGTCTGGCCTGTCATTTTCTCAAAGGCAGAGAAAGACAGCCACAACTCGGTTTTACACCGATCAACATTTCTATCCACTTGGGGACAATATTCAGGCTAGGGGAACTCATATTAATGTTGAAAAACCTCATAAAATGAAAATTTCATGCCATGGGACCTTTAAGATATCCATAGAATTTTAATTGGTTCCTTTGCATTATTCCCTGATCATTCCTCTAATTGGTGAAGGCAATGTGATGTTCTGCCAATCTTTCAAGTGAGACTATGAAATTCTTGGCTTCTATAATGTCCATTGCTTTCTAACACCATATTCCAGGTGAGGCTCGAACTCACAACCTCGGCATTGCTCTGCTGTATACTGCCTTATAAGTACCGCGCGCTGACCGATTGCGCCACTGGAGCTTATAAAGCTTAGTTATATTCTAAAATCCATGTGGAGATTATAGCCACTTGAGCTATAATCTTGAGAGTGATTCAGTGTTAAAACAATCTTTCAAGTTATCCCTTGAATACTCTGCAAGTTTAAGATATCCATAGCATTTTAATTTGGTCCTTTGCATTATTCCCTGATCATTCTTCTAATTGATGAAGGCAATGTGATGTTCTGCCAATCTTTCAAGTGAGACTATGAAATCCTTGGCTTCTATAATGTCCCTTGCTTTCTAAAACCATGCTCAAGGTAAGGCTCGAACTCACAACCTCTGCATTGCTCTGCTGTGTACTGCCTTATAAGTACCGCGCGCTGACCGATTGCGCCACTGGAGCTTCTAAAGCTTAGGTATATTCTAAAATCCATGTGGAGATTATAGCCACTTGAGCTATAATCTTGAGAGTGATTCAGTGTTAAAACAATCTTTCAAGTTATCCCTTGAATACTCTGCAAGTTTAAGATATCCATAGCATTTTAATTTGGTCCTTTGCATTATTCCCTGATCATTCTTCTAATTGATGAAGGCAATGTGATGTTCTGCCAATCTTTCAAGTGAGACTATGAAATCCTTGGCTTCTATAATGTCCCTTGCTTTCTAAAAACATGCTCCAGGTGATGCTCGAACTCACAACCTCGGCATTGCTCTGCTGTGTACTGCCTTATAAGTACCGCGCGCTGACCGATTGCGCCACTGGAGCTTCTAGAGCTCAGGTAAATACCAAAATCCAGGTGGGGATTATAGCCATTGGAGCTGTAATCTTGAAAGTGATTCAGTGTTAAATCAATCTTTCAAGTTATCCCTTTAATACTCTGCAAGTTTAAGATATACATAGAATATTAATTGGTTCCTTTGCATTATTCCCTGATCATTCTTCTAATTGATGAAGGCAATGTGATGTTCTGCCAATCTTTCAAGTGAGACTATGAAATCCTTGGCTTCTATAATGTCCCTTGCTTTCTAAAAACATGCTCCAGGTGATGCTCGAACTCACAACCTCGGCATTGCTCTGCTGTGTACTGCCTTATAAGTACCGCGCGCTGACCGATTGCGCCACTGGAGCTTCTAAAGCTTAGGTATATTCTAAAATCCATGTGGGGATTATAGCCATTGGAGCTGTAATTTTGAAAGTGATTCAGTGTTAAAACAATCTTTCAAGTTATCCCTTGAATGCTCTGCAAGTTTAAGATATCCATAGCATTTTAATTTGGTCCTTTGCATTATTCCCTGATCATTCTTCTAATTGATGAAGGCAATGTGATGTTCTGCCAATCTTTCAAGTGAGACTATGAAATCCTTGGCTTCTATACTGTCCCTTGCTTTCTAAAACCATGCTCAAGGTGAGGCTCGAACTCACAACCTCGGCATTGCTCTGCTGTGTACTGCCTTATAAGTACCGCGCGCTGACCGATTGCGCCACTGGAGCTTCTAAAGCTTAGGTATATTCTAAAATCCATGTGGAGATTATAGCCACTTGAGCTATAATCTTGAGAGTGATTCAGTGTTAAAACAATCTTTCAAGTTATCCCTTGAATACTCTGCAAGTTTAAGATATCCATAGCACTTTAATTTGGTCCTTTGCATTATTCCCTGATCATTCTTCTAATTGATGAAGGCAATGTGATGTTCAGCCAATCTTTCAAGTGAGACTATGAAATCCTTGGCTTCTATAATGTCCCTTGCTTTCTAAAACCATGCTCCAGGTGAGGCTCGAACTCACAACCTCGGCATTGCTCTGCTGTGTACTGCCTTATAAGTACCGCGCGCTGACCGATTGCACCACTGGAGCTTCTAAAGCTTAGGTATATTCTAAAATCCATGTGGAGATTGTAGCCACTTGAGCTATAATCTGGAGAGTGATTCAGTGTTAAAACAATCTTTCAAGTTATCCCTTTAATACTCTGCAAGTTTAAGCTATCCATTGCATTTTAATTTGGTCATTTGCATTATTCCCTGATCATTCTTCTAATTGATGAAGGCAATGTGATGTTCAGCCAATCTTTCAAGTGACACTTTGAAATCCTTAGCTTCTATAATGTCCCTTGCTTTCTAAAAGATTGCTCCAGGTGAGGCTCGAACTCACAACCTCGGCATTGCTCTGCTGTGTACTGCCTTATAAGTACCGCGCGCTGACCGATTGCGCCACTGGAGTCTCAGAGCTTAGGTATATACCAAAATCCATGTGGGGATTATAGTCATTGGAGCTGTAATCTTGAAAGTGATTCAGTGTTAAAACAATCTTTCAAGTTATCCCTTGAATACTCTGCAAGTTTAAGATATCCATAGCATTTTTATTTGGTCCTTTGCATTATTCCCTGATCATTCTTCTAATTGATGAAGGCAATGTGATGTTCTGCCAATCTTTCAAGTGAGACTATGAAATCCTTGGCTTCTATAATGTCCATTGCTTTCTAAAACCATGCTCCAGGTGAGGCTCGAACTCACAACCTCGGCATTGCTCTGCTGTGTACTGTCTTATAAGTATCGCGCGCTGACCAATTGCGCCACTGGAGCATTTAGTAATTAGGCATATACCAAAATCCATGTGGAGATTATAGCCACTGGAGCTATAATCATGAGAGTGATTCAGTGTTAGAACAATCTTTCAAGTTATCCCTTTAATACTCTGCAAGTTTAAGCTATCCATTGCATTTTAATTTGGTAATTTGCATTATTCCCTGATCATTCTTCTAATTGATTAAGGCAATTTGATGTTCAGCCAATCTTTCAAGTGACACTTTGAAATCCTTAGCTTCTATAATGTCCCTTGCTTTCTAAAACCATGCTCCAGGTGAGGCTCGAACTCACTTCCTCGGCATTGCTCTGCTGTGTACTACCTTATAAGTACCGCGCGCTGACCGATTGCACCACTGGAGCTTCTAGAGCTCAGGTAAATACCAAAATCCATGTGGGGATTATAGACATTGGAGCTGTAATCTTGAAAGTGATTCAGTGTTAAAACAATCTTTCAAGTTATCCCTTGAATACTCTGCAAGTTTAAGATATCCATAGCATTTTAATTTGGTCCTTTGCATTATTCCCTGATCATTCTTCTAATTGATGAAGGCAATGTGATGTTCTGCCAATCTTTCAAGTGAGACTATGAAATCCTTGGCTTCTATAATGTCCCTTGCTTTCTAAAACCATACTCAAGGTGAGGCTCGAACTCACAACCTCGGCATTGCTCTGCTGTGTACTGCCTTATAAGTACCGCGCGCTGACCGATTGCGCCACTGGAGCTTCTAAAGCTTAGGTATATTCTAAAATCCATGTGGAGATTATAGCCACTTGAGCTATAATCTTGAGAGTGATTCAGTGTTAAAACAATCTTTCAAGTTATCCCTTGAATACTCTGCAAGTTTAAGATATCCATAGCATTTTAATTTGGTCCTTTGCATTATTCCCTGATCATTCTTCTAATTGATGAAGGCAATGTGATGTTCAGCCAATCTTTCAAGTGAGACTATGAAATCCTTGGCTTCTATAATGTCCCTTGCTTTCTAAAACCATGCTCCAGGTGAGGCTCGAACTCACAACCTCGGCATTGCTCTGCTGTGTACTGCCTTATAAGTACCGCGCGCTGACCGATTGCACCACTGGAGCTTCTAAAGCTTAGGTATATTCTAAAATCCATGTGGAGATTGTAGCCACTTGAGCTATAATCTGGAGAGTGATTCAGTGTTAAAACAATCTTTCAAGTTATCCCTTTAATACTCTCCAAGTTTAAGATATCCATAGAATTTTAATTGGTTCCTTTGCATTATTCCCTGATCATTCTTCTAATTGATGAAGGCAATGTGATGTTCTGCCAATCTTTCAAGTGAGACTATGAAATCCTTGGCTTCTATAATGTCCCTTGCTTTCTAAAACCATGCTCCAGGTGAGGCTCGAACTCACTTCCTCGGCATTGCTCTGCTGTGTACTGCCTTATAAGTATCGCGCGCTGACCGATTGCGCCACTGGAGCTTCTAGAGCTCAGGTAAATACCAAAATCCATCTGGGGATTATAGCCATTGGAGCTGTAATCTTGATTGTGATTCAGTGTTAAAACAATCTTTCAAGTTATCCCTTGAATACCCTACAAGTTTAAGATATCCATAGAATTTTAATTGGTTCCTTTGCATTATTCCCTGATCATTCTTCTAATTGATGAAGGCAATGTGATGTTCTGCCAATCTTTCAAGTGAGACTATGAAATCCTTGGCTTCTATAATGTCCATTGCTTTCTAAAACCATGCTCCAGGTGAGGCTCGAACTCACAACCTCGGCATTGCTCTGCTGTGTACTGTCTTATAAGTATCGCGCGCTGACCAATTGCGCCACTGGAGCATTTAGTAATTAGGCATATACCAAAATCCATGTGGAGATTATAGCCACTGGAGCTATAATCATGAGAGTGATTCAGTGTTAGAACAATCTTTCAAGTTATCCCTTTAATACTCTGCAAGTTTAAGCTATCCATTGCATTTTAATTTGGTAATTTGCATTATTCCCTGATCATTCTTCTAATTGATTAAGGCAATTTGATGTTCAGCCAATCTTTCAAGTGACACTTTGAAATCCTTAGCTTCTATAATGTCCCTTGCTTTCTAAAACCATGCTCCAGGTGAGGCTCGAACTCACTTCCTCGGCATTGCTCTGCTGTGTACTACCTTATAAGTACCGCGCGCTGACCGATTGCACCACTGGAGCTTCTAGAGCTCAGGTAAATACCAAAATCCATGTGGGGATTATAGACATTGGAGCTGTAATCTTGAAAGTGATTCAGTGTTAAAACAATCTTTCAAGTTATCCCTTGAATACTCTGCAAGTTTAAGATATCCATAGCATTTTAATTTGGTCCTTTGCATTATTCCCTGATCATTCTTCTAATTGATGAAGGCAATGTGATGTTCTGCCAATCTTTCAAGTGAGACTATGAAATCCTTGGCTTCTATAATGTCCCTTGCTTTCTAAAACCATACTCAAGGTGAGGCTCGAACTCACAACCTCGGCATTGCTCTGCTGTGTACTGCCTTATAAGTACCGCGCGCTGACCGATTGCGCCACTGGAGCTTCTAAAGCTTAGGTATATTCTAAAATCCATGTGGAGATTATAGCCACTTGAGCTATAATCTTGAGAGTGATTCAGTGTTAAAACAATCTTTCAAGTTATCCCTTGAATACTCTGCAAGTTTAAGATATCCATAGCATTTTAATTTGGTCCTTTGCATTATTCCCTGATCATTCTTCTAATTGATGAAGGCAATGTGATGTTCAGCCAATCTTTCAAGTGAGACTATGAAATCCTTGGCTTCTATAATGTCCCTTGCTTTCTAAAACCATGCTCCAGGTGAGGCTCGAACTCACAACCTCGGCATTGCTCTGCTGTGTACTGCCTTATAAGTACCGCGCGCTGACCGATTGCACCACTGGAGCTTCTAAAGCTTAGGTATATTCTAAAATCCATGTGGAGATTGTAGCCACTTGAGCTATAATCTGGAGAGTGATTCAGTGTTAAAACAATCTTTCAAGTTATCCCTTTAATACTCTCCAAGTTTAAGATATCCATAGAATTTTAATTGGTTCCTTTGCATTATTCCCTGATCATTCTTCTAATTGATGAAGGCAATGTGATGTTCTGCCAATCTTTCAAGTGAGACTATGAAATCCTTGGCTTCTATAATGTCCCTTGCTTTCTAAAACCATGCTCCAGGTGAGGCTCGAACTCACTTCCTCGGCATTGCTCTGCTGTGTACTGCCTTATAAGTATCGCGCGCTGACCGATTGCGCCACTGGAGCTTCTAGAGCTCAGGTAAATACCAAAATCCATCTGGGGATTATAGCCATTGGAGCTGTAATCTTGATTGTGATTCAGTGTTAAAACAATCTTTCAAGTTATCCCTTGAATACCCTACAAGTTTAAGATATCCATAGAATTTTAATTGGTTCCTTTGCATTATTCCCTGATCATTCTTCTAATTGATGAAGGCAATGTGATGTTCTGCCAATCTTTCAAGTGAGACTATGAAATCCTTGGCTTCTATAATGTCCATTGCTTTCTAAAACCATGCTCTAGGTGAGGCTCGAACTCACAACCTCGGCATTGCTCTGCTGTGTACTGCCTTATAAGTACCGCGCGCTGACCGATTGCGCCACTGGAGTTTCTAGAGCTCAGGTATATACCAAAATCCATGTGGGGATTATAGCCATTTGAGCTGTAATCTTGAAAGTGATTCAGTGTTAAAACAATCTTTCAAGTTATCCCTTGAATGCTCTGCAAATTTAAGATATCCATAGCATTTTAATTTGGTCCTTTGCATTATTCCGTGATCATTCTTCTAATTGATGAAGGCAATGTGATGTTCAGCCAATCTTTCAAGTGAGACTATGAAATCCTTGGCTTCTATAATGTCCCTTGGTTTCTAAAACCATGCTCCAGGTAAGGCTCGAAATCACAACCTCAGCATTGCTCTGCTGTGTACTGCCTTATAAGTACCGCGCACTGACCGATTGCGCTACTGGAGCTTCTAGAGCTCAGGTAAATCCCTAAATACCAAAATCCATGTGGGGATTATAGCCATTGGAGCTGTAATCTTGATTGTGATTCAGTGTTAAAACAATCTTTCAAGTGACACTTTGAAATCCTTAGCTTCTATAATGTCCCTTGCTTTCTAAAAGATTGCTCCAGGTGAGGCTCAAACTCACAACCTCGGCATTGCTCTGCTGTGTACTGCCTTATAAGTACCGCGCGCTGACTGATAGCGCCACTGGAGCTTCTAGAGCATAGGTATATACCAAAATCCATGTGGGGATTATAGCCATTGGAGCTGTAATCTTGAAAGTGATTCAGTGTTAAAACAATCTTTCAAGTTATCCCTTGAATACTCTGCAAGTTTAAGATATCTATAGCATTTTAATTTGGTAATTTGCATTATTCCCTGATCATTCTTCTAATTGATGAAGGCAATGTGATGTTCAGCCAATCTTTCAAGTGACACTTTGAAATCCTTAGCTTCTATAATGTCCCTTGCTTTCTAAAAGATTGCTCCAGGTGAGGCTCGAACTCACAACCTCGGCATTGCTCTGCTGTGTACTGCCTTATAAGTACCGCACACTGACCAATTGCGCCACTGGAGCTTCTAAAGCTTAGGTATATTCTAAAATCCATGTGGAGATTGTAGCCACTTGAGATATAATCTGGAGAGTGATTCAGTGTTAAAACAATCTTTCAAGTTATCCCTTTAATACTCTGCAAGTTTAAGCTATCCATTGCATTTTAATTTGGTCATTTGCATTATTCCCTGATCATTCTTCTAATTGATGAAGGCAATGTGATGTGCAGCCAATCTTTCACGTGACACTTTGAAATCCTTAGCTTCTATAATTAAGCTTCTATAAATTCTTAGCTTCATTAACATACAAAAAATTCATTTGGAGATTATAGCCACTGGAGCTATAATCTTGAGAGTGATTTAGTTTTAAAACAATCTTTCAAGTTATCAAGAGAAGCAGACTAAGGCCATTAAGCACATACTTCCCCGGCGGCCAGCTGCTGCCTCGACCCAGCCGCCCTGCTGCGGCTCCCGCCCCTCCCGCCCGGCCCCAGCAGCAGCCTTCACCTGGGCCATGCCGTGGTGGACGCTGCAGGAAGGCGCCCTAGTTCGCCGCAGCCAGCCAAACGGCAGGCGAAGCGGCGCTCCTGATGCGGACAGGTCAGGGATGGCCAGTTCTTTCTAGCTGATGGTAGCAGGACCACTCCTTCCCCCGGTGGAGGGCCGGGGGAGAATCTTTTCTGCCCCTTTCAGCAGCACCCTAATATGGTTAAAGAAAGAACTCATACCCCATCAATGAGCCCCCATAGACCGCTGATGGCAGTGTGTGCCGCCCCAGGGCCTCGCCACTCTCGTCCCCCTCTGGCGCCAGCCTCCTCTCAGAGCAGACCCCAGTGGAACGCACGTCCTTCCCTGGTCTCCTCTGTCAGGACGTGGCAGATGACCGTGCCCCCGCACCAGGACGCTACACCTCCAATGTCTGGGCTTGTCACGCCGCCTTGCTGCTCCACCCGGGGTACGTCTGTGGCACACATGACCCCACTGGTTCAGTTCTTGGGAGCCAACCTAGAGCTTCCCAACCTGTCCCGCTGGCTCGCAAGAACCATCAGTCTCCTCTCCTCCCTGCTTCAGGGAGGTCCGCTATACCATAGTGGGTGGCAATGCCCCTGTCATGCGTGTTGTCCATATCATCGTCCATCGTGATGGCTGACTGACATCTCGATGGAGCACCACCATCGTGATGCCACGCCCCCCATTGCGAGTCTTGTTGTGAGTGTGACGCACACTAAATCCTCTTCTATAGTTAAACTAAAAACTTTGCGGGGATTGCTCTGTAAATTCAATTGAGAATATAACTAATGCAAATATTCTATTTTAAATACTGTAGTCTATGCCAGATATAGCCTACATTTTGAAATAATAAACGAGGCTCAAACATCCATTTCATAAGCATGCGTGTTTATTTCAGCACTTCCGTCAGTGAAACAACACACCACAGCCTGTAAAACATTTAAACAATTATCAGTAAATAATGGTAACCTAAAGAATATAAGAAAATTAAATATTAGTTAAAAAAAAAAATTTCATTTCCCCTCAAAGATGCGTCATATACCGCTCTGCGCGACATGAAGCACAAGCTGGATAGACACCTTCTCAAATATCTTGTCTACATGTGTTCTTCTGATGTTGCAAATCAACACTTGTTGTAAAAGTTCTGAAGAGCGAATTTTATCTTCCACAGGGTCAAGACATTTAAGCTATGTTTGATTATTCACTGCCAGAGAAAATTAAAGTAAAATGGCCTGTGTGTGTGAAATGCGCTATTCAAATAAACTTGATGCGCCTTACCAGGTCTAATAACAAGCACAAACTTTGTTAAATAAAATTAAGTAAAAAGGTAGCCTATTCGTCCTTGTGGCGAAGGGGGCATGGTTTAGCGAAGTCAGTGACGGGAGAGAGAGACAGAGGACGATTCTCCACCCAGTAAGTGAATCAAGGTCAAATGAGAAACACCTGTCTTTTGTTTCAGTGATTGGCATGGGGAGACAGGATATAAGCCACCCAGAAAATGGGACTGGAGAGAGAGGAGCTGGACAGACACACACTGGGACACGAGAGGAGAGAGCTGCAGAGAGGAGCTGCCAGAAACAAACCGTTGACAAAGAGAGAGAACTTTTCATTTGAGTTGTGTGATGTGCATGTTGTTTGTGATTAAAGATATCACGAAATAAAAGTGAGTTTGTGTCCCAGTAAGCCGACCCCTTGTCTTCTTCCTTGTCCCTTTACGAACTTTGTTACAGTCCTACAGTGTTTTTCTACTTTTCCACAGTAAAGGACGTGAATGGGTATAATAGACTTAATTATAAACAAACGAAAGGAAGAAATGTTTATAATTCCCTGCGAAAATGGGTGCGACGCGAGTGTAGATTTGAGAAAAGAAATGAGATGTCCATGTGGGATAAAATGGACTAACGTTAGGCCTATTGTTAAAATTCAATCGCAAAACAGAATAAAAAAAGCTGACAAATCTTAAATTGGGCTCAGCCTACCTCTCTCTTTCGGCATGAATCCATTCATGGCTGCAAATTTATTTCCTTTGTAAACAAAGCTTTGTGCTTCACTCTGTATTATTCACGTAAAACAGCATTAACATACAAAACACTGGATTAGTAACGAAATTATAGTTTTGAAGTAGAAAATAGTATTTATGTAAAGAGATATATTAAAATAAAAAGAGCACAACTCTTCTTAAGTGGAAGGAAGCTACTTTTTTCCCTCATGTGCAACCTAGCGCGGATGAGTCATTAGAAAAGTAACAAAACAATATAGTTTTTAAGTAGAAAATAGTATTTAGGCTATGTTAAGAGATAGTAAAATACAGATATAGTAAATTATATATTTGTATTAATAAAAAAACGACGATATCATCGTCCATCACAATGTTTTACTGTAGACATCGTCAACTGCCAATTTAGGAGACATCGCCCAACCCTGGCGTGCGGAGGTTGCTACTCTACTGGCGAAGGGTGCGATCGAGACCGTCCCTCCAGCCGTAGTCTGGCTTCTACAGCCCCTACTTCATTGTACCCAAGAAAACCAGTGGGTTACGGCCAATCCTGGACCTTCAAAATGTGGACAGCCAAAAGCCTTTTTGAATGCATTCGTCCATTGGATTGGTTTGGAGCGATCGACCTGAAGGACTCATACTTTCATGTCTCCATTCTTCCTCGACACAGACCGTTTCTATGGTTTGCTTTCGAGGGGCAGGCATATCAGTACACGTTTCTCCCATTCGGGCTAGCTCTGTCCCCTCGCGTCTTCACAAAGGTTGACGAGGCAGCCCTTGTGCCACTCAGGCAACACAGGGTTTGCATCCTGAACTATCTCGACGACTGGCTGATTCTGAGTCACTCTTGAGATCAGGTGTGCGAACACAGAGATGGTGCTCCAGCACCTTGCCCGTCTGGGCCTTCGGGTCAATTTGGAAAAGAGCACACCTGGAGTGTGCCTCCTCCTGGGCTCTAGCGCATGGAGCCTCGCTAATAGACATCTGCAGAGCTACAGGCTGGGCGACACCCAACACATTCACCAGATTCTATAATCTCAGAGTGGAGCCAGTGTCCTCCCGTGTACTCGCTTCAAACAGTAGCCAGTAACTTGGACCAGGCTTGGTGTCCTCACTTGCTCGCCATTCCACTCCATGGACTGGATACGTGTGATATTTTCCTCAGGTGAGTTTCCCCTGAAGCCCTGAGTTCCTCCAGCACTGTTGATGTCGACACCAGCGTGCATGCCCACTCGGTCAGCCCACATGTTAGGCTAGGTGCCTCCATGTGCATGGTTCCTCCTCTGGGCAGCGCCCACATGCGTATTTCCACTGTAAGTTTCTCTGAGCAGGTGTATTTCCCTTGGCAAGCCCCTTGCCATCCCTGGAGTTGAAATATTCCACCTTCGGCTGGATACCCCAGTGTTTCTCCATATGCAGCCCATACGTGGGTCATATGTGTATTCTTAAGTCCTCCCTTTGGGCAGGCATTGTGTTGCATTTCTCCACCTGGGATATGCTGTGTACCTTGGTATTCCTGTGTTAAGTGGAGTCCTTCGTCCGTGTTAGTCTCACGACAGGGAGTTCACACTTGCGCACTGCACTGGAAGACAGCCGAGTGGCGTGATTAGATTGGACCCCTATTCGTCTGTCACTGACGTAACTCGAAAGGGTTTTGTCCACCTGCCACCTCCGCTGTACCGCTGGAACAGCTGGGAGTTCAGTCTCGGCTCCTCAGCAGGTAACATAATGCGATATTGCCAGCGTTCTTCCTTATATACCCATGAGGTGCGGGCGGAGTTATTCTATGCAAATTCCGCAGACCCATGGCATTTCATTGCCATTGGCTCATTTTCTAAGAACTCAAAGATGATAGGCTTCTAAGCGAAACCCCCATTCGTCAGTCACTAACGTAACGTCTCCGTTTCCTCCTCAGGGAACGAGGGTTGCATATACGCAACCGAGACGTTCTTGAAGCTCCACCCCGTGACCAGCAGCTCGTCACCAAACGGCACATTTTTGCTCACCCTCACAAAGTGACAATTTTAATATTCTATAAAAATGATCTGTAAGGTATTTTGAGCTAAAACTTCACATACACACTCTGGGAACATCAGATACTTATTTAACATCTTGTAAAAAGGGGCGGTCAACCACCCCTTTAAAGTTACATCTTCGTGTCTCTGACCATCATGACACCTGCTGTGTTTACATTTACGTTTAATCATTTAGCAGAAACTTTTATCCAAAGGGACTTACAAATTAGGAGAGCAATAGAAACAATCAAACCAAGAATAGGACAACAATTCGCAAGTGCTGTGACTAGTCCCAGTTAGTCTAGCACAGTACACGTAGCAAGGTTGTTGTTGTTTTAAACTACAATTTAAAGTTTTTTTTAAATGGCTAAACACTCAGCAGCTTAGGTTGAGTTAGGCAGGTCATTCCACCAGCTTGGATCAGTCAAGGTAAACTGAGATTGATGACTGATAATCTGAAAATAAGTTGACTATAAAAAATAAAATTCACAAATAAAATACAATGTTAAAATTATTACTGCCTTAAGTTGTTATTTTGTAATAAATGTAAAAATGCTTAGAACACTAATTTGATTAGATTTTTACTTGGTTTTAAAAAATAGAACATTAATAACATTGTTAATGTAAAAATCAGAGGTGTGGACTCGAGTCATGTGCAGGGCTGGACTGGGGCTAAAATTCGGCCCTGGCAAACCCAGCCCATCCAGCCCATGAGTTCCTCTTGAATGTTTTAACTGGGGTTAGGGCCTTAAATTGGAGTAAATAAATAAATCTAGGACAGGGACAACTAATGATGGATATTATCGAATTTACTGCAAATGCAGATAACAAACGTAATATTGCACTTTTGTCACACAGAAATGCACTTGACAGTAAACCACTGATTTTGAGCTAGGATACATTAAAGTGATTTAAAGGGTTAGTTCACCCAAAAATGAAAATTCTGTCATTAATTACTCACCCTTATGTCGTTCGAGACCCGTAAGACCTCCGTTCATATTCGGAACACAAATGAAGATATTTTTGTTGAAAGCTGATGGCTGAGAAAGGCTTCAGTTAGGCCTCCATTGGCATTCAGTACACTTATACTCCCAAGACCGATAAAAGGCACTTAAAATGTCATTACAAAGTCCATCTCACCACAGTGACTCTACAATAATCTTACGATGCGACGACAATAGTTTTTGTGCGCAAAAAAAAATCTAAATAACACCTTTATCCAGCTTGTTATTGCCTTCCGCGTGTGCCTCCACGACGCATGCGCGAGAATATGACGTAGCGCCGGGGCTCGGGATTCCATGAAATGCGCACTCTAACCCCATTTTGAGCACTACGACGAGACCTAAAGCACGATCAATGTAGAATCCAACAGCTGAGATACGCGCGTCTTCCTCTGATTGTAAACAAATCACTTCTGGGTCATCTGTCCGAACGCCGGATCTGCGTCATATTCTCGCGCATGCGTCGTGGAGGCAAACACGGAAGGCAGTAACAAGTTGGAAAAAGGTGTTATTTTGATTTTTTTTGCGCACAAAAACTATTGTCGTCGCATCGTAAGATTATTGTAGAGTCACTGTGGTGAGATGGACTTTGTAACGATGTTTTGAGTGCCTTTTATCCGTCTTGGGAGTATAAGTGTACTGAATGCCAATGGAGGCCTTTCTCAGCCATCAGCTTTCAACAAAAATATCTTCATTTGTGTTCCGAATATGAACGGAGGTCTTACGGGTCTCGAACGACATGAGGGTGAGTAATTAATGACAGAATTTTCATTTTTGGGTGAACTAACCCTTTAATGCTTTTAAAATCTGTCATCATTTACTCACTCTGATGTCGTTCCAAACCTGTATGACTTTCTCTCTTCCGTGAAACACAAAAGAAGATATTTAGAAGAATATTTGTAACCAAGCAGAGAGAGCAACTATTGACTACCATAGTATTTTTTATAGTATATAGTATATTACTATGGTAGTCAATGGTTGCTCTCTCTGCTTGGTTACAAATATTCTTCTAAATATCATCTTTTGTGTTCAGCAGAACAAAGAAACTCATACAGGTTTGGAACAACTTGAGGGTGAGTAAATGATGACAGAATTTTCATTTTTGGGTGAACCATCCCTTTAATGCATGTGATCCAGGCTTTAAAGCTGTTTTGTTGAATTATAATTTAATTACCCTACACTCTAAAAAAAAAAGGTTCTATATGGCACCAAAAATGGTTCTTGGCTCGTAATGATAGGGGAACCTTTTTTAGTGCTATATAGCACCAATTTTGGTGCTTCAGTGGTTCTTCAGCGGTGCTATATAGCACCTTAGTCAAAGAACTGGTGAAGAACCGCTGAAGAACCACTGAAACACCAAAATTGGTGCTATATAGCACTAAAAAAGGTTCCCCTATCATTACGAGCCATGAACCATTTTTTGGTGCTATATAGAACCTTTTTTTTTAGAGTGTAATGACATTTTAACTGAGTTTAACTGTAGGTCAGTTTCATTTAACTGTATGGGCATGGTAGTCACAGGTAAAATCATGCTCCTCATTACCAAAGGTATATGGTTTCGGAAAAAAATAATAATAATAATAATACTAAACTATTGAATTTGGTTGTGCTAGAGTGACAAGTTTGTAGTTGTGTGTATTGCTGTTTTCCAATTTACCTCGTGATGTATGTACATGGTCGCGGCTGTTTTCAGCTGATTCACCACAGAACCTTTAATGTTCCCATATCACACGATTGTATAAAACAACACTCGGAGTCAAAGTGCCGGTTCATCACTTCATAGAGCAGCAGAAACGCAGCGCACGTTCGTCAGCGGCAGCGCTGTTGCGTGGATATTCGCCTTTTGCAGTTTCATGCGCCCAATTTTTTAAACAGCGCCTAATATGGACACAGTCTATGGAGGAGGGAAGGTCTCTCTCGCTTTGGCCTGTCAATTCAGAAGACAAACCAATGGGCCGCTGTCCCTGCATGATGGGCCAGTCCGTGGCAAAAAAAAAATAAAAAATTAAATAAATAACCTTGTATCGGCCCCAAAGTGCGTCGGCCCACCGGGAAAATGCCCGGTATGCCAGATTACCAGTCCAGCCCTGGTCATGTGACTTGGACTCGAGTCAGACTCGAGTCATGAATTTGATGACTTCAGACTCGACTCGACAAAATGTACAAAGACTTGCAACTCGACTTGGACTTTAACATCAATGACTCGTGACTTCACTTGGACTTGCGCCTTTTGACTCGAGAAGACTTGCTACTTCCCATGAAAACCTGGGGGAAAAAATGTTCACACGGCCGAGCCGCTCTCAGTGTATCATCTGTGAAAAAAATGTGCACCACCTATATACATGCAGAGAGCACGCGCGCTGCCTGCACGACATCCAATCACTGTAGTCCCACGCAGTGTTGGGGAGTAGTTAACTACAAGTAGCTAAGCTACTAACTTAACTACATTTTTCAGTAGCTTGTCAGTAGCTCAGTTGCTTTTAAAACAATGTAGCTTTTCCAGTAGCTAACTACTTTTTCCAGCAAGTAGCGGTGTAGGGCGACCAAAAGCTACATTCCGTTTTGTGTTTTGACGAGCCTGTAATGCATTGAAGCAGCATAGTGTTTTCTTCTTATTTGATCACATACTAAAATCACGCGTTACCACCATCTATTGTTTCATCACTCATCTTGCGGCTTTGCGGTTCACAGAGAAGAGATTGTCTGATGATTATGTAAAGGACGTACAGGAGTAGGTTGAAAACTTGAAACGAATCGTCTAGTAAAGGTTACACTTGATTTATAGCCTACCAACAAAAGATTAAAACGCTGTCAGCATCGAAGACTTCAACAGCTAGGTGAATAATAGCCTTTTTAAATTGATTATCCTGCTATGTGTATATATATATATATATATATATATATATATATATATATATATATATATATATATATATATTCGCCATAGTTTAATCTGTCCCACCAGTTTTATAAAGAACCTGAAAGATCACTAATGTGGAGTTTGCGTCATTGCACTGGCAAAGCCTCTGTAAATTGAACAGAAAAAATATTGTGATATAGTTTAGTGCACTTATCCCACGGCAAAGGCTCTGATCAAATTAAATAGGTCGCGCAGGTTTCAGAATGATGTGCACAATGTTCACGCAAGCAGCGCATGTTTCGCGTCTCACAGCGGCTCTGATCACACACCGTCACCATCACTGCACGTGCTGTGAGTTTATCTGCATTTTTGTCTTCCTCCTGTGTATCAAAGTTGCTTATATTTGGTTCTTGAAGTGATCTGACATGACATTTGTAGCGATTTTGCACTTTTACAGTCAGTTTGAGGTTTAGACTACATTTGAGTATTGTATATTTGGCTAGTTGGCGGGCGCTCTCTCTCTCTCTCTCTCTCTCTCTCTCTCTCTCTCTCATATTATCACGTTGGTCCAGTTTTTTAGAAGTGATAATTTTGAGGCGTGAGGATTTTATTGATGACATGTTTAAGTTAGCCCTAAGTTTAGGATAAAAGGACCCATGTCTATTTGAAAGTTAAACTGTTTTGCAATATGAGGTCAATACAATACAGGACTGAAGCTGCTGTGCATTGTTCTAGTGCAATATGCTGTTGAAATACAAGCATTTTTTGTGAAAATTTTAATTTTCTGTTTTTTTACTGTATTTGATTAATGTCATTGTATAAAAAGAGGTTTAAATAAATACAAATCTTACAGACATACATGATTTGTATACATTTTATTTCTGTGGTAGGACTTGAAATGACTCGAAACTAAAATGGTAGGACTTTGGACTCGACTTGAGACTTGTTGGCTTTGACTTTTGACTCGACTCGGGACTTGCCTCATCTTTGACTCGACTTGACTCGGGACTCGAGGGCAAAGACTTGAGACTTACTTGTGACTTGCATAACAACGACTTTGTCCCACCTCTGGTAAAAATACAAAACATAATTTTTTAATGGAATGGAATGTTTATTTAACCGGGAAAATAGGACATGAATTTACGTTTGATTTATTAAAAAAAAAAAGATTGCCTTCTTATTTTAGAATACCACTGATACCAATTGTGCCTTTCCATTGAATATGTCCAGCAATGTTTTAAGTCTCCTGTGATGGAAGCTTAGCACACATGCTACAGATTGTGCAGAAACAAAAAGAAACAGATACATGAATACAGATACATATCCAGAGGGCA
Organism: Gobio gobio; assembly: GCF_949357685.1. Taxonomy (NCBI): domain Eukaryota; kingdom Metazoa; phylum Chordata; class Actinopteri; order Cypriniformes; family Gobionidae; genus Gobio; species Gobio gobio. Next base: position 29,587,514 of record NC_137117.1, on the reverse strand, counting down.
AGAGAGAGATAGAGCAGAGCATGTGCTGCCCACTGTAGGATATTTAGTTTCTGGGTTAAACAGTCCCTCCAGAAAAATGCGATTATGCGATCGCGTGATTTAACGCATAATCAGCCAAAGTCCGCATATTAATGCGGGGGCCGCATTTTTTCAAATACGCCGCACTTTCGCCGCATAAATTGCCTATTTCCGCGTGCAAAATATGCGGGGCTATCATGATTTCATAATCCCCGCATTTTCGTTGCAAAAAAAGTCATATATATTAGCAGAAAGTTGAAACATTTTCGTTTACTTCACACAAGAGCCGCCATTTCCGCCTATTGCCATGGGAACGTTTTGAAGTGACGTGATTACCCGACGCGAACGTCATCGAAAAGCTTCAAACCCCGTGGAGAAACCATAGATACCGGTGAAACCATGATGAAGCACAAACTCCCATTGGCCAACAAAAATAACAGCAAAAGAGCAAAGCAGTTTCCCTGTGTGCTGACTGATTTCAAAACACAGCATCATGAAGCTTTGAAGCGTTATGAATCAATGAGTCGATTCAGCGGTTTGAACCGTTATGAATCAATGAGTTGATTCGGCGGTTTGAAGCGTTATGAATCAATGAGTCGATTCAGCGGGTTGGATCGCCAAAGTCACGTATTTCTGCAGTTTGACACGCGATCCGAATCATGAATCGACTCGATGATTCATTGCATCATGATGCTGTGTTTTGAAATCAGTCATCACTATATAAGTCGTTATTTAGTTTTTTTTGCACACAATAACTATTATCGTCGCTTCATAAAGTTATTGTAGAACCACTGTAGTGAGATGGACTTTGTAACGACGTCTTTAGTAGGCTACCTTTTATGGGTCTTGAGAGTGTACATTGTGCCAATGGAGGCCTTTCTGAGCCATCGGAATTCAACTAAAATATCTTAATTTGTGTCCAACAACATAAAGGGAAGTCATTAATGACAGAATTTTCATTTTTAGGTGAACTAACCCTTTAAGAGATTGCACTTTGTGCATTGGAAGCACTCAAATGTCTGTTTTGTATAGCGACATCTGTAAAACAGGAAGTTATTTATAAATTTTTTCAGAAGTTGTAGCATATTCCTTTTGTAAAGCTACAGAACTTGATTGACTAAATGTTTTGTAAATTTGAGCCATTATTAAGGTCTTCAATAAAACAAGATGAGAACTTAAATATTCCAGCACTTTCTGTGATGTAGTGCCTTTTTTCTCTTTCTCATCAAACCGCAGTTTTTGCAAGTTCCCGCAATTTTATTGCATAAAATTGCATAAATATCCCGCATTTTTCATCGCATTTTTTAAGAAAACGTGCCGCATAATCAAGGATTTTTGCCCGCAACAATCACAAAAAAAAGCTGCATTTTTCTGGAAGGACTGGTTAAAGGCCCATGGCATGAAATTTTCACTTTATGAGGTTTTTAAACATTAATATGAGTTCCCCTAGCCTGAATATTGTCCCCAAGTGGCTAGAAATTTTTATCGGTGTAAACCGAGTTCTGGCTGTCTTTCTCTGCCTTTGAGAAAATGACAGCCCAGACCAGCTAATTATTCATGTTCACACAGAACTTTTACGACCAAGATGGCAGCGCGAGTAGATCGCAAGGCTCAGCGTCTCTCCAGATTCTGCAATTTTGCGGTATTTTTCTTGTTCATCTCGGGTCTGTTCGTACAGAACAGTTGTGCTTTTACATCGTACACCCGTTGTGAGCTTTTGGATATTGGTTTGCGAATTTCCGACAGTTTTATGGACAATCTTCAACTCCTTCCTGAGATCGCTAGGACGCCCGAGGCGATGCGCTCTGCCCGGCCGGGCGGAAGTGCTAGAAGGCGGCGCTGTGATCGTAAACAAAGGCGGGGTAAGCGTGGAGGTCTAAGAGCTAAGCTAAGGCTAACTCCTTACCGGCTCTCTTTACCCAGCATTTTCCTTGCCAATGTACGATCGCTAGTGAACAAAATGGAGGAGATTCGACTCAGCATTACACACAGTAAGAAACTTTTGAACTGTAACGTCCTAATCTTCACTGAAACCTGGTTAAACAGCGGAATACCGGACACCGCTATTGAGCTAGCGGGACGCCACACACTCCGGGCGGATAGAACACTAGATGGCTCCGGGAAGAGCAGAGGGGGTGGATTGTGCATTTATATTAACAAAGCTTGGTGCACAAACTCTGCTATTGTTGGGAGTCATTGTTCAGCTAACCTGGAGTTTCTCATGGTTAAATGTAGACCGTTTTATCTACCGCGGGAGTTCACCTCCACTATTATCACTGCAGCCTATATTCCCCCGGATGCTGATGCCAAGCTTGCTATGAAAGAACTTCACGCAGCCATCAGTAAACAACAGACTGATCACCCGGAAGCTGCGTTTATTGTTGCAGGTGACTTTAATCATTCAAACCTAAAGTCAGTGCTACCCAAGTTTCACCAGCATGTTTCCTGCCACACCAGAGGAAACAAAACCTTAGACCATGTATATACAAACATGGCTGGAGCTTACGTTGCGACACCCCTCCCCCACCTGGGACAGTCAGACCACCTCTCTTTGTTTCTATCACCCAAATATTCACCCCTCATCAACCGTGTGAAGCCATCAGTAAAGACCATCAAGGTGTGGCCTGTGGGGGCAGACTCCACACTCCAGGAAAGGTTTCTAAACACAGACTGGAGTATGTTTGCTTCTCAAGCCACCAGTGGCGCTCACACGGACATTGACTCATTCACTTCCTCTGTATTGGATCATATCAATACCACCATCGACAGTGTTACAACCCAGAAACAGATCACCACATACCCTAATCAGAAGCCTTGGATGAACAGGGAAGTTCGACTCCTGCTGAAGTCACGCAATACTGCCTTCAGATCAGGTGATGCACAAGCCTACAGTACGTCCAGGGCAAACCTGAAGAGGGGCATCAAAAAGGCCAAGCACTGCTACAAGCTAAAGATAGAGGGTCACTTTTCCAACTCTGACCCTCGACGCATGTGGCAGGGCATTCAGGCTATCAGTGACTACAAACCCACCCACTCCACCCCCGCAGCCACTGATGTCAACTTCCTGAACGAGCTAAATTACTTTTATGCTCGTTTTGAAAGAGACAACAGAGAAACTTCCACCAAGCTCAAACCCTCAGCTGACCACCCACCAATCACACTCTCCTCCACAGATGTCTGCAAGGCACTGAGCCGGATCAGCGCACACAAGGCTGCTGGACCAGACAACATCCCTGGACGTGTGCTCAGGGCATGTGCGGAGCAGTTCGCTGGGGTTTTTACAGACATTTTCAACCTGTCTCTTGCCCAAGCAGCTGTACCTTCATGCTTTAAACGCACTTCCATTGTGCCAGTGCCAAAACACTCTAACCCGAGGTGCCCTAATGACTACCGCCCTGTAGCACTCACACCCATCGTCATGAAGTGCTTTGAGCGGCTGGTCCTGGAACACCTAAAAGACTCTCTACCATCCACATTGGACTCACACCAGTTTGCCTACCGCAGCAATAGGAGCACAGAGGATGCCGTTTCCATGGCACTGCACTCTGTGCTCACCCATCTGGACCATAAGAACACGTATGCACGCATGCTGTTTGTTGACTTCAGCTCCGCATTCAACACTGTCATCCCATCCAAGTTAATAGCCAAACTTGGAGACCTGGGCATCAACACTTCAATGTGTAACTGGATTTTGGACTTCCTAACTGACAGACCCCAGAATGTTCGTTCAGGATTCACCTGCTCCACATCCATCACACTCAACACTGGTGTACCACAGGGCTGTGTGCTAAGCCCGTTTCTCTACTCCCTCTTCACCGCCGACTGCAAGCCTGTGTATGGATCTAATTCTATCGTCAAGTTTGCGGACGACACTACGGTGATCGGGCTCATCAGCAACAACGATGAGACTGCCTACAGGGAAGAGATCCAGCACCTGGCCACATGGTGCGCTGATAATAACCTGCTCCTCAACACCACCAAAACGAAGGAGCTCATCGTGGACTTCAGGAAGGAGTCAAGAGGCACACACGACACCATCCACATCAATGGAATGGCTGTTGAGCGTGTCTCCAGTTTCAAGTTCCTGGGGACCCACATCTCGGCGGACATGTCGTGGACGACCAACACCTCCAGCCTGGTCAAGAAGGCTCACCAGCGCCTCTTCTTCCTGAGGACACTGAGGAAGAATCAGCTCTCCTCGGCTATCCTGGTGAACTTCTATCGCTGCGCAATAGAAAGCATCCTGACCAACTGTGTGGCAGTGTGGTATGGGAGCTGCTCTGTTGCGGAGCGCAAGGCACTGCAGCGGGTGGTGAAAACTGCCCAGCGCATCACAGGGACTCCACTGCCTGCCATCGAGCACATCCAGAGGAAACGCTGCCTGCATCGAGCTCGCAGCATCCTCAAGGACTCCTCTCACCCAGCCCACAGACTGTTTTCTCTCCTGCCCTCCGGCAGGCGTTTCAGGATCCACCGGACCAGGACCAGCAGACTAAAGAACATTTTTTTCCCCAGAGCTGTCTCTTTATTGAACTCAAACCCCCGTTGATCCACTTCCCTCATAAACTGATAACTCTCCTACCTCACATCTTCCTTCACTTTGTTATTTGCACTACCGACTGTTTATCACAGTAACAACTGTTTACATATGCATCTTGCACTGCCATATCTTAACTGGATTATGCTCATTTGCACTGCCGACTGTATTTATAGTACCAATGTTTACATTTGCATTTTTGCACTGTACTTCTAAATGTAATATGCAACCACTTTCCACTGCACTTTACACTTTTTTTTCCGGATAGCTCTGTCCATAATTTATTGCACTACCCTAATCCACTGCTATTCCTCATATTAGCCTAACATATTATTGTATACCTCTATCTGTAAAATTCTGTTTATAGTAATAGCCATCTGTATATTGTATTCATAGTACATATTCACCTGTAAATTCTGTTTATAGTAATAGCCATCTGTATATTTATTCACTGTACATATTCACCTGTAAATTCAGTTCTGTTTATAGTAATAACGTCTCTCTATTTATACATATTTATACATATTCAGTACATATCCATGTCCTGCACTTACGCATCCATTGTATATCCTGCACTTGCTGCTATTGCACTTCTGGTTAGACCTAAACTGCATTTCGTTGCCTTGTACTTGTACTTGTGTAATGACAATAAAGTTGAATCTAATCTAATCTAATCTAATTATTCGTGCTGCGGCTTCTATCTCTTCCGACAGAACAGTGTTTTCTATCTTGTGAGTCAGTGTTTTTGTACGTCCTCGTCGCGTCTATCTGTTCTAAAATGTGCATGCAGTCATGAGTTTCTGCTCAACATCGGCAGAGCCACATCTTTAGAGATAAACTTCACGCACGCCGAAGCTCGGGCTACAGCCGAAGCTTGCCCTGTTGTGTCTTTTTTTGTGCTGTGTACTCAATGCGAGTCACTGACGCTTTTCATATGATAGGAAAATATCTGTAATGGTACATTACATGTGTTACAAAGTTGGTAGAATAAGGAGGAAGGCGGGCTCGGCGTGACTGTGACTCGTGTTTATTCAGAACTCTCAGATACAAACAAAATAAACTTGCGCTGACAGCGCTCTCACAACTCAGTACAATATCACTTTGTTAGCAATCTGTCCGTCTCTGGTCCATTGATGTCGGTTCGCGAACGAATCGCTCTTTTGAACCGGTTCTTTTTAGTGAACCAGTTCTTTTTAGTGAACCGGTCGAACCAGTTCACCAAATCGGACTGAATCGTTCTAAACGGTTCGCGTCTCGAGTCAGCACTGATCCATCATTTACTAAAGTTACTAACTTCCTGACATGAGTGACAGTCCCTCCGACTAGAAATAAACTAATAACCTGAAGTATATGCTAGTAACTATAACAGTTCATTGAACTGAGACGTGCTGAGAGAACTGATGAGAAGTGACATCCTTCTCTCTGGCAGCCTTGTGCCTCGTAGACCTCGTTAAACCACGCCTCCTTTGTAACAGAAGACCACGCTAAGAAAGCATGGTCTGTAATTAGCATGTAAATGCAAAATAATAGATGGAAACCAATAACTTCACAATGCCATTTAATAAATCCAGCTAGATTCTTCATGTCACTATCCAATGGAACACTGCTCACCATAATGGTGACTTCAAAAGTATCAAAATAAAAACACTATTATCTCACAATACAGAGAGTGAGGTTTTTCTTTTTTACAGTAATTTTGTGACTTCAGAAAATAACTGAAAGTCGTGCTATTTTTAGCTCAATAGTGTGTTCTATGGTTTTTGACTTTTGGACTTTTTTGTCTGTCTTTAATTTTGAAATGTATGGCTTGTACTTTGAAGATCTTGTCATGTGCATGTTTTCTGTTACAATAATAATATTTTTCCTTTGGTTAATTAGTCTTATTACAGTCTTTAGCTCTTGTAGGGGTGAGTGGGGTACTAGTTGCCATGTCAACACCATAGAAAAAAGATTGCATCAAAATTAAAAAATCTTTGGTCTCGAATCTGTTTAGATACTTCTTTAACTAGCAGAAGACTCTAGCCAGGTTTAAATCCCAGTTGCACAGGTGGGAAACATTGTACCCCGCTATTAGAACTGTTCTGTTCTATGGCGTTTGTGATATAATTCACCTAAATTACTTATATGAATTTTTTTGAGAAACCATGAGGAACAGGTGAATAAAGACTGAGAGTCAATGTTCAGTGTTTAAAATGATTATTTGACAAATGAAAAGCATTATGGCGCATCTATTTGTGTCCTGTTCTGTGAGAGCTCTGTTTGGAGAAAGGAGAGGGGAGGGTCTGTTGTGTTCAGCTCTGTGTTTTTCCGAATGTCTGAATGTTTGTCTTCATCTGTTTTTCCACGTTGTTTTAAACTATGCTTTATAGCGTAGTTTTTGTTTTGAGCATAGTGCTGTGTTTTGCGGTGTGTTCATTGTCAAACTCCAAATGTAGTTTATTTTTATAGATAAAAAAAAACAGATACCATTTTAAGATGGCAAATCTTTGTGTTTTGTTTTCATTTTGTTTCCTGTTCTGCTTTGCCTGAGTTCTGTTACTATAGCCCCATTTCCACCGAAATTACCCGGAGCAATTTGTCCCAGGAACTTTTTTCCCCCAGACCTGTTGCTGTATGCATTTCCATTGCGATCTTAAGTACTGTGAAGATTTGTCCGGTGACGTAGGACTGCGCGCGACTTTCCAGTCAAACTGTTACTGCACGCATCGCAAAAGACTGGTGGTTAAAATGAAATGCTGCGTGGAGTCAGCCAATCAAAATTCTGCGTGAACTCAACCAATCAGTATGTTCAACGCCCAAGTCCCACCCCCGAAAGTTCCTGAACTTTGAAAAAGTACTACCTTGCGAGCAGAGCCGTTTTGAGGGGGAAATATTTATCCTTCATTTAGACCCCGGTTCCTGCGGTCAAAACACAAAGAGTACCACCCCAAAGTCCCTAGTTCCTGGGGAAAGTTCCTGCGGTGGAAAGGCGGCTTTAGTTACTGATTACATTCACCTGTTGTTCATTGTTCATTTAGTTATCTCATTGGGCTACTCAATGTGGATTTAAGCCTCTAGTTTCCTCAGTTCATTGTTCCATATCGTTTCAGTTTTCATGGTTGTCTATATATTTTCCGTGTCTCCTGTCCTGAGATTTGTGATTAAAGACTGTTCTTTTGGATACTCTTTATGCACTTACTACAGCCACGCTGATACAATATTAACTTATCGGGAAGAATTTCACTGGAAACTACATTGAGCACTAATTTTGACTACAAGGGCATTTCAATCATAATTCAAGACTAATTGGAATACTTGACTGGCGAAACATACCAGAAGCAGATAGCAGATCATTCTAGATAGTAATTTATTCCATAAATATTTATTATTTATCCAATAAAGTCCATCTCTGACTTTTGTATTATTCTGCATATATTAACCTTCACCCTTTTGTAAATGCGCAACAGCGCTGTGGTGGCATTCAAATAATTACAGAGTGATTCACACTCTGGAAGTTATAAAATATCATCAAATATTAACAACTGGTTAATATTTAATAAAATGGTTTACTGTGCAGATAAGGGCCATTTGAAATCCAGTTACAAAATCATACATGACACAGCAGACTGCAACTCATTATGAGACAATATGACTTAATTGTCTTAATTGCAACTACAACCCAATCTAAAATTAAATGTAATCTTGAAATACTTAAAATGCCCAATCTAATCTTAAATGCTCGACAATCGACAGTTGTTTTCCTCTCTGTACATGCACTCTTCACCAACTAAGTGATTGCAGTTATTGCTGACAAAGCTCAGCAGGCTGATTTAGACTGTGTATTTTCCTACTTGAAGTTGAGGATGCCATCAGGGCAAACATGATTGTATTGAGTATTGTTAATAAAGAACAATAGAGCTAATCTGTAAACATTTGGATGGAGTCATTATATTGCAAGATAAATCAACATTCACATTTCATTCACAGGGGTCTTCATCAAGCTTTTACCAGTAAACTCTGTATTTAAATATGCTATTGAGACATCTACTGTTAGCAACATGTAGCAATAATGGAGGCATTTTAAAATCTGAAATTGAGACCCAACATGAACAGATTTTGTATTTTTGCCAGTGATGGTTTACTGTGGCTGGGCCTCACTGCCTCTAAGCCATTTCACAATCTGATGGTTCTTGATTTGATGCTCTGATATAATTTGCCAGATGGTTCGATTGAAAAGAGTCTATGATATGTGAATGTAGTCCTTAAAGAATTATCTAATCTTTATTGCATCGAGTAGATGTCCTGGGTGTTTGGCGGAATCTGCTACAATTTGCTTTTCAGAATGAAGCACCTTAAGCAGCTGGGATAAAATCAGTTGTTGAAGTTTGCCAGGATATTTGTTAACTTGCCAAGCCTTTTGTGGAGAAAGAAGAGGTACTGCCATTCTTTTTTGAGCATGAAGCTAGGGTGACTTGACCTTGAATCCAGATAAATGTACTTGTGTGGGCTGAACAGCAGGAATATTCAGAGTCAACGAAGACACCTGCCAGCTGGTTGGTAGAACGCACCCATGAGAGTCTTAATGGCCTCATGTAATTCATCCAGGGTCCTCAACCTATTCTCCTGCAGCAGAATATACTGTACATCAGTGAGACAAACTCCCTCAAAACAGATATTTTACTTTTAGACAGTGAAAGGAGTTGCGGGATGTTGGAGCCGCATGTGAGTATTCTCTTCAAAACTCTTATTAATGATGTTCAGGGATCAGTTGTAAATTCTGGAACTACCAAGTCTGGCACCAATTACTATATTCTGCTCCACGCTGCTTGGGTCATGTCCCTTTAGAATATGGTCAAAACAACCAAACAACTTCATAATTTTTGCATGTTTTGTTATACATTTATACCCAAAAACAATTTCTTAAGCAAAAAGTTACAACCAAAAAAAGTACAAAAGAAATAAAGTATGTCTATGTTTTTGCCAAGGTCTTGGAATAATGAAACAATAATAAAATATAATCTGATACAGACATAAGCAAATATTTGGATTCAAATTAACTGAATCTCAAGTCTAGTTTCCAATGACGCCTCAAACTGATAGTAGAACGAACAGCCTGCGTGTTTAACTGATAAAACTGAAAAAGGAAATTAAAATGAAAAATCGTACCAATGCTGAGTGGAAACATATGAGCAGACAGTCTCACTCAGTCTTGGCTTTGTTCACACTGGTGTTTTGACACTTGTAAGTAATATTTTTTTAACTATACTTAATTTTGTTTCCTGTGACAGTGCTGAATAGCAAATACTGTATATCCTTTTCATCTCCCGGTCACCAGACAAGAACAACTATTTATTAAATCTGTAAGCAGTTCTCAACACCACTGCACCACATGGCCTTACAAAACATAGTTGATATCATTTAAATTTGAAGAATTAAGAAACCATAAACTCAATGGGAAAAGAAGAATTTGTTCAATGGAATATTTATTTACAAACACCCACACATGCTCAATGATGATGATGTGATGGTCAGATTTTCACCTCTTTATCAGACAAAGTGTTATCGAATGACATTGTTATCAGTTGTAACAACATGAAAACAGCAAATATACAACACACCATCTGGCTAACGTATCTCGCTGGGATCACACCAGGGTCACCGTTAGAGGTAGCACTGAAAATTTTACATGTGAGTTACATATGAGGAACAATAATTGATTGATTCTATTAAGGCAGTTAAAGAGCCCCTATTATGGATTTGTGTAGTAATCTGAAAGTGCACCGTATATAAAGTTATTGTCTCTCAAAAGTAAGAATCGACTCTGAGTCAAACAAATGAATCGTTGATAAAATATTGTTGTGATGTCACAGCGAAATATTAGCATATTGCGTTATTGCATTATTGCGCACGCAGACACCAGGGAAAACTTGAATCCCTCAAATACTGCAGCTGATTCATGTGGATACTGGACAGCATCATGTCGAGAAGACGCTGTGCTCTAAAATGTGAAGGTAAAGTTTTTTTTTTCTTTTCTATCTACTGCCCAAGGACGAGCATGTGAAGAATCTTTACAAAGATACCACAGCAGTGTAGCCCGATATAACCAGCTAACAGCAATGTGTTTGCTTGCAATTGTCTAGAAGTGTGTCAGATGTCAAATGAGAGTCTTTATTTTTTAGAACAGAGCGGAGCACCATCATTATTATAATACAATGTAAGTGATGCATGAATAATGTATTTAGTTTTTTTTTTTAATGACTGATCGTTTCTCTAGATAAGACCCTATTCCTCAGCTGGGATCGTGCAGAGCCCTCTGAAGCCCTTCAAAGCCCTTTGAAACTGCATTGATTTGGACCTTCAACCCGTTGGTTGTTATCAAAGTCCATTATGTGGGGAAAAATCCTGGAATGTTTTCCTCAAAAAACGTAATTTCTTTTCGACTGAAGAAAGAAAGACATGAACACCTTGAATGAGATGGGGGTAAATTATCAGGAATGGGGGTAAATTATCAGGAAATTTTCATTTGAAGTGAACTAATCCTTTAAGTAATGGATTCATTCATTTAAAAAATATGCAAAAATAATGATAAAAATATTAAAAAATAATGCATCTAAAACATGAACCTTAGTTTTAGTGTATCTTAGAATTATTTTTTAAAGGTTGATTTAATATTATTTAATATTTAATTATTAATAATTATAATAAAAAATAGGTTACATAATGGATTAAAATTAGTTAACCCTAAAATGCATTCCTCTTATAGGTCTTTAGTGAACCGGGACGTCATTCACTATCCTTGATCATTTTTCATCAACCTTCTCAGTATTCCTTAATCTATTCATTATAAACAATATAAAAAGAAAAAAGAATAAAATTATAAAAGAATGCCTTTCCCATTAATTTTTTTGTAAAAACGACCCAAGGTGTGTAACTGTGTAAGTGTATCTTTTTCTGCACAACAATAATTAAATCTTTGATGACTGAATAAGCAAAACAAAAGAATAGGAAGTATCATAAGCAAAACTTGAAATGGCTCAGTGATTTACTTCAGAGCAAGTACTGAAAGCAATCAAATATTACTGTCACTTGATGGTGAATCTGGTGAAGAAGCTGTCAGCGGTAAAGATGTTGAAAATTATGGTTTTGAGAATATGTTTGAGATCATGAATATGAGCCAGATACTCATGAAGGTACTGGGAAATGAGCTCTGACGAGTACAGTGATGATGGTATAAAGCATCTGCTCAAACTGAACCCTTCCAAGCTCCAAAAGGAAACAAAATATGCTTTATTTTATTCTTCTGTACTTGTTACTCTAATATAAGGAGAGTTTTATATTATCACGACAGGTAGAGATTCATCTATGTTAGATATACAGTAGATCCAGGTCGCTAAAGACCCAAATATGTAATAATTATTGGTGAAACATTCATGCATTTAAGGGTTAAAATATGTTACCACATGAAGAACATTTATCTGACCAAAAAAAATGTTTTACAGTATTGTTCAAGACCCTGTTATGAGGGGAACCTAATAAACCCCTCCAGCAGTATCTTTTTTTTACTGGAATTACCAGCTTAGCTCACTTCCAAAACAAGTTGTATCACTGCCCATCTCTCCACCTCCTCAGGTCTCTATGAGGCTTAGAGGTGTGAAAGTGAAACAGTGAAATATGATCAGTGGGATGCAGTGGTGGCAGATGGATGAGCTAGTGTCCAGTCAGGTGGACATATGAGATTGGAGGCGACATGAGCAGTTGGGCTTCATGATTTAAAGATGAGTGTTAAAGTAGGATTCCAAGAAGTCCAGCTTATTCTCCAGAGATATCACTTATTATTGCACTGTTGAGAACAACACCTGGGAACAAACGTGTGAAGTTGAAAAAAGGACAGACAGAAAAAAATGTGAGCGAAGTTGGCAAAAATTTCAACAAACAGGGCAGTGCTTCATTTTTTTCCATGGGTAAGCCATTCAGTGTCATCATGTAATTTTCCTCCAGAGTGATTAGTCACCAGACATATATGACCATAACGTAGTCCGGACAAGAAATGTACATCATAAGTGTAATGATTTCAATTACGACGATGATGGGGACAAATAACACTGCAATAAAAAAAGAAATTCTGGCTTTCTCACATTGTCACAACTTTCATGTTGTTGATACATTTAGATATTAGATAGACATTTAAAATATTGAATATCCAGTATAATTTTGCACTTTAACCTAAACATTTCTTCGTCTACTAAAAAAGTAAAGTAAAATTGCCTGAAAATAATACATTTAACATGACAAAATATTGACTAAATATATTCTCGTCAAAATAAAATCAAAATTATGACTACAAAACAATTTTTTTTTTAAATGAACACTGTATCTGGGATATTAAAACATTTTAACAGAAAAAAATATAAGGCACAAACTTGGACAGAGATCATAAAACACACAACTTGAATTATAATAACAATCCATAAGGCATAAGCAATGGATATCTTGACCGAGTTCACAGCAGATTCCCACCTCATTACTGGCACGCATGTACAGAATGCTCAAAAGCTCATTTAGCCTCTGGGTCATCTGAGGGCCACTTCCTCTGAAAGCAAAGACAGCTGACCTCCTGCTGCTTTATACACCTCTGAGAGAAATACCAATTACTGACCATATCACAGTTCATATCACAGTGCCATCAAGACCCAGGTCTCCTGACATCAGCATGTTAACTTCACCTTCCATTTCTTTCCATATGGGCCTACACAACCAAAGCTGCCATGTTTATGATGCTATCGTGGCCCCGGGGTCTCAATGGACCTTTCAAAAGCACGCCTGGGGGAGGGAGGGAATTAGAGCAGATAGAACAGAAGTACTTTATCTCGTGTGTGTCTAATCACACCACTGCGAAATGAGCTGCAACAACAAAAAAACAATGCTAATCAAAGTGCCTCAACAGTCTGTGCCGCATTATGCGCATTACAATTTGCCCTGAGAAATTGTAGATTTGAAAACAGGCTCTTTCACTGCCACTAGAAACAAAGGGGAAAGAAATGAAAGAGGGCTATTTTCTGAGGATGTAGCTATTTTGGTTGCTGTCGGTGGGCAGAAAGGATCTGGGTTTGATTTATGATTAGCATGAAACAGTGTCAAATTCACATGAAATACCTGAGATTTCATTACAGTGCTATAAGTCTAACCCCTGTGGTGACTTTATAAGTGAAAAATGCTGTTGACATTCTATAGTCATAATGTAAGGGGGAAAAAGAGAATTAGAGAGTATTTTTGTGTTATTTAAAGAGCGCATTAGTAATATGCACCTATAGGCAGGTGCACAACGTGCATTACATTCTGCTTATTACACACACCATGACGAGGTGTGTCGGAGGGACATCTTTTCAACGCTCAAATTAAACGTCCAAAGGGAGCCCTTAAAATGGCCGACTCCCTGATCAGTGTCCTAGGGAGCTGATTGAGACGCAGTGTATTCATAGTGAATTAGCTGCTAAAATAACACATGTAAAACGAAATAGTGCAATCAGCAGGCACAATTTATTAATAATATATTTCCCCTCTGTCTGCTTTACAATACCCCTGCCAAAAGGTCAAACCTAAATGTTAAAGTTTTATCATCTTCCAGGTACAAACCATTTATTACTATGACTACTGCCCAGACAGTGAGACAATTAGCTTTCACAATATAGTCTAATGTGGAGCACAAATAGTTTTCTACTAGCAATTAATGTCAGCACACTTTCTCTACCTTAGCATCCCCTTCTATTAAAACCCACAAAATGACATTCTATTGACTCATGAAAATGAGTCATCATGGACTTCTGCACCCTATCTCTCTCTCTCTCTCTCTCTCTCTCTCTCTCTCTCTCCCGCTGTTAGACATACTCGCTGCAGAAGCTTAAAATGTGTATGCTCAAAAGAATATCACTAATTATAACCAGAAAGGGTGATGCAAAACAAAAAGTAATTCATTTATTCTTTCATTAAACCTGTTGATGACAAACCATAAATAAATAATTATTAGCAGTGATTCTTAACTGGTGCGTCATGACCCACAAATGAGTAACTGGTCTAGTCTGGTCATGTCACAGACAGCAAATTTATGCATTTACAAAACTGTACAATTTCGTATGCAACCAGTTGTGTTCATAATGTTTCATTTTGTGGGCCTATACATTTTAATATAAAGCCAAAAGTATACATCGGCCGCTTGCATTTTGCGATGGTCAGCGCACTGTCCACGTGACGTAGTTTCCATCATCAGGATGGTCTGCGTGCAGCCCAATTTTTATGTTTGTGCGGAAAGTGCACATATAACGGTTGCAGAGTATCAAGACAATGAGGGATGAAAAATGGCTCTATATAGTTGTAACTCTGACTTCTGCAGTGTAAAACACACACTTGAGTTCTGTGCAAGAGATAAGGAGTGAAAAATATCAGCTCAATAGTTCTTGAAAAGGATTGAATGTGAATTTATTTTTATCCATCTGCAACATTTTTTGGCTTTGACATTGGATATGTCTTTAATCGCTCAAAAATAAGTAGACCATGTCCAGACTAATGTGACAAGAAAGTTTCAATTCATTGTAACACACTGCTGCATCTTCTTTGATCTTGTATTAACCCTACACATGACATTGATGGTGATGCTTCATGACTTCATTGTACTGACGTGGTTAGTTTAATAAACACCTAATTCATGTTCACAACCCACGGTGCTCTTTCACATGATTCAATCAAAGGTCATGTGAGTCAACTCCACCTGGCTGATTCTATTAACAGTATTGCTTGTCTTTCTAATGTAGTATATCAATAATACACTTTCCTCGAATTCGAGAAACAGTTTGGAACAAGAAACAGACAGTTCTAGACCAACACAGGTCGAGACATGATATTGTGTTTGAAGGGGCCAACTTTCAAGAGGAGAAGAAATGACCACTTCTAAGGAAAGCAGAATGGATTCAGTGATCAGTTGGATTCTCACTGAAAAAAAATAAAAGAAAATACTTGTTTATGGATTTACACTCCCTATCCAGTAAAGCATGATGACATTTAGCCTTTATGGGGAAAAAATACCACCACAGAAATATATAATACCACATTTAATATGCAATGTGCATCAAATCATTTATTGTGAACGGAAATCGATTTGGTTTTCATTTTCACATTAGGAATTGTTGCCCTGGATCTTATGAATTAATTGAAAATGATTGTAGCCATTGGTTATTTTAAACCTTGGTAAACATACATACTGTAACCTTGATGATGGACTGACTCAGAAGTGATGCTATTCTGCCACTGAATTTTCCTTAAAAAAAAACCATGAACATAAAGCATAATAGTAAATGTTACCTTTTGAGATGAATTACCATGGAAATGCAGGTTTAAAAGAACTGACATTCAACGTCACATATTACATTCATTGTAAAAATAAAAAATAAATTGTGAGATAAAAAAGCACAGAAAAGAACCTTTAACATAATTTATTCAATTAAACAGTGTGATAAGCGTCACATGACAAAAATATTTCAATATTTTAATTAAGGCCTGTATATACCTTTCTTTCCTCTGAGCTGATAAGAGTAAAGGCATTTTTAGATTTTGATTGCTTTACTTTTGCTGAACAAAGGCACAGATCAAATCGAGCCCAGATACAAGAGAGGAAGAGGCATGAAAAAAGAGCAAAAAAAGGTGTTACAAAAGACTGAGATGAGTGAATTTCAAGACTTGACATCAAAAGAAAGAGTCAAGGAGAACAGAATGAGAGATTGAGAGGGGGCGAGTGATTACTACACCTCTCTGGGGTTTTTACTGACTTCATTTTAATACCATGTCAGTCATTGTACATACGTTCTCTC
This sequence comes from Gobio gobio, assembly GCF_949357685.1. Classification (NCBI taxonomy): domain Eukaryota; kingdom Metazoa; phylum Chordata; class Actinopteri; order Cypriniformes; family Gobionidae; genus Gobio; species Gobio gobio. Next base: position 29,571,122 of record NC_137117.1, on the reverse strand, counting down.
TACTTAATTTCTTCCGAGTCTTAATCTCATTTTAATTCCAGAAGCTTTCCGTTGATAGACAATGACAGACAATATTAGACAGCCACAATTAACCAGAGACACAGAGAGGATCAATGCAAGTGATCAAAGCGGATATTCTTACAATCTCCTGTCAGCTCTTGAGCCTGATGAAAGAGCTTAGAACATTGTCACCGGCTCACCAGCTCCTCCCTGTTTGACCTGGAAGTTGAAGTGAAACTCATAAATTCACCCTGTCCTTTCAGAATGTCATTGAGTGATTGCCCAACTGTGTTATAACCCTGTTCTTTCCTAACACCACTTTTCCAGCATTTCTGTCTGAGACTCAGTGGGAATGCTTTTCAGCCCACCACTCAAGGTTGTGGTTTATATTTTTAGCCCATTTTTATTCCTAGCCAAGTATTTCTAGGCTGGTTTCTTTGTGTTCTGCAATGCATTCAAGATCTTACTTTGTGCAAACATTTCAAAAAAGAAGTTTGAATGTCTGCATGGCGCCACCTCGATCAGGCTTTGTGCTGTGAATCAGCAGAGAGATTTCATCCTGCAATTTATTAGCTATTGTGACAAGTCTCCCGAGCTCTCGTCAGCGTCGCCCTGGCAACGAACACCGATCACCTGCCAGCACTCAGCACGGACCGGATTGGCACAGCTGCAGGCGATCACCACACCACATAAAGCACCGCACATGGGAACACCATTCTGAGCACGAACACTCCATGAAGCAGCGCACTAACCTTTCTCTCTTTCTCAGACAGCAGCCTGTGACACTCCGGCCACCCAGTCCCTCTGATGTCACCGCGAGTCACCACTGCACTACCGGGAAGAAGGAAGCACCGCGCACCAAAGACTTCACTACCTCACTGTTCGTTCACTTGACCACAATAAACCCACCCTCCGGGGGCTTTTCACCTAGCACTGTGTTGTGTGATTCTTCACCCTGCCACAGTGGTGGAGAATGCGGGCAAGAGCGTGAAGAATCACCAACCATCCCCGGACTTTTATTTTGTTTTTTTTTCTGTTTCCCCAGTCACTCACGGAATCCGGAAGTAGGGCGGCGCTTCTCCCCGTCATGGAAGACCTGCTCAAATGCTTAACGGAAGTGAGTGCACGTCAGCAGCAGATCACTGAACACCTGGCAGCCCGTCAAGCCACCATAGAAGAAGAGTTCACCGCCCTCCGCCTCTCCGACGCCCATCACGTTCCGCTTCCTGATCCGCGTGTCCGAGCAACCCAACTACTGCCAAAACTGACCTCACAAGATAATGTTGAACTTTATTTGCAGATGTTCGAGACCACGGCAGTTCGGGAAGGCTGGGAACGAAGCGAGTGGGCGCGGGTCCTGGGACCCCTATTGTCTGGTGAGGCTCAAAGAGCGTACTTTTCTCTTCCCGCTGAATCGGCTGATAATTATGATGAACTTAAGAAAGAGATCCTCGGACGCCTTGGGCTATCCGCCATCTCCGCAGCCCAGCTGTTCCATGAGTGGGAGTTCAAGCCTCGACGCCCAGCCCGCGCCCAAGCCTATCGCGGCTCGCACAACACTGGTTGCTCGAGGGAACGCCCACCGCGGGTCAGGTTGCGGAGCGCGTCACCGTGGACCGGATGCTCCGAGCTCTCCCACCGCCCACCCGGCGGGCGGTGGGAATGAAAAATCCGGCAACCATCGGCGAGCTCGTTGAAGCCGTCGAGTTGGCCCCATCCTCTCCCGCACTTCGTCGTCAGGAACGGCCTGTTGTACTGTGTCGCCCAGCGAAGGGGGGAGGTAAAAGAACTGCTCGTGGTTCCCAAACCAAACGTGGAAATGGTCATGGAGCTAGCCCACAGCCATCCGATGGCCGGCCACCTGGGAACCGCCAACACCATCCAGCGCATCCGGGACCGTTTCCACTGGCCGGGCTTGGATGGAGAAGTGAAGCGGTTCTGCCAAGCCTGTCCCACCTGCCAGAGGACTGCGCCATGAGCACGAGCACCGCTCATACCGCTGCCCATCATCGGGGTACCTTTCGAGCGAATTGGAATGGACCTGGTGGGGCTGTTGCCGAAGTCTGCCCGTGGACATGAACACATCCTGGTGATTGTCGACTACGCCACCAGGTATCCAGAGGCACTTCCCCTACGGAAGGCAACGGCAAAGAACATCGCCAAGGAACTCTTCCTCCTCTGCACCCGAGTCGGCATCCCAGCGGAGATACTGACGGACCAAGGAACTCCCTTCATGTCCCGGCTAATGGCTGACCTCTGCCGGCTGCTGAAGGTGAAGCAGATCCGGACCACAGTATACCATCCGCAGACAGACGGCTTAGTAGAGCGCTTCAATCAAGCCCTCAAGCAGATGCTCCGGCGAGTGGCCGCCGAAGATAAGCGAGACTGGGACCTGATGCTTCCCTACGTCCTGTTCGGAGTCCGCGAAGTTCCCCAAGCCTCCTTGGGTTTCACCCCGTTCGATCTACTCTTCGGCCGTCAGCCACGAGGGCTCCTGGATGTGGCCCGGGAAGCCTGGGAACAGCAGCAGCCGGCACCTCTCCGCTCCGCCATCGAACACGTGAGGGAAATGCGTGAGCGGATCGAGAGGGTCATGCCATTAGTCCGGGAACACCTGACGAAGGCCCAGCAGAGCCAACGGCAGCTGTACGACCGGACGGCTCAACCCCGCGAATTCCAGCCCGGCGACAGGGTCATGGTGTTGGTCCCCACCTCCGCCTGCAAGTTTCTGGCGACCTGGCAGGGTCCGTTCACGGTCATAGAGCGAATGGGTCCTGTCAACTACCGGCTGCGCCAGCCGGGCCGGAGGCGTGAAGAGCAGCTATATCATATTAACCTGCTGAAGAGGTGGGTGGGGACCAGAGACCAACTCAGCGCACTGGCCTCTGTCGAGCCCCCGGTCGTGGACGTGGGAACACAGCTGTCGGCCCCCCAGAAGACGGAGCTGGATCATCTGGTCCGTCAGTTCTCTGATGTGTTCTCCACACGTCCCGGGCAGACCAAAGTCATCCAGCACGACATCCGCACACCACCCGGCGTCATTGTGCGGCAGCGGCCCTACCGGGTCCCCGAGGCTCGGAGACAGGCCATAGAGGACGAGGTCGGTGAGATGCTGAAGTCGGGGGTAATCGAGCCATCACGCAGCGCCTGGTCCAGCCCCATCGTCATGGTCCCGAAGCCGGATGGCACCCTCCGCTTCTGTAATGACTTCCGCCGGCTCAACGAGGTCTCAGAGTTCGATGGCTACCCGATGCCCCGAGTGGACGAGCTACTGGAGCGCCTGGGGAGGGCTCGGTATATTTCGACGCTTGACCTCACAAAAGGTTACTGGCAAGTTCCCCTCACCGACTCCGCCAAGGAGAAGACGGCGTTCTCCTCACCCAGTGGGCACTGGCAATACCGAGTCCTCCCCTTCGGCCTGCACGGGGCCCCCGCTACGTTCCAGAGGATGATGGACATTCTTCTACGTCCCCACCAAGCGTACGCGGCGGCGTACCTCGACGATGTAGTCATCCACTCCGAGACCTGGCAGGACCACCTGGAGCGGTTGCGGAGGGTGCTCCTGGAACTCCGGCGGGCTGGGCTAACCGCCAACCCCCGGAAATGCCATCTCGCCCTCGCCGAGGCTCAGTACCTGGGTTTCCGGGTGGGTAGAGGACTGATCCAGCCCCAGCAGAAGAAAATAGACGCCATCCTGTCGACGCCCCGCCCGGAGACCAAAACCCAGGTACGAGCCTTTTTGGGGTTGGCGGGGTACTATCGCTGTTTTATCCCCGACTTCTCCACCCTAGCATCTCCCCTGACAGACCTGACCAGGAAGGGGCAGCCGGAGAAGGTGTGACAAGTCTCCCGAGCTCTGGTCAGCGTCGCCCTGGCAACGAACACCGATCACCTGCCAGCACTCAGCACGGACCGGATTGGCACAGCTGCAGGCGATCACCACACCACATAAAGCACCGCACATGGGAACACCAGTCTGAGCACGAACACTCCATGAAGCAGCGCACTAACCTTTCTCTCTTTCTCAGACAGCAGCCTGTGACACTCCGGCCACCCAGTCCCTCTGACGTCACCGCGAGTCACCACTGCACTACCGAGAAGAAGGAAGCACCGAGCACCAAAGACTTCACTACCTCACTGTTCGTTCACTTGACCACAATAAACCCACCCTCCGGGGGCTTTTCACCTAGCACTGTGTTGTGTGATTCTCCCTGCCACACTATTTACTATAATTCTCTGACATGTTCTTTTTAACTTCAATCCATTTTTAACCATTTAACGGGCATCTTAATTGTTCAGTACACAATTTGAGAATTTGAGCATGGCGCTAGCAATGCCAATGTCATGGGTTCCCAGGAAAAGCAAGAACTGATACCTAATGCAACATAAGTCGCTTTGGATTGTCTGCCAAATGTATAAATGTAAATGTAATATGTTGTTGTTTATTTGTTTTTGTATTAAATAAATCTGATTTCAATCATTCTGTTTTCAAGAAAAGACCATTTCACTAGGATCATTTCAGAATGCAAGCACCAATGAACTCTTTTTTCAAAGGCAAATATATTATATTGCAGTTTCAATTGGCTTACAGAAGATTAATTAAATCATGGGTAATAATCTTTGGAAAACCTCAAGATGTTGAGATCTGAGAAACATCTTTGTTTCACTGCTATCAGGGCCGTTTGAAGGAATTTGGGGGCTCCAAGCAAAATGGACATGGAGGCCCCCCCAATAACACCCCCCACACCCGCACGCACGCAAAGCCGACAGGAACCACAGCATATGCCATACAGTTTAAGTTCACCCACACTTTATATAAATAAAAAAGGTATACATTGCAAATACTGTTGTTGCATATACTGTGCATAAAATTTGAACATTTTCAACAATTAAAGGGTTAGTTCACCCAAAAATGAAAATTCTGTCATTAATTACTCACCCTCATGTCGTTGGACACCCGTAAGACCTCCGTTCATATTCGGAACACAAATGAAGATATTTTAGTTGAAAGCTGATGGCTGAGAAAGGCTTCACACAGGCCTCCATTGGCATTCAGTACATTGACACTTCCAAGATCCATGAAAGGCACTTAAAACGTCGTTACAAAGTCTCTCACCACAGTGGCTCTACAATAATCATACAATGCGACGACAATAGTTTTTGTGCGAAAAAAAAAAATCAAAATAACACCTTTATCCAACTTGTTCTAGACTTCCGTGTGTGCCTCCACGACGCATGCGCGAGAATATGACGTAGCGTCGGTGTTCGGGAATCGATGAAATACACACTTAAGCCCCATTTTGAGCACTACGCCGAGACCTAAAGCACGATCAATGTAGAATCCAACAGCTTAGACACGCGCGTCTTCCTCTGCTCGTAAACAAATCGCTTCTGGGTCATATGTCCGAACGCCGGATCTGCGTCATATTCTCGCGCATGCGTCGTGGAGGCATACACGGAAGTCGAGAACAAGTTGGATAAAGGTGTTATTTTGATTTTTTTTTGCGCACAAAAACTATTGTCGTCGCATTGTATGATTATTGTAGAGCCACTGTGGTGAGATAGACTTTGTAACGACGTTTTAAGTGCCTTTCATGGATCTTGGAAGTGTCAATGTACTGAATGCCAATGGAGGCCTGTGTGAAGCCTTTCTCAGCCATCAGCTTTCAACTAAAATATCTTCATTTGTGTTCCGAATATGAACGGAGGTCTTACGGGTGTCCAACGACATGAGGGTGAGTAATTAATGACAGAATTTTCATTTTTGGGTGAACTAACCCTTTAAACATTTGCAAAAAAACACCATTGAACCATTAAAAAAATGTTTGTAAACCTTTAAAGCTACACTGTGTGATATTTTCCCCCATCTAGCGGTTAAAGGGTATATGACCATCCAGTGAATATTAGTTTTTCTTCCTCTCAATTCCGATTTCGTTTTAACTCCTACGGTGGCTGATTTAGTACAAGATAAATATGGCTTCCAGTTTGACCTCGTCCACATTCGACACGGTGCCATCGAGTGTTAAAACGCGAAAGGCGAAGCTTGAATTTACGGGTATGTCCCTCTTTGGCTAATGTACTTTCAAGATTGAGGGGCAACATGGCGACCCGCATTCGAACCCCTTACCCGTATGTATTTTCAATGGCATATTATAAACTTACGAGAATACTTTACTACTTGAAAGAAGTAAATATACATTAATGAGGACATATATTTTTGAAAGAACTAAGTGTTTTTAGCTAAGAATAAACTAAAAAAGTTACACAGTGTAGCTTTAAGAAACCATTTTTAAAACATTTATAAACATTACATAGATAGACGGAACAGATATTCCTAACACTTAGTTAAGGGTTACTAGTTGGTTTTTAAACTATCTATAAACATTATCTGGATGGTTATTATAAAGTTGCAACAGATTACTATAATACCTTGTTAAATAGTTAATAAACAGTACCAGTAAAACATGTGGGTTGTCCTGATACTGTACTTCAAAATGTAACAGTGTAAAAATTGCCACACAGAATAAAGTAACTGTTCAAGATCCATTGGTAACTTATAAAAATAATGTCATATTTGCATAAACTGTCACTACTGTATATATCCCGACACTAGCACATTAAGATAAGCTATGAAAAAATTATGTTCCTCTGCCTCTTTCTGGTTAAATAATGTTTATAATAATAGTTAATATAGACTGCTATATGAACTATTCCAGGTTATTTATGCATAGCATAATTCTCACTTTCATCAAAACCTATTACAAAGTCAAGTCAACTTTATTTATATAGCGTTTTTAACAATGCAGATTATCATGAGTTCATACAAAGCTATAGCAATGTCATTAAATACGATAAACAGTGATTCTGGAAAAGATCTGCGTCTTCCTTATCCCGTTAAAAAACATATTACAGTATGTTAACATATTCCGTCCGTTCGAAAAAAAAGTTGCACTAACTGTTCGTTACAAGCAGCATTTGTCAGGCAGGTAAGTTAGCTAACATAAACATATTTTTGCTAGCCTACCTGCTGCAAAATTACACCATTTTTGTACAAGACAAGTAGAGCTATTTTATCCAGTGTCATTTATCACTTACCACTATCTTGTTTTTTTCTTATCCTTCTCTTCCTTACTCTTTTTTCTTTTCTGGCTTCCTGAAGCATAATTCCGCTTCATGATAACTGCCGAGGAGGTTTTGTATTTTGCCGGCAGCAGAGATCGCGTGGTTGGCTGGCTGCTGTCAGCGACTACTGAGAGGGGCCCCCTTAAGGGGGTTCCCGATAACAGTGTCATTGCACTTTACTGCATTGACTATCAAAGGGGCGCCCACACAGTTTGTCGTTGCATTTTATTCTTAACCTGTCGTTGTCTTGGGGCCCCAGGCCAGCTCGGGGCCCCAAGCAATTGCTTGGTTTACCTGCCTTGTTCCGACGGGCCTGACTGCTATCACAGAAAATATTAGAGAATAACCATGAGATATTAAAGGTTCAAATGTAAATAAATAAATAAATAAATAAAAAGACATAAAAATCTCTTTTGTGTTTTCTCATTTCTAGTTCAATATGATTATTATATTACCAAGTCATGTGTAAACAAACATCTTGTTTACAAATAAAAAGTAAATCTGAATACATTAAATGAAATGAGAATCTGACCTCCCAGCTCTCTCCACAGCTGCAGTCTCAATTCATGCTCTGTTTAAAAATAAATTGTATTTATGGCATGTATTCACAGCTTTAATGAACTGTGCTGCCCTTTTCATAGCTATCATTTTCACAGTAAACATGAGACACATTCACAAACAATGTGCAATTACTGAGAAAATGGACATCAAATAGACACACTTTTTTTGTAAAAAGCAAACAATGGCTATGTTCACAAATTCATTGTTCATAAATTGCAACTATATATGTCACAAATTAATTGTCCTGTGCATACAATAGCAGACAGGAGCGGATCAAATAATGTAGCCGAATTAAATCATCTTGTCTAACTCACAATAGTGTCAGTAAACATTGTGACACATCAAATAATATTAAATTAATTAAATCATAATTTGGTTCCATTTTTTTCCATTCCTTCATTTGCCGATTTTATTATTACATCAAATTATAATTATAATGTTATTATACATCAAAAAATAAATATAATGTACTTACTGTGTTCAAATTGTATTGCAAAACACCTTTGCTGATATTGAGGTGGGATATGGGTAGAGTTAGGGACAGGTGTGGGGGTATGAGTAAGTTTAAGGGTAGGGTTAGGTGTAAGGGAAGTGTCAACTGTGTAATTACAAATGTAACTACAGAAATTAATTACAGACGTAATTACATGCAGGTATTTTTAAAAATGTAAGTACAATGTAAAAACATGTATGTACACAACAAGTGCATTGTATCAACTGATTAATTAAAATGTTAGTACATAGTAGTTAAGGCCACCTAATATAAAGTGTGTATGTATATATATATATATATATATATATATATATATATATATATATATATATATATATATATATATATATATATATATATATAAACACACACACAAATCAACACAAGGTTTTAGCTAATTAAAGGGATAGTTCACCCAAAAACGAATTTTTTATGTCTATCTGCTTACCCCCAGGGCATCCAAGATGTAGGTGTCTTTGTTTCTTCAGTAGAACACAAATTAAGATTTTTAACTTCAACCGTTGCAGTGTGATAGTCGTATAATGCACGTCAATGGGGATATTTTAGAGTATGAGAGCAATGAGAGTAAAAACGCATAGACATAGGAATCCTTATTAAACCATGCGGCTCGTGGCGACACATTGATGTCTTAAGACACGAAATAATCAGTTTCTGCGAGAAACCGAACAGTATTTATGTTATTTTTTTACCTCTTATCAGACGAATGTCTCTAGTATTCCCAGCGCCATAACTTCCGGGGAATAAGGTCAAAATACTGGCGCGATCAAAGATATATTTATGTAGATTCCTCATTCGACCGATCCACGCAGGCACTAATGAGGCCTCTATGTATATATCTATGATCGTGTCGGTATTTTGCATGTATTTTGATCTTATTTGCCGGAAGTGATGGCGCGGGGACGGCTGATGCAGAGCCATAGAAAAAAATGAAATACATTTTTAAATATGGATATTTTTCTTACACAAACGCATCGATTCGCTTCAGAAGGCCTTTATTAACACCCCGGAGCCGCGTGGAGCAGTTATTTGACTGACAGATGCATTTCTTATGGACTTCAAAAACAGAGCAACTATTACTGCAATTATAATGCTGGGATTACCCAGAACATTTTTAATAAAACTCAGATTTTATTCGCCTGAAAGAAGAATGTCATATAGACCTCGGATGACTTGAGGGTGAGTAAATCATGGGCTAATTTTCATTTTTGGGTGAACTATCCCTTAAAGGCTTCTAACTTAACATAAACTCCTGTAAACTATGCACAAGTCAGAAAGATAAAGAGCATGGGAAGCTCTGTATACAATGCCTGTTTCCACGAATATATTATAAGACACCTATTCTTTTAAATGTATTAAATCGGGGGGGCGGCATGAATGAGCTGCACTTTCACAACTAAGTGATAAATGTTATCTGAGTTCTGTGTTTGTCACTGAAGTACAAACACTGAACTCAATCCTTCAAACTTTGACTACCATCTGCTGGTCATGGTAGTATATTACAAGACAACCTCACTTGCCAAATGCCAGACCTCAAAAATAGGGGTGAGGACAAAAAAACAAAACAATGAAAGCAAGGACATCTTTAGTTGACATAATTATGCAACAACGATACAATAAGGATACAGTGTTACAGAAATTTTAGTGTTAATAGCAGAGTTTTTTTATTGTGTCTTATTGTAACTGAATGGCAGTATTTGTGTGCCGGCCCTGGCTTACGGTACGGTACACTCCTACACCCCGTCCTGGTCTACGTCATTGCTATGTTGCAAGGAAAGAAAGAAAGAAAGAAAGAAAGAAAGAAAGAAAGAAAGAAAGAAAGAAAGAAAGAAAGAAAGAAAGAAAGAAAGAAAGAAAGAAAGAAAGAAAGAAAGAAAGAAAGAAAGAAAGAAAGAAAACATAGTGTTTGTTCACTCAACACATTGATGACATGTCAGGGTTCTCAATTGTCTGTTCTGTCTGTCTTGTCTTGGTTTAATGTTTCCTTGTTTGTTTTGTGCTTGAGCACATGGCTCTGTTGGCCATGTGCTCTTCTCTTCCAGCCTCCTTGTTTCCTGTTACCACGCCCCCTTGTTTAAGCCCTTGTTAAGTCTTCATTGTTCTGAGTGTGCTCACCTGTTCCTCATGTTCTCTTCTCCCTATTTATTGTGTTCTCTTTCCCTCATGTTTTGCCAGTTTGTTGTATTAAGTTGTGTTTGTGCTACCTGTGACAACTTGTGCCTCATGTGCTTTCCTTGCCCGTTGTTGGATTTCGTCATAGGTTGTTCCTGTCTACGTTTCCTGTTGTGTGGTTCAAGTCTTGGTGTTTTGTTCCCTGCCTTCTGTTGGATTGTGTTCACCTCCTCTCCCACCATATCTTGTCCTGCCTGCTGTGTGTCTCAAATAAACTTATAATAAATTAATTCTGCGCCTGAGTCCTCTCTCACAGTTCTGTGACATGACATGTATAACTTTCATTTGAACTTACTCTGTATTAACTTATCAAATCTTATTTATAGTAAAACAGAAAAATATGGGCACATGCACAATTACCAGATAAGTCTCTTTCTCTCTTTTTCACCAACAGACATGAATACGTTTTTAAAAGATACTACTGGGTACCTGGCAGTGCATGAGCAAAACTTTCTCCAAAAACCTCTTAATATTTTTCTCAGTCGTCCAGTTTTAGGCAGCTTTGGTCTGCATTTTCAATCTCTCAAACATATACAAAAGAAAAAAAATATCTATAATCGTTTTCACTCTTAAACACTAGCAATGACTAATAATTTAATTTAAAAAATGTATATAATTACTGATTAAATTCATAAATCCAGTCACATACAGATGCCACCATCATTTGAAACAAACTTATAACACAATATAAACTCCACTTCCGGTGGATGCATGAGGGTACATGTTTGGCAGCAAATGTTTCAAGTTGTTGAGCAGGTGCTCGGTCAAAGCATTACACAGCCCCTGTTCCTCAACCATGGTGGGGCCGAGAGGAACGCTGCACACACAGATAACAAACATGTGTCACATTATACAGTACACCAGACACCCATCTTCCTTTTATGATTGGCAGCTCCATCAGACTGGTGTCTGTGTCTCATAAGATCCTGAAAACTTGTGCATGTAATTCTAGAAACCTCAGTCCTTGAGTTACATTGTAATGTGCTTTGAAGCACAGACTATCTCAGCTGAATACACACATACAAACACTTACTGAAAGATAGTGGGTCCAAACACTATTGACAAGTTCTTGGATGTCATAAGATTTAGATGACTCTCTGCAGCCACACGGGACAGGAAGAACAACAGGTAGCAGAGGACGTTAAAATGTTCCTCAGGAAGACAGTTAAGGATTGTCCTCACAGCCTGATTCAGTTCGGCCTCTTGAACCTGCAAGATACAATAAAGAATTTAAGAAGATTTAGTCAGATTGATAAATCAATTTTGTTGTGCATCACCACCCCAGCTTCACCTACCCCTGAACACTTTCAGCAGTTGTGTCCTGTGTAGCTCTGGAATAAGTCCACCAGGCAACTCTCTGAGGAAAAGTTTCAATAAGGAGGGAAGAGTAGGAATATCCCCACTGTCAAACTCTGGAAATCCTCCTTGATCAAAACTTTTCCTCAATTCCTTGCAGCGTTTCACTTTCCCACCAACCCTGAACAGGCCACTTTCCCTGAGACCTAAACACAAACACATCTCAGCATAGATGTGGCTATTGCATTGACCAACACTGAGAAACACACGAGCCACGGCACTCACCATGCTTCTCCACAAACTCCATTATGTGCATGAGCGCTACAGGAAGACCCTGCCTCATCTGTCCACTCTTCCTCAGGTAAAAATTCAGGAAAAAGAAAAAAGCAGGATGGTTTACTAAGAAATGTAGTGTACAGGACAGAGTGCATGAGAAGTACTTGAAATACATGGAGCTGTCTAACAAGTGCGCCTTTTTGTAACCAAGGATGTATAATCAGGAAACACCTACATTTACTATAGCATTTCTCCATGTAGGCTAACACTAATTTAATTATAATATTTGACAATGAAAACAAGAAAAGTTTTTAACAAGATGAATTTCTTTACTGCAAGTCATCATTTGTGAATTGTTATTAATTTGCTGTGTACGTTTCTCATAGGCTACTTACGTTTTGATTTCGCCCTGCAGCTCAGTCTGGAAACCTGTACATTCATTTCTACTTCTTCTGTTACATTTTTGCGGGAACCAATCACAGACTGGCTTATCCACCTGGCACGCTATTGGCGGGTTTAACACGATGACGGATAGAGAAGATGGGTCATTGCCCGTTGATCACGCCTCTTGTGGTCTGATTTGTTGAAGGACTACCTGCATAAAGAGTAATTTGAACTATGCTAGTTGATCATGCCTCTTGTGCAGTAGAAAATACAGAGCAGACTCCCCAGAGCAATGTTCAATCTTAAATTGAGCTTGGTCTGATGATAGCCAGACAAATTGGGAGTATGAGAAGAGACTGTAGCGCTGTCCGTGGTGCTGAAAGGGCTCCTCTCTTGTGGATATAATTTCCCCTGTAATCACTCTAATGCCCGAAGACTGTCAGATATATGGTATCTTATTAGACGTGCATGAAGCAAGAGTCCCATGGGCATGTAATGCCCATCCATTTTTTGTTGTTTCCATCCATTTGTCTCAATCATTTGTTTAATTTTTAATAGGTTTTGGCATTTTCATAGATTTCTTCTTCAGCAGTTTGCAGAGTGAAGTGCAATGAATTTATCTGCAGGTTGAAAACGACTTTGATTTTACTTTTAAAATGTGTAGACAGCCCAAAAAGTGTGTTTGGGGGAAGGTATTTAATAACCTAACTACATAGGCCTATTTCACTAGCTTAGTGAACACAAAACAGCACTAACAGTCTGCTTGAGCACTTTTTGTTAGGATATATAGCCTATATGTATATGTTTTACAAAGAAAATCAGATTAAGATTACCTAAAAATCTTTTGAAAAGTCCACCCTCGGAAATAATTCAAACAAAACACTGCATGTCCTCACAACTCACAAGTGGTGTGGTCCCCTTTAAGTAGATCTTCGTAATATTACGCATCTGCTTTGATATCAACGCTCGTCCTCCTTCACGAGGCTCTCAAACAAACCTCACGCACGCGCCAGAATCCCTCTCATTATCATCAGCGGCAGCAGCAGCACCCGCCCCGTCGACTCGCCCTCCCGAGCAGCGGAGCACCGCTGTGGCGGAGTCCTTGACGGGGACGAGCACGGGTAAACCCGGCAAAACACTGCTGTTTACATGAAGGCAAGACGATTCTCGCCAGAAGGCTGCTATTAGGTAAATGTGAAACGTTTTTTTATCGCAGTATGTCATGCAAATCGTGCTGCATCTTTGTATCGAAGGACTCCTTCTGTATTTCCCGTGTGTAGGACACACCAAGGACTGTGACGCGCCAGGTACACGGTTTTTATGATTTATGGATGTATCAAGCAAAAGAATATCTTACATTCGCACGTTAAATGGTGTTTATTTGCACCGTGTGTTTCGCACACATCTTTTCGGTGTTTAGGTGTGCGCGCGCACAGCAGATGTTTCCCTGCAGCGAGCATGCGTGTGTATCTTGCGTTTGTTTTGGTTTTGCCTGTAATGCGCTTTCGTACTATGCTAATCTAGGACCGTGTTTCATAACTTGAAATGTGTCGTTTCCTAGCCCCGGGAATTGCTTTAATTTCTGATTTTGTTTCAGCACCTCTCGTGCACTGTGAGTCGTGACAGGGGCAGTGTAGTTTGTACGGCCTAGGGTGCAGTATGACCTTGCATCCGTGTAAGGACTTGCCAAATTGCAGAGTAGGTGTGCTCAAAAGTGGATTTGTGAGGACCTAGAAAGATCATCATCCGTAGTCTTTATCACATCCTAGCAAGTTTGCATAATTTAGAACATTAAAACAGGTCAAACTGTGCAGCATGTCTCAAGGTGTATCACTATTAATCTCTTTACTCTCTCTTGATATCACAATAATTATCACCCTGTTGTTTGCGCAGGATGCTATTTGTTGCTCATAGACATGCAATTGAGTCTGCTTCCCTTGCGGTTGTGTAATGTCACCATCCCGTCTGTCTGTCTCATCACACACACAAGCAAGGAAAGCCAATCACACCACTTGTGGAGCTCACTAGAATAGTGGCTGGATGGCTGTCTCCATGGTGACTGCTCTACATCCTCTCAGCATTCAAGCCAATCTTCCAAAGCATCCTTACCACATTGGTTTCAGCCAAATGTGTTTCAGCTACATAGAGAGCCCTCATTTCACTCTATAAGCCCGTGAATACAAGTGAAGTGGGACACTTAAGTTTAATCATCTGGCAATATGTATTCTTCCCAGTGTTGTTATTGTTAAATAAAACCATTAGAAATATATATCTAATTGAACATTTTACTTAAAAATGTTAAATTAATATGCAAATATAAATATTTTTTCTTAATTAAAATAAAGCTGAAATAAAATATGCCTATAATGAAAAACAAAGGGGTCATGACATGAAAAATCAAATTTGCCTTGATCTTTTGACATAAGAGGTCTTTGTTAAAAGAGCCTATCCTGCAAGTTCCGGGGCTTAAAATGTCCTCCTCATAAACAAAGTATTTATTTAATAAAGCTCCAAAAACAGCTTTATTAACATTATAAGTGAACCTCATGGAACATATTAAAATAAAAAATCCATGGTAGCTTTAACTGAACGAAGAAAAAAAAATACAACTATTTACAAATATTAGCTCCCATTAGATTTATGAAAACACAAGATAGGCAGCGGCCTACCTATTTTCATTGTGGATTGTACCAGATTTATTAAAGGGATAGTTCACCTAAAAACAAACATTCTGTCATTTATCTGTTGTTTCATTCCAAATAGCATGTTCTTCTGAAAAAAAAAAAAAAAAAAACGTATTTTCCATACAACAATCATAGAGATCATGACTCAAGGATTTGTTTTTGAATTAAACTGATGGACTCAATTATTCATTTGCAGCAGTTCTCAATTTGAGTAATGTGAATGTATGTTTTTTTTATTTATTTTTTTTATATACTATTATTGTATTTTAGTATTTTCAGTTTTCTTTTAGATTGTTTTAGTAATTTTATTTTGTCATTTCAAAATGTTATATATGTCTAATTAGCTTTATTTATTTATTTAAAATGTTTTGTGTTTTTGTTATTTTAATTCTTCAACTGCAAAATATTATATTTCAGTTAGTTAGTAAATCTCTGATTTAAGTTGTCCATCTAATATTTCGAGTTCAAGTTTTTTCATCTGATATTTATATATATTTTTTAATATGTCTTAAATTTCTGTTTGTTCCTCACAGATGATTCCAGAAGTCTTAAATAGCATACATTTTATGAATTACTTTATGGTACTGTTATATTTTGTTTTGTTGTTTTGCAGCTTGACAGTCATGGTAACTGTAAACAGTTTTTGTATGAAAAAGACCTGCATGAAGAGCGAAGTTGTCAAACAGATCTTCTGTTTTGCTACTTTGTTCTTTTCCTTTATCATATATGCTTCATATTCAAGTCATAATCGGCTTGAGAGAAGCAAGCCACCAGTGTGTGACATTTGACTGTTGGATGTTTATGAGCAGTAAACAGTCTTTCTACAATGATACTCTATATGGCTTGAATGTGGCCTGTGAGAGAGAAAAGAAGTGCAGGGTCATAATAATCGCTCATCTGCAGCTTTCTGCACATCTCATTCAACAACAGCCAGAGGTCGTCCAGTGCTGATGACACACTGTAGCAGGAGCATGACGCAGCAGATTTCAACATCAAAATGTAACTGAATTATCAATGAGTTCGTTATACATATTATATTTATTCAGCCTAATGAAAATTGTTCAATGTTTATTTGCTGATTTTTAGTTTTGTATTTGACAATGTGGCAAGTCTCGCATCATGAGCTTCAATGCTTCCTTTCACATTTTCTCACATATTCATGCATAATGCTGCTACAATCTGTATAAGCTACGCTAATACTCAACTTGATTTATGATCTGAATATTCACGCATGACATTTATGTTTGCAGTTGTGTATTTGATAAGAAATTGAACTATGGAGATGGCATAAACTGTGAGAGAGACTCTAGTCTTCTGCATCGGTGCAAAGTTCAAGCAGATAGGACAGATTTAACCGCTGCGCTCTACATTATGACTCACACTGCGTCAGAGGGAGACCACACTGTCCCGATACTGACTCAGCGGTTGCACATTTTTCAGCAAAATGTGCTAGGTCTCTGTCTGTTTTGTTCATTTTTGTCACCCAACCAACCCCAAGTGTTTGAAAGGTCATGTCATCATGGTGAAGGATTGAGTTGCTTATTGTGGTGAGCTAATACTGAGCTGTGCCAATTGCTTTTTAATTATTTAGATCATTAATCCCTCTTCTCTTCACCATATGTCTCAGGATGCACACTGTAGCAGAAATAACAGCTTTTTTCCAAGCAAAGGTTCTATATATAACCTAAAAGGGGCCCTATTTAACTTTTTTACATGTTCAACTTTCTTTAATGTGTAATGTTGCTAAACTCCCTGAAACTCCTCGATTGTAGTCTTGAGTTTTCTTCCAGGAACGTACACGACATGTCACAGTATTCCTCATTTAAAAAATTCCCGCTCATGGCATATGGCAAAAAAAAAAAAAAGACGAGGCTTGATTGAGTTGTGTTTAGTAGTGTGTTGAAACTCGCGGTTGTGACTTTTCCGAAACATGCTTGAAGCGGTTGACCAATCACAACACGCTGGTTTACACTGTGGCTTTTCGGAAGGAACCATCATAGAAACCAGAACTAGACAGAGCGTTACTGACAGACTGGGAAGTGATGTGCTGCAATAATGTAAAACGTTTTTTAAAAAATTTACCTTTAGGGGTACACCAGCTTGTCATTGGGGCAGTACCCTTAAAAGGACATCTTTGTAAATTTTTCACCCTTAAGAGTTGCATGAGTAGCAATAAGTACCTTAAGGTACTACTATGAACCTTTTAGGGGTATAAAGGTTCAAAGATGTCATTTTAAGGGTACTGCCCCAGTGGCAAGCTGTTGTACCCCTAAAGGTACAATTGAAAACCTGTTCTAGTAGACCCCAAAAACAAAATCAATATTTTGAAAAAGGGTATAATAGGTCTCGTCTCATTAAAGGGTTCTGTCAGATGCTTCATGTATCGAACCTTTAAGTTCCCATCATAGGATAATTTTATTGATTTAGTTGTTGAACAACTGTTAAACATGACAGTAGGCTATTATGCAATCATTTAAAGGAACACGACAACTTTTTGGGACTTTATCTTATTCACCGTATCCCCCAGAGTTAGATAAGTCCATGCATACCATTCTCATCTCCGTGCGTGCCATAACTCTGTCTGACGCACCCACACCGCTTGCCTAGCTTAGCACAAAGACTGGAGGTAAATTGCTCCAGCTAGCCTACTGCTCAATAAGTGACAAAATAACGCCAACATTTTCCTATTTACATGTTGTGATGTGTATAGTTACATCGTGTACTAAGACCGACGGAAAATGAAAAGTTGCGATTTTCTAAACTGATATGGCTAGGAACTATACTCTCATTCCTGTGTAACGATCAAGGAACTTTGAGCCGTACCCTGAGTGCAGTGGCGCAATGATATTATGCAGCACCTGATAATAGTCCCCAGCACGCTCTCTGTGTAAGCAGATTGTCACGTTGTGTAGCGGACCCTGTCCGAATGATGGCCAGACTTCTGATGTTTCATGGAGTTTATTGAAACCGTTTGATCTCCAAAAAATCACTGTAAGAGCTGAACAAATAAAGCAAAGAAGTGCCCATTAACACCTCGTACACAAACCTATTTAAACACACAGAAATGTCAAAAATGTACACAAAAAACAAATTATAAGTTAAATCACTATTAAGTCTGTTACACGTTGGTTATGTTGATGGAAGTTAGCCTATTTTCAGGCACTGCATAATATCATTGCGCCGCTGCATTCATGGTACGGAAGTAAAATTCCTTGATCATTACACAGGAATGAGAGTAGAGTTCCTTGTCAAGAAAATCACAACCTTTAATTTTCCGTCGGTGTTAGTACACAGTGTAACTATACACATCACAACATGTAAATAGGAAAATGTTGGCGTTATTTTGACAATTATTGAGCAGTAGGCTAGCTGGAGCCATTTACCTCCAGTCTTTGTGCTAAGCTAGGCTAGCGGTGGTGTGCAACAGACAGAGTTATGGCACGCACGGAGATGAGAATGGTATGTATGGACTTATCTAACTCTGGGGGATATGGTGAATAAGATAAAGTCCAAAAAAGTTTGCGTGTTCCTTTAAGACTTCTTATACAGTATATAACCTTTTTTGTCATAAAGGTTTCTTTAAAATTGAATCAATAACTTTTTTTATCATTTGTTTATTTGTCTGTTTCTCTCGAATTAAAATGGCATTATAGGGCTTCAGACAGACCTTGATTTATTTTCTGAGTAGTCTGAATGTGAAAGTTTAAGCTCTATTACTGCATGTCTGTTGTCTGGCTTAGCACCAGCACAGAGTCAGAGACCAGCAAGTCTGTGTCAGCACAATGTTAAATATATTACAGCTCTGCAAGCAATGCTGCTGCCAGGTCTGCTGAGTGTGAAGAGGTCAGATGAAATGGGCGGATTGTTATGTTTCCCTTTGACTTTGATAGCACGATCTGCCTCACTTGATCAGAGATAAAAATGAGAATATGTGCAAACATTTAGTGAATGTCTTAAAGGGACAGTTATATTTTGAAATCATTTACTCATTCTTTCCTCTGTGGATCACAATGTATGTATGTATATATATATATATATATATATATATATATATATATATATATATATATATATATATATATATATATATATATATATATATATATATATATATATATATATATATATATATATATATATATATATATATATATAAAACCCCAAATCAGAAAAAGTTGGGACAGTATGGAAAACGCAAAAAAAAAGAAGTGATTTCTAAATTTACTTTGACTTGTATTTCATTGCAGACAAAATGAACACAAAATATTTCATGTTTTGTCTGGTCAACTTGATGTCATTTGTAAATATGCATCCTTTCCTGTCATTCAGACCTGCAACACATTTAAAAAAAAGTTGGGACAGTAAAGCATTTACCACTTTGTAATGTTGCCATTCCTTTTCACAACACTTAAAAGACGTTTAGGGACTGAAGACACCAAGTGATGAAGTGTTTCAGGTGTAATTTTGTCCCATTCTTCCTGAAAACAAGTCTTAAGGTGAGCAACAGTACAGGGTCTTCGTTGTCGCATTTTGCCACACATTCTCTATTGGAGACAGGTCGGGACTGCAGGCAGGCCAGTCAAGTACCCGTACCCTCTTCCTCCGCAGCCAGGGCTTTGTAATGTGTGCAGAATGTGGTTTTGCATTGTCTTGTTGAAATATGCATGGACGTCCCTGGAAAAGATGTCTTCTTGAAGGCAGCATATTATGCTCCAAAATCTCTATGTACTTTTCAGCATTAATGGTGCCTTCACAGAAGTGCAAGTTACCTTTGCCAAGGGCACTGACACAACCCCATACCATGACAGACCCTGGCTTTTGGACTTGTTGCTGGTAACAGTCTGGATGATCCTTTACTTCTTTGGTCCGGAGCACACGGCGTCCATGCCTCCCAAAAAATACCTGAAATACTGATTCATCTGACCACAGTACACGTTTCCACTGTGTGATGGTCCATCCCAGATGCCTCCGAGCCCAGAGAAGTCGACGGCGCTTCTGGACACTGTTAACATAGGGCTTCCTTTTGGCACAGTACAGTTTTAACTGGCATTTGTGGATGTAACTACGTATTGTGATACTTGACAAAGGTTTGCCAAAGTAGTCCTGAGCCCATGTGGTGATATCGCTTATAGATGAATGACGATTCTTGATGCAGTGACGCCTGAGGGATCTGAGATCACGGTTGTTCTGCTTAGGCTTGCACCCTTGTCCTTTACGCACTGAAATTCCTCCAGATTCCTTGAATCTTTTAATTATGTTATGCACTGTTGAATGTGAAATATCCAAATCTCTTCCTATCTTTCTTTGAGGAACATTGTTTTTAAACATTTCAATAATTTTCTCACGTATTTGTTGGCAAACTGGCGATCCTCGGCCCATCTTTGCTCCTAAAGGATTAGACCTTTCTTGGATGCTGCTTTTGTACCAAATCATAATTACAATCACCTGTTGACATCACCTGTTTCAAATCACATCATTATTTAACCATTTTACCTCATTACTAGCCCTAAATTGCTCCTGTCCCAACTTTTTTTGAAATGTGTTGCAGGTCTGAATGACAGGAAAATATATATATATATAATTTTTTTTATTTATTTTTTTTATATATACTGTATATATATACATGTGTGTGTTCCACAGACCAAAGAAAATCATACAACTTTGGACCAACATGGAGGGTGAGTAAATGATACACTAACAGAATATCCATTTTTGGGTGAACTGCTTTTTTAATAATATTATAGTCTGGCAACAAAAAACTTGAAATATTTCCTTTTTGACTGTAACTCCTTGTGGCATTGCTGTTATGTAAATGAGATGAGGGTTAATATATGGTTTTGATATAGAGAATCATTTCCTCTAGTCAAAATGACTACATTGTCTGTGTTCTTGTATTTTATTCAGGCTGGCTGCAGCTGAGCGTTTCATGCTGTGTTGACAGGGAGGAAAACAGATCCAGCTGAAGAAGGAGAAAGAAGGGAAAGGACTGCTGACTCCATGTCTTCGCCTTCAAATAAAAGATCTGGTTCTGGATCACGCAAGTAAGACACATCTTTTTTCTGTCATTAATCTTCTTTCTAACCAACATTCTTTCAAACTTGCAGCTGTGTTGGTGCTGTGTTTGCTGTAATATCTAACCCATCTAGCTGCTGTTTGGCTCTCTTAATCACACTAATGACTCTACTGCAGTTTAATGACCTTTTGAGCTTCAAGTGCTTCAATAATCCTCTCTCTCTCTTCTGCTGCTGTCATTAATACATCAGATGTTTAGCTCTTTCAATTTCTCTCGCTGCTGTCAAGATTTTTTCACTCTACAACTACCAGGTTGTATAAAACTGCCTGAATGGTCAGTTCAAAAGCTTTACGAGCACATGTAATGTACTAGGATATTAAACACATAAACACAAATGTACAGTATCCTTCAAAGATTTTAAATGGTTTTAAAAGAAGACTGTTATGCTGCATTAGGCTGCATTTATTTGATCAAAGATACAGTAATATTGTGAAATAATATTACAATTTAAAATAACTATTTTCTATGTTGTATTTGTCTGATGTCAAAGCTGAATTGTCAGCAACATTAGTGTCACATGATCCTTCAGAAATCGTTCTAATATGCTGATTTGATGCTGAAGAAATATTTCTTATTATTATTATCAGTGATTAAAACAGTTGTGCTGCTTTTGATTAGTCTAATGCAACCACTTTAAATAAAAGAATTCATTTCTTTCAAAAAAACTTTTGAATGGTAGTACAGACCATACTGTCTAGATAGAAGACCTTTCATGTTTTTGCACAGAGTAAAAAGTCTGGCATAGACTGACTAAATTACAACAAATTCCACTAAATTATATAAGAAATATGTGTCAATCTGATTATTCCTGAAGCACAAAGATAAAGCAATATTTTACTAAACATACTTCAAGGTCCTTTTAAAATTGTGTGCATCTCAGAAATATGTTTTAATAACTAATATACTACATCATGCATATCTTCTTTTTTTTTAAACAAACTATTTATGTTAATGTTTTTAAACCTTCTGCGCGAGATAAGCATAAACAGGCTGCTGTGTGTCTTGCTCGCTTTCTTTCTTAACTTTCTATAGCATTATTTTACATAACTGTTGTAATAAAAATGAATAAATGACAATTGTGTGAATTATACAACAATAGATAAATGGAAAAAGTTAGATCTAAAAATTTTGTTTCCACACACTTTCGGTTAAAGCCACGGCCAT
Organism: Gobio gobio; assembly: GCF_949357685.1. Lineage (NCBI taxonomy): Eukaryota > Metazoa > Chordata > Actinopteri > Cypriniformes > Gobionidae > Gobio > Gobio gobio. The sequence continues at coordinate 29,548,879 of NC_137117.1, read as the reverse complement.
ATCAGTGTCTGAATACAGCTAATTTTGTCACTGTTTAATATGTACCAGTATGGGCAGTGAGTAGCAATGCAGTAGAGCCCAGCTCTGTGCCTCTGTCTCATCTCTTTCCTCAGATTCAACCTGCTGAAGGCCCTACAGCCTAAGCATCGCTTGCAACAAATGCTGTCGTCTCCCACTGCATCCCCTGTGTGAGACTCTGATTCAGTACCCTACAGTAGGGCATGACCGTAGTAGACAACACTGCTGCACTGGGCATTCACACGCAGTTTATTACCTGATTCCACTGATGCTGATGTTGAGGATCTGAGAGGGCAGTTCTGATACCACTTATGCTGAACTCTCTGGTCTTTGACAGAGGCTCAGAGGAAATGTAATTGAATCAGTTAATGGTCTGGGAATATGTCCCATGAGAAGTCATTTTGGCTCTGACTGAATTGATAATCTGTGAGACCTTCAATGAATGTGATATTTTCACAGTGATTCTAACGAGTGTGTGGCAATGCAGTGCACATATTCCCTACACCGCATTACCCAACTTTCCCTCAATAAGTCCATATCACTGGAAACATGATGGACGTACCTGGTCTGTCCAACTACCCTAGCTGATTTTCTCTTTCCCTTCCTCTCCTTGCTATCAGTATTGATAGCAGAGTCCTCTTTCCCTCTCTCACTCTCTCTCTCTCCTCAAGCACGCTTTGTTTGTTTCGCCCTGTTTCACTTTACTTTTATTTTCTCTGCTTTGCTCTCACCTTAACCATGACCTTGGCTTGCTTTCATGGTTAGGTAGTTCAGCTAACCTCTTACAACCCACCAGTGGTGGTCTTGGTGGACAGTAGTTAAGGTGGCTTGTCATTGTAAATGTGCTGTTATGATTGGTCTATTTTTTACATTTTAAATCTATTTAAAATTATATTTGGACCAGTATTATTTTAGCATTATTAAAATATTTTTATATTTATTTTATTTTTAACTTGTATTTAGGTTTTAGGTTTTTCATCTAATATTTATATTTTATTTTATTTAATCTTTATTTCATTTAACGAAAACGACAATTTGATATACAATCAAACCAAAAACGATTCAGACACCAGATTTTTTACTTTTACTAGTGGTTGCAGGACACTACAGTTCATTTATGTAAGTGAGGATAGCAAAATAAAGTAAACTGTGACATATTATACCCAAAAATTCTTCATACAGTGGACTACCAGTAAAATTGACAAAAATTTGGGACCAAAATTACTCTTTGACCTAACCATATTTTGCTTAAGTGGTTTTTCTTTCATTTCTAACGCACAGACTGAACAAAATTAAGCATTGCTTGGTAATTGGTTGACCTAAATTGGTATTATCTAATTGTGTAATTAAATTGAACAACTGACGGCTGATTGGTTGATAGTAATACATTACATACCTTTCTATCAAAGTTATCTGACATTATCAAGATAAATTTGTTCTGACAGTTTAATTCTGAGTTCTTGTCATATTTTATTACCATTTTCTAAACTATAACAATAAACTGTGATAATGTGTCTGAATAAATTTTGGTTTGACTGTACATTTGTCAACTTAACCAATGCATATTTACATTTATGACCTGGTTGTGTCTAATAATTGTTGCTGATCATAGGATTTTTTATTTTATTTTTGATATTGCTTTGATAGGATTTTTTAAAGCCTCTGCTGCAGTCTTAGCTTTAAATGGTGGACAACTGTGTTTTTTAGCATTTAATGCTGATACCAATATTTACTCAACTCACTACAGAATTGAAATAAAACTGACCAAATATCAGCTGATTAATATCAGACTAGATTCCAAGTTATCCATCATGCCTGTGACCGCACCACTCTGCACCACCTAAAGGAATTGCTTTCATTCAGTGCTGCTAACCTGCTCTTTCCTAAAAGAGAATGTTTCTGGGAGATTAAAGAGTCATTATGCTCTAAGCCACCCCATGATCCATTGTTCTAGAATTTGACAGGTGATTGTGTACTGTTTTGCCTCGGTTTTATGATTTTGGTAGGCTCTGTGAGGTCTGCATAAAGCTTGAAACTGCATGTTCAAAAGGTCTTGAGAACAGTTATTTTTTGTTTACATAAAAGAGACATTTAATGCCAGTAAAGATGAAGGAAACAGTGTAATTCTGTCAAAAAATAATCTAGTAAGCCTTTGTACAATATGTCCAGCATGTCTTTTATACTCTTAAGTGTGGCAAAGCAGCTCTAATCCTACCCAGTCCTTTGCTAGTGTTTCTGTCCAGAATTAATTATAAGACGCTTCCCTTTTATCTTTCTCCCTTTGCTCAATTAATTAGTCAGACAATCTGTTAAATAATCTGTCAGATCTGCAACCTCATGTTTCATGGACATACAAAACAACTTGCATCTAAATGTTAATTTCAATTGGATGTTTTCAATGGACTTTAGAACGATGCCTACCAAGAGGTTGCTTTAACCAAATATTTTGTACATTTAACTGATTTACAATGTTATTATGAGTGCATCAAAAAGACCAAATCTGCATGTGGAAATTCATTGACATACGTCTTTGTATTTTTCGGGAAACGGAAAGAAAAAGATGGATAAAAATAGAGCATAATGGTTACAACCCAGTCCATAAAAGTGCCGCATTATGACTTTTTGTAGCACAACCTCTACTTCTATCCAAATTCATCCAAGAAAATGTCCGCAGAAACATTCATTTGAATGTCTACAATACGGGTCAAGCTATTAAGTTGAACTTTAGGTGTGTGCTACCCTGTGTAATTATTATTCCTTCTTGTTTGTGGGTCAGTTTTGACTATTGCAGGTTTATAGAGCTAGACTACACACCCATGGAGTCAGGCATTATGGTCTCTATGAGACAGAGCAGAGGATTTCTGACACCAAAGTCCCCGGAACGCCACTGTCGGTCAGCGCTCCATCATCCCTCTTTCGTTTATCAGTGCTGTCTCTTTCTCCTCTTTTTTTATCTTCTTTTGTCACTTTTCTTAGTTCTTTGTTGTGGCATTGTGTCAGCATGGATTCAAACTCTTCAACCACAGTTTAAAGCTCGTATTGCACTGATTTCATATTTGTGGTGTGCAAAGTAAATCTTTGCTCTCATCAGATCATCATATTGGCACTGCTGTCACTTTCTGCTTATTCAGCTGCAAAATTCTCTAAATGATTCATCATGACTGATATTTATCATGATCTGTGTCTCAGCACATAATACAACTGCTTGTATTACTTTGCATTTTGTGCCATTTTTGTGTAGTTTTATGTGAGCTGGTTGTCTTTTTCTTTTTTTACATCCATAAAAGGTGTTTTCTCCCTAGGGTTGACTGTATCATTTGAGGCATGTTAGTCCTTTTGTACAATAGGTGGGCATGTTTAGTTTTGTGTTTTCGTGCAATTGTACCTTTTGTTTGTTCGTGTAATTGTGTGTGTTTGTGCATTCTGTTTATATCTTGTCTTTGGTCCTCTTAAGTGGCTTTGAAGGTGACACTGAATTTGTGATTCTGTTATGGCACAGGCGAAGTCCAGCACCTGCCAGTAACCGTGATCCCTATGGAAATGCCTCTCTTAGCAGCAGTAGCAATTCAGGGTCATGCAAGGGCAGTGATGGAAGCCCAACCCATAGGTGAGACACGATTTACACAGAGATCAATAATGCATTGCTCATTTTCACATGTCCTATATAGTATTGTTTTTCTATATACCACTTTTCTCATCCATATCAGGCGTCACATGAAATACACCTCCTGCAATGATAACCATGGTATTCGGCCCCCTCCACCTGAGCAATATTTGACTCCACTGCAACAGAAAGAGGTGTGTATCAGACACCTAAGAGCACGGCTTAAAGAGACCATCGACAGACTGCAGGACAGGTGAGGCATGCATCATTCAAATGAGGGCCCATGCACTAATGATCTCATCAGTCTATGATGAAATTAGTTTTATCTTTAAGCAGCTGCTTTGAACAGCAGTTAATTAAAGTGGTTCCCTTATTTAAAATTGTTATGCAAGTTTGCAGTTGGTTGATGATTTCCAGACCATGTAACAATTACAAAGATAGATTTACCTATTCCAGTTGCTAACCACTGAATATTAGCATTTAGACTGTGCAATTTGTCATTTTATTTCCCTCTAATGCAAGGCCTCTAATCTAAATATTTATTACTTCTAAACTGTTTCTTTTAATGGCAGCCCCCATTTGTCTAATAGCCAGGATCATATAAGTGTTAATGCGTTCTTAAAGCTGCTGTGTGTAATGAGTTAATCACCTGAGCCATAAAGGACACATTACCGTCAAGCCAAAAATCAAAATGAAAATGCTGATTGGCTGGTGGCTCTACAAGAATGCAGCAGTGGCAAACTAGCTTTTTTGCCCCATGCTAACCAGACAAACCCTGACCCTTGATCTTTTCAAATAGGTTTCCTTGGCTCACTCCACTGGCCAGACAAACATAGTCCTTCCAAACTCACACAAATGATTAAGCCAGTATGTTGCTGTGTTGGGCCGCTCTACAAGACCAGTGTTGAAACTGCCACAGAGCCATGTTGTTTAAAATTTTCCAGAAAAGCAAACTATTTGTGACTGACATATAGTTGGCAAATTTACACTTGGGATGGGAAAAAGTATTTACAAATCGAAAACGTTTCACACAAAATATTTAATTTTGGTCTTTCCTTCACCTGCTGGTCACCACTTGACATCCCATCCTTTTCTCTTTTGACATCCTCCGCTTCCTTCTCTCTCATCATTCCTTAGGGACACCGAGATTGATGAGTTGCGTACTCAGCTGTCTCGTATGCAAGAAGACTGGATTGAAGAGGAGTGCCACCGTGTGGAGGCTCAGCTGGCTCTAAAGGATGCTCGCAAGGAGATCCAGCAGCTTAAACAGGTTGTAGATGTTGTTCGATCCAGTCTGGGAGACACAGACACCGGGGTGCAGAAGTGCTTCCAAGACATAAACCTCCAGAACCACAAGCTGGAGTCATTATTGCAAAGCATGGAGCTGGCTCAGGTCGGGACCACCAAAGCAGGTGAAGCCCTAGCAGGTGGAGGGGTGGTGGGGGCAGGGCTGGAGGTCAGCGAGGGCCTGGCGGAGTCTTCCGAAGGCTCCCCAGCTCGCTCGCTTACCCGCAGCTCTACCTACACCAAATTGAGTGACCAGACCGGCCCGGAACATGGGGGTAATGAAAACGGGTGTGACATTGCATGTTGGTCAGGCGAGGGCACGCAGGACAGCGGGTTTGTTTGCTGCGGAGACAGTGGAAGAGGAGCCAGCAAAGCAGACCTACTTCTGGAGGCTGCATTTCTGTCTCAAGAGACTGCTTCGCTGCTCAATGCGTACTCCCGCCTGCCACACTCCTCCACCTATGAGGCGCTGTGCAACAGTGAGCCGGGAGTTGTGCCACTCCACTGCAGTGGGATAGGAATGGGGCCCAGTGTTAGCCTAAGCAATCCATGTCTGTCGCATCATCACTTATACCTGCACCACTTGCGTGAGCAAGGCATTCAAACCGACCATTCTCCGGCTTCAGCCCCTGCCCATGGTCCCAGTACATCTTTTAACTCTGATCTGGACACTATTGCTGAGCGTACCTTCCGCTCTCAGGCCTGCAGCCCGACCTCTACCTGGATGTCTGATGAGGGAGATGATCTGGAGTCGGTAGCTACAGAGTCAGCCATTACAGCAACAGTCGCCACAACTTCCATTGTCACAGATTTTTCCACTAAGTCTTCACCGGTTGTTGAAATAGAGCCTTGTGCACTTTCTACATCTGTTCCAAAAGGACCTGCATCTTTCGCGTTGATCCCCATGGAGTCCTCAGTCAAGGAGACTACTGTTTCAGAGTCCCTTACAGTCTCACCAATCACAACAACAGCTTTGACCACAGAGACCATTGGATCTCCAGTAACCAACTCTGCTCAACCTCTAACAGACCCTTTGCCAAACCCTGGCACGTCCCCTTGCTCTGTCCAGCCATTGGTTGAGACAGAAGAGGACACCCTTCCACAGACCACTCAGCCTCGTAGTGTACTTACAGAGGCTGGGGTTGCAGGGGATAATGTAATCAATATAGGTGCAGATGATGAAGATGAGGTCGATGAGAGTGCTACGAACATGGAGTCCACGTCGTCTGGCTGTGGTTTACCAGTAAAGAACTACTGGAGCCGGCACTTCTTAGTGGATTTGCTTGCAGTGGTCGTTCCAGTGGTCCCCACAGTGGCATGGCTCTGTCGGGGTCCACACCGTGATGGTCAGCCAATGTACCATATTGGTTCTCTGTTGCGGGGTTGCTGCACCGTGGCCCTCCATTCCCTGCGTCGAGGAGGTGGTCTTCGGCACTACCCCGCAGGAGGAGGTGGTCCAGGAGGAATGAATATATAAGACTTTTTCTTCTGTCTTGGGAAGCCCTGAAGCCAGTGATATCACTGTTCTTCTGTAAGATGTGCAATAAGAGAGTGGTTAAAACTTAAAAATGAATTCAGGCAACTACTGGAAGCATAGCATCTGAGCACAGCACCTTAATGCTGTGGTTCTCTATGGTCTATATTCAAGAGGGGATAAGAATGAGGAAGTGGAATCACTAGCATGTATTTACACCTACAAATAAGATGCTAATGAAGACTTCATGCGAGCTTTCACCTTTCTCCACAACTGTTAGACTGAGTAAAGAGGCAAGATGATGTGTTCTGAATGACTGACACAATGACATTGACTAAGCTTTGGGAGTGACACTAAAGATCCCCTTTAATATGATTGTATTACCCTTATTTCAAATGAAGAGTGATGGGAAGGAACTGTCCTTTTGTGCGTCACTCTCACTGTCACTTCAGAGGGTGTGTGTGTGTTGGTTTATCTGAGCGAGTGTTTTTGTTGTGTTAATGTACAGTGCAGCCAAAGTACCTGGATTACTAATGGTCATCATTGTTGTAGCTGTGAGTGCAGTAGTTAGCTGTCCCATTACTTTTGCCTGTGTGACTCAGAGCAGTCATCTTTTCCCCTTAAGGAGCCAGGCAAGCGCCTGCTGAGCTATTTATATGCTTTGCATATACCACTAGTGTCCTAGATAAATTCTGTCACAAATCCATCTGGAGTCTTTTAGAAAATGTATTCTTTATTCTAGGCTCAAATAAGTGGGAAAGTTATCAAACTTTTTAGAAATGCTCTGTATGGTTGAATGCTAAATTGTGTATTGAGGAAAAGGGCAACACAATATAAGTAATAATATAAACAGTAAAAAGATCCAGCGTTTAGACAATGATCATGGTTAAATGACTTTTAACAGGGTCAAGGGAGCTTTTTCACCAGAAATGAATTTTATGATTTTCTTTCACTGTGTGACCATGAAAATACTGTCATAGCCAAATGTTTTTTCGATAAAATACTAAGCTTTAATAATAGGTGTAATTTTAATGTTCATTGTTAGACTAGGTTATATAATTACCGGTTGTGCTCTACCCACTCCGAGCGGGACTCAAACTGGCCTCTTGTGGACAGGGGTATACATACTAGCTGTCCTCCGTTACACAATGAAATATCTAAATTTTATCATTACAACCTGCTAAACATGTTGTTGCTATGCTAATATGCTATTGACGTAGCCAATATGTTATTTCTGAAATACTGAAATGTAATATAATTACACTAAAATGATCAAAGAAATCAAACAAATTTTCTTTGTATTGTTACTTGGTATGAAAAGAGGAATATACAACTTAAATGACTAAATAATAAAAAAAAAACACGCAGAAACAAATCAGATTTTAAATCTGTTTCCAGCTTGTTCCAAATATTTGGCCATGACTGTATGATGTTCATGTTGACCATTTATTTGACTGACATGTCTATTGCACTATAATTCACTTTATAAGTAATTACTTGAAGTATACTTGATTGTGTGTTTCCGTCTGTCCAAAGACCAATGCATACATGTGAATTTGTGGTTCAAAGTCATTTCACCAACACCACTATTTCAAAGAATCATCACTGATTTACAAATTGACTTTACTATTTATACTTTGTGTCTATGTGACAGCTGGATTGATTTGCCAGAAAACGGTGTACCAGATAATCAGCCAGCTGAACACTAATTGTAGTTATTTGCATATCGTCTTATCTTCTGTCCCTCTAAAACCATGAATATCCGCTGCCTTTCGGTCTACCTCCTCCCTCTGATATTGTGTAGAGTACATGTAGTGTGATATAGTCTTTATTTGTTGTCTGTTTGCAAAGTTCTCTTTAAAATAACTTGCTGCTTTCTGTTGTGCAGATTTTGTGTGGCATCTGTAAGGTTTTCTGCCGCTTGATATTATTCTTTTAACTGCTTGACAATCTTAATTTGTGCTTTCTGTGGTGGCAAGTGCGTACAGATGTATTTACTTCAGTCCCTGCACTTTTCACCTCATCCCAACTAGGCGTTTATTAAAGAACCTTACAATAGATAAGAAAAGAAGGCATACATGTCCCTGATTTTTTTAATTTATCGACTTGTGTTTGTTGAAACTATGAATGTGTGGCTTTCAGATAGTCGTCTTTTGGCTTAACGGAATATTAAGTTAGATGAGATTGTAATACTCTAAGAACAAGAGGTTTCCTCCAAACTGCTACTGTCTGTTTGTCAATGAAATGTACGTAAATAACTAGTGCATTAGTTATTTGACCAGATAAATGTTTTATGCTGATGTAAAGCTTTGTATAACTGCTGAATTGACACACAAGGCCTTGAAATAATTTTGTTGAATTTTTTGAAGCCATATTATAAGCAGAGATGTGTATGTTGGCCCTCTATGCTGGTAAATTTGAGTAATAATATTATATATATATACATATAGTTATTTTATATAAAAAAATACTTTTAAACAGCATTCAACACTTCTTTTGGCAGAGAGAGGAGCTGTGTAAATTTGTGCTGTTTAATGTGAAAATTCATTAGTGGATATTTGTGTTGCAGTATCAGTAAATTTTTTGGATGGTAACTCATAATCACAGATTATTTGAAGCTTCAGATCTACCACTTAAGAAGTCTACAGATACACTGTAAACCCGAATAAGTTGGCAAACCCAAAACAAAACAAAAAATTAAGAAATTTGAAGTTTCAGTAAGCAGAACGTGCAGATTTTTATTTTGTAATCATATATTTTAACTGCTCTGAACTTGCCATGTTTGAGTAAACTAATTCATACATTTAAATATCTTGTAATCTCACATTTTTAGTAGTGGAAACTTGACTATCTTTAACTAGCTAATTCAATAAATGCCACCTTACTAATTGGTTACTCAATGCTTTGTTAGCATTAGCATAGCACTTGCTGAATGAGGACAGTAATATAATACATTTAACATGTATCTGTTCTCAAACTAAGCTCAGGCTCCACTCGTCACCATGATGATAACCCTATAAAAAAAAACATAACAGAAACTCTTCTAAACTAGCATAACAAAACATTAAACACTACTAAATCTCCCACTTAATGTTAATCTTGAACAAAAAAACATAATATAACACTTAATTTTGGCATTTACTGTCCCTTTTGAGTGTCATGGCAAAGCAAGAGAAATAGAAGAAATAGAAATCCCAGCACAGTTCTGGTTAAATTGAAGTTCATAAAACTCAAAATTCAGATTACTTAAAATGTGTCAGTTTTGAGAACTCTGAAGAAAAGGAAAGTTCTAAATACTCATAAAAGTTAATATGATTGAACTAAATTGTTTAATTTGAGTTGCCTCTACTCAACCCAATTAATTATTTTGAGCGTTAGGGTTTAGTGTACACTCTAAAAAAATAGTGCTATATGGCACTAAAAGTGGTTCTTGGCTCGTAATCATAGGGGAACCACTTTAAGTGCTGTATAGCACCAATCTTGGTGCTTCAGTGGTTCTTCATCGGTTCTTTGGCTGAGGTGCTATATAGCACCGCTACCATATACAGAACATGTTAAGATATGGTGCTATATAGCACCAAAAGTGGTTCCCCAATGATTACGACCAAGAACCACTTTTAGTGCCATATAGCACCATTTTTTTTTAGAGTGTATTTGTTAATTATCTTCCGAGGTTAACAGGCTCTCCCTAGAGGACTGCATTGTTTCTGAGCATTGTAAGTTTTCTCCATGTCCCCAGTTTTATAGACTTTTTTGTTAATTTGATGTCAGTGTCAACTAGCACAACCTTTTGTTAAGAATGTAGTTTTGTAACCACAATTGATCTTGGAACAGATGCTTCTCTTGTTGAATCCTTACTGTCCAATAACACTTTTTAGGTTAAACTGGCAATGCAGATGTTTTAAATGTTTTTTTCTTCTCTTATCACTAAGACTTTAGTACCTCATATTCTGTAAATTATTTGGGTAAACTGAAAGATTGGAAATGGTTAAGCCATCAAGAAATCAAAAGTCGTAAGCCATGCTTTTTTCTTTCAGAGTGAATTTTGAAATGTAAAACTGGTGGCAAACTGCAAATCTACATCAGTAGTTTAGTGTCTGTTAAGCAGGATTATACACCTGTGCCTAGAAGATTAGATCTCAGAGATACCTTTGTTATAGAGATTTTTTCATACATGGCAATGCCAATGACATTTACATTTTTCATCTGGCACTTCAGCTTTGGTCTGTATTGTTCAACAGTATCAGCACCCTTAGTGGAACCAGACTGGTAATGTTTCATAGTGTCTATTATTATTTTTGTGTAGAATATTTTAATGGTAATATTTGTGTGTACAGACATCACTGCAGCACATCGCTCTGTAAAAGGATCTATATTAAACAGCATGGTGAACAAAGCCTTCTTGCCATGTTTGACGTTTTTCCAACCGTTGTTTCAAGTTCCTAATCATCTGAAAAAGAGCAAATGTGTAAGACCATCTCAAAACCTTTTTTAAATGAAACATTTCAATTTTCTTTCCTTTATATTTGAGCACTATATCCCATTGGTATCACCAGGATGATTATTTATTTTTGTAATAATTTCAGTCTTCAGGTTACATTCGTATATAAATTTTAGAGACACTAACATTTACAGGATAATGACAGAATATTATCAAAGATTAAACACCTAAAAAACATCAAAATCATTAAGAAATGAGTTGTGAAATTACAAATTCTGGCCAACGATTCATTCTGGCAGAGTACAGCTGTCTTGGCATATAGATGTTCAAAGAAAAAAAAAAAGTGTTTGTGCATAGGAGGAATTGAACAGATAGGAGTGTTGAAGCTTTTTAAAAAGGAAGCTGAGGTTCAGTTTTTAACCCCTTGCCTTCCAGCCAAATTAAAATAATCCATAATAATACTCAATAATGACAATGAATTATTATAGAACATGTAATATGACAACAATTAAACTATGGCAACAATAACAGGAAGGACAGAATCAAGAACTAGAAGGAAAAACAACAGAAATAGAAAAAGGCCATTTGTACATGTTATAAATGAATGTGATTGAGGAGGTTTATCCGATAAGTGATAGACAACCCAGGCTCCAATGGGAAGGCTAGCGATTGTAGGCATTGTGGAAGGGGGTGTGCGGGGTCTCCTGTGTTCAGACCTCAGGCACAGAGTGATCCATCGAGGACTTCAGCAGGCCACCTGACATCCTGCAATACACAGATTAGAGCTGTTATGATCAGAACATTTTGCCTGACAATTAATTTTGATACATATTCTTCAGATTATTGATGTCTGATTTGTTCAAGTCACACTGCAAGCTTAATACACATTAAGAAGTCATGTATTTACACTGAATTTGAAATTATACAAAATTTATTAGGAGTCTTAATCTACTATGTTCGGTAATGCTATTTTACAGTGTCCTTGTTACATGTACTTGCCATAGTAATAGTAAATTACATGCAACTAACCCTCAACCAAACCTAACCCTGTAAGGTCATTCCATGTCAACTCATGTCCCCAGCTCAAATATTTGATTTTGTTAATATTTTTTTCTGTACAAAGACAAACATAAATAGTGATGAAAGCCAAAATATTAAATGTCACAGATGTATATTTACTGAGTAATCCACTATATTGTAGAGGGTGGTCAAAAAGACACTTTTCACCTGAGATCTGGAACCAAATTACAGGGGGTGGGGGGTGGGGGGTGGGGGGGATGACTTCAGAAAGATGGCAGCATCATTATCTTATTTTTACACAGAGATTGGTAGTTCTATTAGTTAAATCTGTTGACTTTAGCAATCTTTGTTGCATTATAAGCCAACAGTGACCGTTTAAAAATAGCAAAAAGCACTTGTTTTTTTTGCCTCAAGTGTGCATGCTTGTAACCCTTCTTCCTAAACTTTCCTTTTGAAATCTTCATTTTTAAGGCCCTACATACACTATATTTCCAAAAGTTTTGGGACACCTGCCTTTACATGCACATGAACTTTAATGACATCCCATTCTTAATCTGTAGGGTTTAATATGGAGTTGGCCCACCCTTTGCAGCTATAACAACTTCAACTCTTCTGGGAAGCCTTTCCACAAGGTTTAGGAGTGCGTTTATGGGAATTTTTGACCATTCTTCTAAATTCGCTCATCCATGTCTTTGTGGACCTTGCTTTGTGCACTGGTGCGCAGTCATGTTGGAACATGAAGGGGCCATCCCCAAACTGTTTCCACAAAGTTGGGAGCATGAAATTGTCCAAAATATTTTGGTATTCTGAAGTATTAAGAGTTCCTTTCACTGGAACTAAGGGGCCAAGCCCAACCCCTGAAAAGCAACTCACACCATAATCCCCCTTCCACCAAACTTTACACTTGGCACAATGCAGTCAGGCAAGTACCGTTCTCCTGGCAAAAGCCAAATACAGACTCGTCCATCGGATTGCCAGACAGAGAAGCGTGATTCATCACTCCAGAGAGTCCAGTGGTGGCGTGCTATACACCACTGTGCATACGACTTGCTGTTGTTTCAAATTGCTTCCACTTTGTTATAATACCACTAACAGTTGACCGTGAAATATTTAGTAGTGAGGAAATTTCACGAATGGTCTAATTGCACAGGTGGTAATCTATCACAGTACCACGCTTGAATTCACTGAGCTCCTGAGAGCAACCCATTCTTTCACAAATGTTTGTAGAAGCAGTCTGCATGCCTAGGTATTTGATTTTATACAACTGTGGCCATGGAAGTGATTTGAACACCTGAATTCAATTATTTGGAGGGGTGTCCCAATACTTTTTAGCCTAGAAATCTAGACGCACCCTAGCGGCAGAAAATTTATTTTGCCGCGAGTGTAGTCTAGCAACTCTCGGTAGACCTCAGAGCTGGAAAAACCAAACTCTGGTCAGGCCAATTACATCGTGTATAGAGTCGGTGGGCGGGCTTAACATAATGACGGAATGAGTTGCGGAGGTTCTTGGTGCTACTAGTAAACAAATAAGTCGGTTTTGGCCGCGACTCATGAAGACTTGGAGTTAAGCTTTTCTTTGAGTAAAGAACGGCACTGAAGTCATTCGTAAGAAAGGAAGATGTGTTCAGAGTTTAATCTATCAACTAACGTTAGCTCTGCTTCGTTTGGTTGTAGCGCTATCCAATTGCATGCAGAGGGAATTTGACAGACAACCGTTTATCCCGCCCCTCGCATTGAGCCCTGTCAATGGTGAGTTTCCAGACCAAACATCTTGATGTGGGTCTGGCTTGTCAGGCTAAATACTTTTGGCAATATAGTGTAGTTCAGTCCCATAGATAATGGGGATCTCAAAGCAGCTCTATGTTCAAATTGCATCACTATTTATGTTTGTCTTTGTACAGAAAAAAATAGTAACAATCAAAAATTTGAGCCTGGAAAGTTTCCAGAATTTGGTTGATTTGACACGTAATGACCAGTACATCTTGTTAAATATATAACTACACTGTAACAATGAGTAATATTAAGTACTGACGCATTAAATTAAAATGTGTAACCTTATGTTCTTACATCAATAAAATAAACATCCATAAAATAATTGTTAGGTACAATGTACTAATTGTGTTCATGTTGCAAAACACTAGGACTGCTATTGAGGTGGGAAATTTTGCTATTGGGTATTGGTGGTCTGGATAGTAGAGCAGCACAATTAATAATTAAATACAATTTGTTCTTGATTCAAGCACCCACACGATCTTGGCCAACAAACATTGGTCTATTAAACCTTTGACAAGTACAATCACAGTGAACATTCAAATCTGTGTTGGCACTGCTGCTGTTCCAGAGAGAGCATTTGTCATGTATAGATATGAAACAACTTCACTTTTAACAACACGGTATCATTATTTCGGTTACAATCATTCAGATTATCACAGAAGTACTGAGATAAAACTTTATAGTTCGGATATAAACACTGATGAGTACAGCAACGCTCAAAATAGAGGAAATCACCTTTTGAAAGCAACTTGATGCTTTAAATAACGATTTATCAATTACATTGTTACACCAGTAGGTGGTGACAAGTGACTGTTAAATGCATTTGTCAAGAGATTTGTTCAAAAACACTGATTCATGCAGTCATGAAAGTCTTTATGCGCGAGTCATTGAATCAATCATTTAAACAGATTTTTTTATTAAATAATTCATATTAACTAAATAGATATTTTTAAATAGACTGCAGCAATTAGCATTTTGTCAATATCTAGTTAATTAGCCTATGTTATTTTGTTTAGTTGTCAATTCAGAATCATGATCTCTATTTTAAAAAAATTTATAAAATTTTTCTCAATTAATCCAGAATCGCACAGCTCTACAGGGTAGATTTAAGGGTGGGAAAAGGTGTAAGGGAACACTCAACAGAGTAATTCAAGATGTAAATACAGAAATTATTTACAACTATAATAAAATGCAAGTTTTTTTAAATACAAGTACAATTAAAAAAACATAGTTAAAGACATTTAATATAAAGTGGGACCATAAAATTATTTATTAATGCATCAAAAATTATTTTTTGTAACTGTTATACTACAATTATTAGATCATTTAGGAGTATGAAAAAAAGCTGTATCTCACTTCTTAATCATGTGCTCGTAGATGAACTTAGGCATGATGGTGATGGTCATGGCAGTGGGAGACGTGGTCAGGATGTCCTTAATCTGAGTATCCTGGAGACAGAAAACAAAATACTTTACTCCACAAATCTCAAAATGATCAACTAATTTGATTTCTTACAGGAAGTGATGAACATGGATCTCATACTTATGGTTTTATATTGAAATGCCTTTTTTAACGTTGTACTTATGGGTTTGTGTATTATTATAAAGAAAAGGTGACACGAAAAATGGTACTAGGACATGACAGAGACAAGATTTAAAGGCATATCCTGAAAACACTACCGTGACTAGGGATGGGCAAGAGTACTCGAGTACCCGAACGTGACAGCGACGACCGATCATGAAAACAATGATCGCCCTGACTTTAAAAAAAATACATTTGTCTCTTCTTTTTTTTTATTGGTTATTACGGCATTTTAGGCAGTACCTGAGGTCTGATTGGTTAGCGTTAGACAGCACGTCTCCAGACGGGCGAGAAAAAGTGAAACTTGATTTGAAAGCGCACACCGCAGTGATGCCTGGAATCACTGTGATCGTGAAATAAAGTTAAGTGCAAGATGTGCAGCGGCAATCCGTCATATACATAGCATTATAATGAAAACAAGATTGTGATAGAATGTTGTAAATTCTATTTGTGCTTTAGTTCCCTGTGTATCAGCTGTTAAAGGAAATCCACAACGAGAGCTACATCAGAGCGCAGTTAGGTTCACGTGCACACCCGCGTCCTTTTCTGCAGATGCAAGTTGTAATATTACTTTAATGTTGTCTATATCGGATTAATCTCATATAGGATGCATTTGGTTGAGTTAATTAACCAGCTAGCAAAGTGCCGCCGTTATACCGGCTGGTGTTCATTCGCTTCAGTTTCAGCTCAAAAGCAATGTCCAGTATTATTGACTGGGTTATTCATTTTAGTAACAGTATTTATTTTATCTCCATGACGGACATGTTCCGCCCCCTACATACTCGTTTTTTGAGACCTATTGATGTTCGAAATGAGAAATTGACAAAAATGCCCATCCCTAACTGTGACCTCTCTCACCTTGAGTCCAATGACGTTCTGGCCGTTGATCTCGCAGATGTAGTGATCGGTGAGCAGGCCATTGCGGGCAGCAGACCCATCCTTCACTAGAGACGTGATGCGCCCGGATTTGAAGATGAAGCCCACATGGCCGGCGCTGTCCTTATGCATGGTGATTGTGCGCTGGAATGGTCTGGAACGCAAAATATATAAATATGATTAAAAAGGTTGATCTCTATTTACATCATGTGTGGCATTATGTTGAAAATACCAACATGTATTTTGTCATGTGGCCATACTTCTAAAACTGTATTTAAATGTGTACTGTTGTAAGTGCCTTACTGTAACTGAATTTAGTTTTATGATTTTTCAAAATTACTTTCTGTGGTAACTATCGGTTTGCCACAGATGTTACAGAGCTTAACGTGAATCGATTAGGAACTTTCCTTCTTTTCATTTTGAATTCATAGAAATACTACAACCACCAGGGGGCAGCAAAGAACTATACAGATATAGTAATACACCTGTTTAATTTATATGAATATTTCAATGTTTTTTACAGAAGGCGAGTCTCCTTTAAAAAAACAAATAAAAAAATTATATCTGACCCCAAAATTTTGATCGGTTTTGTGTGTGTGTGTGTGTGTGTGTGTACACACACACACACACACACTGTATCAGGGATGGGCAACAGTGGTCGAGTAATCGAGTACTCGAACGTGACAGCGATCATCGATCATGAGAACGATGATCGCCCTGAAAAAAAATATTTGTCTCTTTTTTATTGGTTATTGCGTCATTTTGCGCGGTACCGGAGGTCTGATTGGTTATACAGCACGCCTCCAGACCGCGACGAAATAAAGTGAAACTGAGGCGTGCACTGCAGTGATGTCTGGAATCACTGTGATCATTGAATGGTTATTGTAAGATGTGCAGCGCCAATCTGTCATAGCCTACACAGCATTATAATGAGAACACGATGATGCTGTAAATGATCTGTGCTTAGTTCCCCGTGTATCAGCTGTTAAAGGAAATCTACAGAGAAACAAGCGAGAACACTCAGACTAGCGCGTGAAGTTCATGTGCGCATTCACGTCCTTTTCTGCAGATGCACGTTGTAAGATTACTTTTATGTTGTCTATATGAATAATCTAATATAAGAAGCGTTTGGTTGAGCTTAATAAGCTAGCAAAGCGCTGCCGTTATACCGGCTGTTCATTCTCTTCAGTTTTAGCTCAAATGCATATTTCATGCTCGACATGATGGTTTAGAGACGGTCATATTCTTTTCAGATAGGCTATTTCTTTCTCAGAATCATTGATATTAGTAATGCAGCAGTGCTATACTGTCCTCGTATTTTTTAACAGTAGACCTAGTTTATTTAAAGTTGTTTTTCGTTATGAGTTTGAAAACGCGCAGTGATGTCTGTAAACACTTCGATCATGAATAATGCAATTAAGTGCATGATGTGCAGAGTCAATCTGTCAAAACATTATAATGAGAACAGGATTTTAATAAAATGTTGTTTCTGTGTGCTTTCGTTGTCCGTGTATCAGCGTTGTTAAGGGAAGAGCGCATTCAAAATGTTCCGTTTCAAACCCTTCGCCTTTAAAATCTAGCACGCTGAAGTTCACGTGCGCATTCACGTCCTTTTGTGTTGATTTATGTCGTAATAGGTTCATAATAATCATCATATTGATAATGATATAGGGTGCGTTTGGTTGAGTTTATTAACCAGCTAGCAAGCTCTGCAGGGTGGTGTTATTTCACAGTTTCAGCTCAAAGGCAAGGCTCGATATTACTGACTTGGTTATTTGAGACGGTCATTTCATAAAGATGTTTCTTTTTCAAAGACATTTATGCATTATAATCTAGCAGTTATTTTTTGTTTTATATGTTCATGTTTTCATATACCTGTTTTCATGTCACGTTTGTATTTGTCAACAGCCATTTTCATAACAGTTTTCATTATCTCAATGACGGACATGCCCCGCCCCCTGCACATGCCCCGCCCCCGAGTACTTGAGTATCGACCTATCGATGATCGAAATGAGAAATTGACAAAAATGCCTATCCCTACACTGTATAGATAGAAATGACTGACCGGTCACGGACGATGAGCTCGATGCGTTGTTCAGCTGCTGCCTTCAGAGCTTTGTGGGCCTTATCTGAGTTCCAGCCTGCAACATTCTGCCCGTTGATCTGCAAAACCTGATCTCCAAAACGCAGACCACCCAAAGCCGCTGGAGAGTTCGCCTGCACTAGCTGGACAAACACTCCCTAAAGAGAGAGGAAATGACATGCATGAAGATAAATGACACCTGGTGCTGTTGATGATAACAATGACACATATGCTGACAATGAGGGTGTAATGCCCTAGAAACTATTACCAATCAACCTACATACCAATTACGCAAAACAATAAATCACAACACCCGTCATGACTCTGAGAAAGTGTTCAATAAGAAGAGCTTTACTCACATTATCGATATCTCTGAGTCGGAGGCCGACCTTCCCTTCCTGGTCTTTGCAGATGATGACCTCACGAAGACCTGGGCGAATCTCCGCCCTCCTGATACCCACGTCTGCACCAGTCACGGGCCGCACCATGCCACCCACACAACTTTGCACTGCCACTTGCTGCCAGGAGAGAGAAAACTATTTTAATTATCATATGTGCAAGTGTACGGGTCACATACAACACTAACATTTATTTCTCTAGAATCTGCTCGTGAAGTCTGACATCACGCATCACCGTTTCCAAACCCTTGTCAGATACCAAAAGCAAACAACAAATGGTACTAATATACACTCATAGCGTGCTGTATCCTACCCTCTATCTGAAAGATTGCGATTCTGTCTTGTTAAAGCTAGATTCGAGTTACTATTAGAGTTAGAAGATTTGTCAGTGATGCAAACCAGAATTTTCAGCATCATTACTCCAGTCTTCAGTGTCACATGATCCTTCTAAGATGCTGATTTGGTACTCAAGAAACATTTATTATTATTATCAATGTTGAAAACATTTGTGCTGTATAATAGTTTTGTGTAACTGTGACCCCAAACTTAATGGTAGTATATACGGACACATTTTAATTTTTGCCATTTATGCCATTATTATGTTAGGACAGTAGAAGCAGTGACAGGACGTAATAGGAGAAAAGATAAGGGAATGGATCAGGAAAGGACCACAAGCCAGGACTTAACTCTGGAACTCGGATTACTGCCCACAAGGCTATGGCTAACTTGCATAAAGTTGCATAAACAAGGCTAACTTGCATAAAGTTGCATAAATTAGAATTAGTTAATGTATTATAACAGAACAAGGCTTAACAATGAACAACAGTGTATTCATTAACTATATTAACCTAAACCAAAGTCAATACAAACTGTTGTTTATTTTTATTAAAATCGAATGCATTAATTAATAATTAATGCATTAATTAATAATTAATGCATTAATTAATAATGTGAACAAATGAGTTGCCAAGTAAATGATTGTGATTAGTCTTGTGATTTTCAGTTTCTTTTTAAGGAATGAAAACAAGATGATTGCTATGCTTTTTAAGCAATGATGTTGAATGATATCAAGCAGAAGTAGTGAAAAGAAATGCATTTCTGGTTTGATGTTGATAAATGGATACCTGAGCCTAATTTATGGGGGCTGTGATGGTACAGAAAAGATTGGGAGATGCTTTGAACACGGAGTATCATTTTAAGATGCCTTTAGAAAGCAGCCTACACTAGCAACCCTCCAACACAGGCCTTATGGTGCATGAGTCATTCCTGAGCTCTGCTTCCAGGAATGATGCTGAAAAGAAATATGGGTTATGCTAAGGCACCCTGTTGCCAGTTTGAGCTATTCACAGAAAAAACAAATTCACAAAAACTACACATTCTAACACACATACACCACTGCCGCTTTTTTCAGAGCTTACACAATTGCCTTGGCTGCTTTAACTGAGAAAATATTGTACAAGGCAACAGTGGCAGGGACGGAAAAACAGGCTGTACAGCAAACTAAACCAGGAAAGAGTGGTTTAGCTTTCACTGCTAGGAAAGCATTTGAGACTCTGAAATGTCATTGTTTGCATACATATAATATTTCTTGATGAGTGGCACTTAAAACAGGGAAGAGGAACATAAATTGAACTCTAAAAACAAAAGTGTACTCAGAGACAATGAACTTTTGTAATTTGTACTTCTCAAAGCACACATTTATTCCATGCTAAAGCAACAGAAACATGCACACACTTACACTGCCAGCCACAGGGACCAGCGCAAGGTTTCTCTGGACCTCATCACTGTTCAGACTGAGGCCCATATAGTCTCCCAGCTCCTCAAGATTCGGATACAGAGCTGGAGGGAGAGAAAGAGAAAGCGTTTCATATAGAAGTTTTGAAATCTCTATATGATACAGAGCTATTAGCTAACATAGTGCCATAGTGATGATTAGCCATGATCCTGTAGATTATTTTTAGTTTTGAAAATCTGAGTTTGCTTTATGACAGCATCAAGCAAGTGAAAAAAATCAGGGCATAGAAAAACAGAGAACTGTAAAGAACACAGAGTTCAAGTGTTGACATGCAGTCATCCTGGTTTTAGATTCTGGCCATGAATGTTTCCATCCAGTAATTATTTCCTGAGTTGAGTCATGGCTACAATGCTTGCTTCTCTTCCTCCTGCTTTCTCCAGCGTTCAGATAGGAAAATGTCTGCCTGAGAAACACGTTCCTTCCTACACAATCACTAGCACACCAGTCAGATTTCTACACTGTGATTTTTTTAAAACTGGGATTTTCCTACCATCATCAGGTCCAGACATGCATATAAAAAATAAAAAGAGTTTATAAAATGTGTGAAGGAGTCAAAATAGCAGCAGGAATCCCTCCATCACACGCACAAATTAAGATCTGCTGCAAGGAGACGGTTCTGATCCCTGTACCCAAATGTGAAGGGCAACATTGTGACTATCACAAGAAAAAAAACAGGTATTTGAGCATTGAGTCCTTTTTTAGGATCGCATCTTGTGACATCATGTCCTGTTTTTGGTTTATTTACATGTCTTTGGTCCGTGTTGCATTCATATTTCAGTCGACCCGCACCAGAGATCGTTTAGAAGTGGACCGAGACCCATCTTTTCAGCGGTCTCGGCCCGCTTGTTTGGTGTGCACCAGGGTTCGGATGGCAGCTTTCACACTTATTCAAATGAACCGCACTAACATAGTTCGTTTTAATCGAACCAAACCTGCCAAGCGGAACACACCCCAAATCTCTTCCCCCAATTACAACAGCACCATAAACTGCAGTGTGTTTTGCTGCCAGTTACAGGAATATTGACAGACTTTATTTTGACAGAAAAAGTTTGTCCAATAAAACACTGTTTAATATTAATGAAAAAAACATGTTTTTTTCCCCCCCTGCTGTATTGAAAACATAGCGAACCAAGGTTGTGTGTACTGTTACACCAGAGTCCTGCACAGGTTCGGGTACCCGCGGGAATATTTATATAAATAAATCTACAACAACAGAGCAACCACATTCTAAAAAATGATGGCCTATGATCAGACTGCTTTAAGGTTAGAAAGACGTGAGCTTCAGAGACAATCTTTGAAGCTACAGTACTGTGTGAGTCACAACCTTAAAAACTCTTTTTTTAACATTCTTGTTGTGTAATATCCTGGCAGTGTCCTGCAGAGGCCTCACACAGGGACACAATGAGAACGTATAGGTGGAAGGCAGTGCTGCCTGGATAAGAGGGGCTCAACTTGAGCACTTGTTTTACACTGAGATTAAAAAAAGGACATAGGAAAGACTGCACTGTTGTTGAATTGCTCCCAGATCCCCTAAGGCATGTCTTCATTTCCTGTTTGACAATCGCACAAAACACTGGCATGCCTCCAAAACTCCAGAAATGAAAGAGAAAATGGCATGATAAGGGAGAGGGAAGCAAGACAGACGGCTTAAGAAGCACTGAAAGAAGACTCACTGGAGCTTGGCATGCCCTGTGTGGCAGGTTGTGGTTGGTATAACCCCTGAGTGATGGCTGGGGTACTGGAAGTGGCATCAGCAAACTGGGATTGTGCCTAGAGGAGCAGACCAAATGTGAGCATCCACTATTTCAATACTAGATCTTTTAAAGTGCCTTAATCATGTGGACAGCTACTGTCCTTTTAAAAGCACTTGTTTTTAGTATAAAGATGAAATATAATCAAATAAAATAGATGAGATATGTTGCCTTGGCAACTAACTGAAATAAGTTAAAGTTCTAAAATTACTAAAAACTGAAAAGAAAAAAAAAAATATTAAAAATTAAACAAATTAAATAGAAATGTAAAATATAAAAATAAAAGGCAATTCAAAATAGTAATAGATAATAGTATTTAAATAATACTGCTTACCCTAATGACCTTGTCCACTTTAAGGTCCTCTAGGGATGGGTACAATGACATCCTAGAAAGAAAGAAAAAAAACAACACAGTATGAAAATGGGGGAAACTAGACAAGCACAAGAAATCATGCTTTCAGTGAGCTCATATGGAGCCATATTGCCTGAGTTTGTTTTTCAGCTGACTAGCAACCACATGACTCCAATGGGAATTGAAACCTATACTAATTAGATGGGATAGATAGACCAAGGAGTGTATTAGGAGCACACAGAGAGTGAGTGACTGCTGCTTTGATCAGGAACAAAAATACAGTGAATTCATCAGGATTCTCCATCATGACTGACAACTTCATGAGTGATTCTCTAGAAATCAAAACACCCCTACCACCCACACACACACGGATGTGTCACAGCTCTCCAGGCATTAGCTTACTGAAATGATCCACCTGTGTCATCCATCAGAGTCTTCTGCACAGTCATCGACATAAAAACACGTTGATAAACCACCAGAAGTTATATAATAACCCCTACAATAACTCCAGGCTGGGCGATATGGCTGAAAACTGTATCACGATATAAGTGTTTCATATCGGTCGATATCGATAATTGTTTATGTGTTTTATGACCTTTTTAAAATAAGGACCAGGAGAAAAATATTTTACATTTAAACATTTTTATTTTAAACTTAACCTTCCTCTGATTATAATCCACTCAGTTATAAAGGCAGAAATGTAACACAACCATGGAAAAAACTCAATAATTAAAATATAAACAAGTCTAATCTCTTAACATTAAGGTGCAGTGCCTCCATTATTTCTTTGTAACTGTTACCGTTTAGATGCTTTGACATAAGGCACTGATGCAAAGTAACATTACCTCTCCATGTAGTTTCAAAGGCTGAATCCGAAATCGCCCCCTATACCCTACATAGGGCACTATTTGAGGGACAGCCATTTGTAGTGGTGTCCAAAACCATAGTGGACGTAATTGAGTGCACTCATTCTATCCCACTTTGCACCACAATAACGAGTGTACAGCTGATGTACACACAGCAGCTGTCTGAATTTGCTGACTCGTTTTCATTCACTCCTTCAAGTGAACTGTATAAGTGGATTAAAGTAGGGAATAGTGATTGAGGGTTTAGGGGGCGATTTCGGATTCAACCAAAGTCAAGAATAGCACAACAGCGAGCCTGTCGAGTAGGGGTGTGCCGGTTTCAGAATTGGTGATGACGGTTATGATGTGAGTCAAATGTGACGGTTCGTAACATAACCGTCGTCGGGGTGTGTGTGTGTGTGGGGGTGGGGGGGGTGATGTGATGATGTTTGTCTGTTATAGGACAACTTCGTTTGAATAAACGAGCAGACACTGATTAGCTACTTGCTATAAGTTTATTTATATACACACAGTAAACAAATCCTTAACAAACAAACAAAAAACCTTTGCAATGAACATGCTTTGTTTTAAATAAATCACAAACAGTAAACTTATCCTTTAAAACAAGTAGGCTACTTAAATTCTATAAGAGCTGCATAAAAATGAATGAGTAGCCTAGGCCTAAATTACAAATTATAAAATCTACATACCTTTATCAAAGAAAAAGAAAAAAGTCCTTAATTAACTAGTGTTAATACCTTAATTAAACTAACTAAATACAGGAAACAAAAAAAGTGCAATGACATTTTAAATTCCTAATCTTTTTCGACTTCCAAGTTCCGTGACAGGAACACCAACATGTTCACTTTACTCGGTTTTAGTGACGATCTGACAGGGGTAGCTATGTTACCCGCAGTGCTAAAAACTCGCTCTGATGCTGTGCTTGTAGCACAAATACACATGTATTTACGTGCCAATTTTGCTAAGAGCGGATAGCGTGTTTCATTGTCTCTCCACCATGCTAGTGGATTAGCCATAGAGTCAATTGGTAGTTCTTGGAGATAGCGGGTTAACTCCGTGTCAGCACGCGCTCTGATCGGTAAAGGGGCAGAGATTTCAGACCTCCGTTTATTAAGGAGATCTCCAAGATTTCTCTTCTTGGTAGGGTGGTGGTGCACAGACCTCTCCCGAATCATCTCCAGCAGTAGCAGCCTCCGAAGCACCACTAACTCCGCCTCCGTTTCCCTCATCAGCTGAGGGAACCTATCTAAAAAATGTTTTTTTTATTATTATTTTTTTTTTTATGTTTGTAAAAATTATTTTAATAACACGGTTTTGGCGGTTATAGAGTTCTAATGATGAACGGTCTCTGGGTTATATACTAACCGTCACACCCCTAGTGTCGAGTATAAACACATCCCCAAACGAACGAGGTGCGCGCGCTGTCAGCGGAGGCTCGCATTGCGGAGCCAGACGAAAGTATAACAAGGCTGGTAAAACAAGTTTTTGGTATTACCAGTCTTGGTGGGGACGACAGTCTTGCAGACGACATTGGTCTGACTACAGTCAGACTTATACAATCCAAAAAACTGCCATACTTGTGTTTTCCTGTTTTATTAACAATCTCCTCGCTCGCCATGGCACTCATTTTCCACTTATCACTCCACGCCGGTTCTGTTTACATGATACAGTTACATGATTGGCTGTTAGCCTGTCACTCCCTACGTTGCTTGGTTACCAGAGAGTGAGTGCCTTTGTTCATGCAACCAAACTTGCTTTGCAACCTCTGGTTCCTTCCGACGAAGAGAAAAAAATTATTGAACGTTTTATCAAACGCATTTTTTATTGATATTGATTACGTGTCTATCGCGATAAATATCGTTATCGTTTTATCGCCCAGCCCTACTACAGCTGCACTTTACTTCAGACATAGGAGTATATTTCTCTTCACAACAGAGGCACATATAAAACCCTACAACACTCAGTCCATATGCACAAAAAAAAATATTTGATTTAACTTAAAGACAGTCTCACTCCAATAGCTTTAACAGAAGAGTATGGTTCTATCAATATCAATGATAATGAGTTACTCTGGATTAGGGCTGGGCCGATAAACGATATCTTATCGAATCGCAATAAAATTCATGTCGATAACGATGATAAGCTCTGGACATTTTTACTCGATATAGATTACTGTAACACCCAATCACACAGCAGAAATAAACGCGACAACAGCCAGTCAGAGTGCAGCTTTTACCTTAAAAGGTAAAAAAGTAAAAGTAGACCCTCTACTGGCAAAGAAAACTCCACACGAGAAGGAAAAAATGAGTGGAAGCCGGGACGAACGTTAAATCAAAAGTGAAACTAACCTTGAGTCATCATCCAAAGACGACGAATTTGTTGATAAAAGGTAGCCCGAATTGTTACTCATTTGAACCGCGTCACACAGACGGCTCGGGTCAAAGTCCAAACGGCAGCGAGCTCACTAGAAGAGATCCGTTTACTCTGATCGGTCACGCGAGCACTAAACAGCGCTGTGAGATCCAGTGAGAAGCGTGTGCATTCAGCGAAAAACACAAATGTCTCTGTGATTTAAACTAGTTTAAAGCCAGACAAAACCGCTCTGACAAACAGCAGAAACACTGCATGCAGTGATACAGTCAGAAGGCTTTTCGATCTTATCCATAATTTACCGTGAATTTACTGTTGTGATACTAACTGCACCGCATGGTACTGTGGCAGAAATGTGGGATATATTCATATATAATTGTATTATATTATTAATGTAGACATGTATTGAATGTATTAAAGGAGTAATGTAATATTACAGTATTTTTTGTGATTGTGCTATAGAATTTGTGCATTTATACTAAATGTCTTTAGGCTAGGCTACTGTTTACTACTTTCATACAAATACCATAGAAACCATATAGATAGATTTTACAATGGTAGTGAAGAGCTATATGCGTGTTTTTAACTGTGGTTATCATGATCTAAATCTATGATACTATGGAAGACCATGAACATAAATTTACATCTGCATCCTCCTAACTCAAGCTACTACTACTGTCAACTCACTGTCAAATGTGCATTTCTTATTATTAAAATAATAATAGTGCTGTCAACTCGATTAATCAAGAAAAGTTTAGGAAGTGACATCTAAATATGAATGCCACTCTGCATGAGACAGAAATATCCTCCTGAGAGGTTTTGCCTCTGTAGAGGACATTATGTTTTAGTGAATTTCTCTGACAAACATGCACAGTTTTAAGTCTGGATATTCAAATATGAGACATTCTTATGAAAATATTACTACAAGTCTTTTTACATTACATATTGTCCCAAAACACATTCATAGGACATATGCAAATTATATGCAAATATAATAATTGCATAGAATGGTAATGGCATATGGCCATGTTTACACATATTGCATAGTAAAATGGTATATCAAATTACTCTGTTATATCTTTAATAACATTGAGAATCATCTTTATACAAAGTTTGGATAAAAAAAAAAGCTTGAAGCATAAAAACTGAAAAGAAATCCCATTGTTTTTGTCTATTTATGTCTTTTCATTTTCTCAATAAATAGTTCTGGTGTCCTATACAGAGCAGAGGATAAAGGATAACATCTGATTTTTTCTTTATAACCATTTGTTTTTATTTTTATGCTCCAAACAATGTAATGGCCTAAAAAAAATCTTTTTTTCTGGTTCTCAGGAAGATGATGTGTTAAAATACTAGTAACGCATTAAAGCAATGTAAAGGCAGACTAATAGATTAATAGACAATTTGTAGCAAACTATTTTTGAAATTCCAATTATTGGTAAAAGTGAATAGAAAAATAAATAATCATACATTTCTCACTGTACGCTGCTATGGTGGACCACATTTACTAGAGCACCCTCAGTAATTTTTCCACCAAGGCAGTGCTGGTGCTGGTTCGGAACTAGAGCCTAGTTTCAAATCGGTTCTTTGTCTTTCCACACCCACAGCACCAGCTCCGAACCAGAAAAAGTGGTTCTTAAGTAGCACCAAAACATTGCTGGTCTAGAAGTAAGAACCGCTTGCGTCAGGGGTTGGGGGCGGGGTTACCGTGACCAACAAGACAAACAAACACAAACTTGTGACTGCCATTTTTGAAATAGCAGCTAATGGATCTAATAGCGGCTCGATTGTAATCTCTGTCTATACAAATCACAGTGAGCTGCAAAAATGTGTTGGATTCGCTGTGTTTGGATGCCGATGTAGGATCGTAAAGCCATGTGCATCAATAGTAATGCAACATTCGCCATTGTTGATGGAAGGCTTGTTCGAGATGCATTGGTGCTGTGCAGACTGATCGCCGTATGAAATCAAAGTACAGCGAGAGCATACGACTCCTTATGCTTTTGAATGGCTCATGCGGTATTTTGATATCATGCGCGGATCGGTCTGCACAGCGGCGATGCATCTCGAACAAGCCTGGTGTGTTTCGGTGTTTGTGTTTCCTGCTGCCTCGCTACCATTGCTGAGAAAGATCAGACATATACAGTGACGTAAGACCTGGCTCTGTGGTGGCTCTCTAGCCCGTGGAAAGGCAAACCGGTTCTTAGAAGGCTCGTCAGTCGAACCAACTCCGAACTGGCATTAGCACTGGCTCTGAACTAGCACCCGGTTCATCCTGGTGGAAAAGGGGTATCAGCGATTTGATTCTGGAACCGGGCCTGGATGACATGCAGCTTTGACACGTCCAGAGTAGACAGACTCAAGCCATTACCATTAAAGAACAGGACAGTAGCAACAATTACAACTAAAAACATCCAACAAACTACCAAACATGCATAACATACATTGCAGAGCTATTCATTATAAACTGAACACTCTGGAACTTAATGTGACTTTATATCAAACGATTGTCGTACAAAATTCAATTGCCAAAATAGAACTTAGAACTATTAGAAGACGTCTAATAAATGCCTTGATGCCTAGGCTGTGAAAATTGAATAGCCCATGAATAGACTAGTCATCTAGAACAGAAATAAAACCAAACTCCTTGTAATCCCTGTTGACTTTGCTTACATGATGGAATATCACACATCTCAAGTTATTTTGGTAAAAATTACATGTAACCAAAGTCAAGGTTGTTTTGGCTAGAAGTGGGTTACTCATAGCCAGACTATATCGGGTCTATAATTAACCTAGATAGTGAAATGACGGCTATGGCTTGCTGGGAATAAAAAGCAGTTTAATGAGGACTAAAGTTTATGATTAAAAAAAAAAGAAGGACCTGACCTGAGCACCCCTTCCACATTTAACTAGGAACATCCCACCAGAAATCATCACTACAAGAGCCAAAGCACTAACCATTTCCAAATCCAAACAAAATTAAACACTGCCTGGCTGCGCTCTTCATCTTATAGTGGAAGAGCAATGAGAAGCTAAGTGCTTTACTAGGATCACATCCATTACTGGAAAGGGAAAGGGGATGGAAAAAAAGAAAAGAAAAGAAGGGAGAGAGAATGAGCCAGAGAATTACAAAGAAATTAAACTACTTAAAGACGGAAAGGAAGACCATTAATGGAAAATATGAGGGAGTGTTTTATAGGTTACTAGAGAAAAGGCCAACAAGAGAGGTAATACAAGCATGTGATAGATGGACGCTGACATTAGTCATAATCATATGACAGTGATCACATGACGTATTGTGCATTTCAGCCAACAATACCACTGCCTATCATTGGGTTACTGTAAACGTCACGACAGCAGAAACCAAAACAACAGAAATGCTGCTCAACAGCCTAGAGCAATGCCCTACTGTGGATCATATGGTTACTCAGGACATAGACAAAGCTAATGTAAAATACTCCTTTCTAGCTAGAAACATCAAGTAACAACTAAAAGAATGAAGGTAGACGTGGTTAAATGTTGGGCAACGACAGAAATTGTACATTGCCTCACTTCCCTGAAGAGACATCCCACATACTAATGGAAATAGGAAACGGGAAGTATTTTGTTAAAATCAGTCCGACTGGAGCACTGCCAGTGACTGGAAATGAAACAAACAGCCTGGAAACCTAGTCATGTCTCTAACGCATGTAGGAACATACAGGTTTACAACCAGATTAAAGAGACTGGGGCTGCTTATGCCATAATGTCAGATTCAAGACTAAAGCTAAAGCACATGCTCCTACACGTCGACATATCGCATGAATCTGCGACACGCTCACAGACAGACATGCCCATAAAAAAAGTCAAAAAAGAAAACTCTCGCCCACATGCTCATGAATAAACTCCCACACTAGAGCACACAAAACAGCTCATGCAAACCAACACTCTTCACGTCATACACAGACCGTGATATGTGAAAGCAAACATGCACTGAAATATCTGCTCTGACGAATCAACCGCAACCAACATGTCAGAAACAGACACTAAATATATCAGACAGGCTCCAACCACACAAACACGGCCTATCATTGCATACAAATGTCTCAGTGGTATTAAAGGGCCATTATTTCCTGTCAATAGCACTCCAATAAAATAGAGACGTCTCCAAAGAGTGGACTAATGGAGGCAGTGAGCAATCTTCTCACAGACATGTGTGCCGCTATTGTTTGAAGCTCGATCTAGATCAGCTACTTGCCAGAAATCAAGTGAATCAACTGCGGACACAAAGTGCATCATAAATCAAGCAGGCATAAAAGACGGCTGAGAATCTCATCATTGAGGCTGTAAGTCATCAGAGGTCAACACCTGTTGTGAGTGTAAATTTCATTCAGGTCACAAAGAAACTGAAGTAGCGGCAGATTTGTTCTTCCATATTACAACGTACATCTTTGTAAAACACTAAAAATGAATGGATGGAGGAGAATATGAATGTGAGCTTGCAGTCGATTTTAAGACATGCTGGGTTTTATGTTGAGATCAAGAAAATGACTGGGGTGTCTGGCATACGTCACAGGAAGATCTTTTAGATATTTTAATAAAAAAATACTGAGGTAAAAATGAAACATGCACGGATAAATCATTCACAATAAGATCAATAAATTGTTTAGAAAATAGATCATTTAATTCCGTCTTTAACAAAACTGTTAAAAAATATATAATAATATAAACATAAAACAACGGGAAAACAGAAAATAAATTAAATTAAAATGAGCACAAATAACTTACTTTTTGGATACAAAATGCAATACAAAAATAAAATGCAAAAAAATATGCAACTAGCCTAAATGTAAATATTAATAACCCTGTCGGTTATTTATTACCTTAGTGTAAATCTGAATAGATCAACCAACATTGTGGAAAGAGTCACTTGAAACTAATGCGAGATAATGGAGAAGCAGCAGAATGATTTTACAAGGCTTAAATCTGGTTTAGATGACATCTTTGACTAAATGTGTACTAAATTCCTCACAATGTATTGCAGGAAAATCACCAGAGCAAACTTAAGTTAGGGGCAAAGCCAGTGAATAACTGTCCGGTTGAGTGGGTGAGGGGCCTTTGGTATGGGGGGGTAAATGGGCAAAGCTAATTTTCAGGCAGACTGAATGAGTGCTGAGCATAATAAACGACTCTCCCATGGCAACAGTCTGTAACTCTATTGACCGAGTCCAGCAAAGGATTCATGTTGCAATATCCCATCGACAGCTTTTGGGGAAATATTATGCTGCTGTCATTAACTAAATATATTTTATTGACTACAGACTCTATCCTTGTGTTGTGACATAAACAATTCCAGTGGACTGATGTCATGTGGGAAAGTCCCTTCAATCAAAAAAAAAAAAAAAACAAGACAAAAGAAAAGAAAACTAGGTTATAAGCCTTTTTAAGGTTAGTCAGCATCACTCTTGTGTTTGTTTGTTGCTTTTCCGTTGTTCAGTCATCAATAATTCAGTTATTTACATTAGGTGTTTATTGACTGAACATACAGGTATAATCGAAAGTAAAAACTTGATTCCCAAGAAATATGCCTAGGTTTCATATGGCAGTGACACATATCCTGGAATTAACAACATGTAATACGCCACATGCGAAAATTTTGGACGAATGTTACGTGACAAACATATAACGTTAATCGACATCTTCATGTGTTCCACTTACGAACAATATACGTTATTAACATGTTTACTGGCTAAACGTGCATTTAAAGACAGAGTTGAACTATCTCACAAATGGGTTTTTCTTCCCTCGCTCTCTCAGCCATATATTTTTTATAAATAAACATTTAACAGTTTATCTGATAGTGATTTTATAATTTTTTTTCTGCTCTAAAATACAAAATAACTGTAAACAAAAGAAATAAAAGCACCTGTCAACCGTTTTAAAATATAAACTGAGGTTTTATACACCATGTCGCCGTAAAGTAAACAAAATTAACTCAAAATATAAGCATTCGGACTGGTAAAGACAGTAACGTTAACGTTATTTGTTGTGTTTAGCTCTCGAGCTAGTCACGGTAACTCCGTTAGCAATGCTAATTACACGAATAAAGTTCGACTTCTTTCTCCTTAAAATAATGGTCAGGTAATGCGTTACAAAAACATAATTGAAAACAAAAATATAATAAATATAACGGAATGACGAACTCGGTAAAGTGAGCACTAGCACGTCTTTGTTCTTCGTGTGTGTTAGCAGCAGCCTGGTTAAGTTTAGCTTTGGTTAGCCTGCGAGTCCCACATACCTGACTGAATAAATCACTCTAAAAACAACAACATTCAGCTTAGCGTCTTTCTCTTACCTTTCGGCTTTCAAACGAGCGACTTCTGAAGAAATGGGGTAAATGTAATGAGAAGGAATGTAAACAAGCTGAGCACAGTAGATGGGACCTTTTTCCTCTTTAGGTTGGAGCAGAAGTGAACAACATAGATGGGAGGTGAGTGAGAGAGAAAGTATGTGTGCGAACAGTTTCTGAGGCTTAGTAGCTCAGTTCACTTCCTGCTATAGAGACTTCATTTTGTTTCATGACGTTATTCACTTCTCATTGATCTTAGGAGGCTGGGCTGCAACTTCTATTTATTTTTTTATTACTCATTAACTTTAGCTCAGTCATTCTGACTGCCAAAAACTAGCACAGTAACAGTTAACTTACTGTAAAATCATTGGACTGATATGAGATCTCGATATTCTTGATGGTAGTGGTGGTGTAACCACCATCACATTTACTATAGTTCATTAACTAGATATAATGATGTATGTCAAATATAAATATAATATATATATAGATATTATATAGATATAAACAAATATGTTTCGGCTGATTCTGTCTATCTTGGTGCTGAACAACACCAGCTGTCGAATCTCGAAATTCCTGTAAACTCAACCTCTGAAAGAAAGTATAAGGTAAAAGTCCCAAAAGTGCCAGCCCTCTGAACACAAATAGGATTAAACAAGCATAGTTATAAAATAATCTGAAATAACAAAGCAAGCAACATTTTCCAAAACAGGTAAAAGCACTTGAAAGCACATATTAATTATTTTTTATTTTTTTGTATGACAATACATAAATATACAGAGCATTGCATAAATATTAAATCCATATATTTGATGCTTGACCTTCAATCACAGA
This sequence comes from Gobio gobio, assembly GCF_949357685.1. Taxonomy (NCBI): domain Eukaryota; kingdom Metazoa; phylum Chordata; class Actinopteri; order Cypriniformes; family Gobionidae; genus Gobio; species Gobio gobio. Next base: position 29,516,028 of record NC_137117.1, on the reverse strand, counting down.
AATCAACAGCGTCAACTTAAGTATTTAAGCGTCAGCAGATTTCATTTGAATTAAAAATTATTTTCATGTCAATACAAAAAGTACAGTCACTGTATCTGCATAAATATAATCACATCAATGGTCTACAGGCAGCACGGTCTAGAGTAATAACAACAGATGGCTGCAAATAATTTAGCCTAAAAATGTATTAATTAATGGCAAGTAGTGTGGTGAAAATATGGTAGTGTAGGTCACAATGTGCTTTTCAGACATTGTCCATCTTTGAAAACAAATTGTTCCAGCTCAATGAGAACACAACATGCCCATCTTTAATATGTATTAGTAGGCTACTTCGTTTTTAGATGAAGAGTGAAACATGATCACAAAATACTAAATATGACAAGCATCCATTGCTCTGGTGCCAAATGTGCCACCTACTCAACTACACAACCTAATCACAAAGTAAACACATCAAAACAACATTTCCAAATAGCTGCATGTTAATAAAATACAGCAACGGAAAAAAAATAAACAACTAGCCTATTAAAAAAAATGTTTGCTCACCAAATTGACAGAAATAGCAGTTCTATCATACTTCATTTTATATTAATCAGCCTGGTCTACTGTAAAGTGTGATTACAGGATATATGACAGCACTTTATCAGTTGATCACTTTGAAAATATACAAAAGTGTAATTCTGGCAGGTGTAAAACACACAAGGAGGCACACGGATTGTTCAAGAATTAGCTTCTTTTTTTACTAATCAAAACCAGTGAACCAGTGTAAAGTCCATCTGTTCAAACCTAACAATTCAAAACTGACTGAAAATTAATTCACATTTTATTTTGATAGCCCAATTCAGATATTCTATATAAGTATCTTAATGTCAAGTCATTAGAATATTAGTAGACTGTCTGTTTAATATCTGCTAACACTTTATTGCGATGCTCCCCCAACAGAAATTCTACTCACTATAAGTAACTTTGCAAGTACATGCCAACTAATTCTACTAAGCCTGACCTAAAACTAATGAGAGTTAGTTGACATGATGTAGTAGCAAAGTTACTTAAAGTTAAAGCTGCAGTCCGTAACTTTTTGCGCTCTAGCGGTTAATAAACAGAACTGCATGCGTCTTGCGGAAGAACATTGCAGCCGGAGCTACTTCTCTCTGTTTATGTCTATGGCGAGTCACGCAGGGACTGTGCTCCTCCGCAGCGGTTCCTACCAGACCGGTCTGAAATAGTCCCAATATAAACACTTATTATAAGTGTACTATAATGATTCAGGGTAAGACAAAAACACGGTTTGGAAAACGGATTCATGTTGTACATTCTGATTATTTAATTTTTGTAAATCTTTGAAGACAAAAAAGTTACGGACAGCAGCTTTACATGTACATTATTAAATACTAAATCAATAGTAGTTATTAGGATTACTGTGGTTTGGAATTGGTCAAATGTGCCTGGAAAAAAAATATGATCAGAAAATCAACGTGCCTAATAATTCTGCACTCCCTGTAATGAATGTCTAAAGTGGACTATCGAAATAAAGTGCAACCAAAACTTAAATACTTTCTGTATTTTTTAAATGTAAACATTACATGTAATTTATTAATTTATTCAATGTAAAAAGTAACAATGCAAGAAATATAATTTTTTTTTTTATATCCCATTAATAACATCTTACATTTTTTTTTGGATTACGATTCAGGGATAAAGTCACAGTAACACATTTTTCTACAGTCACATTTGTTCTTAGTCTCAATCCAACAACAATCACAGTGTGAGAAAAAAGTCACAAGTGAACCGAAGTCTAAAGGCCAATACACACTGCACCGACAGACGCCGACCATTCAGTTCAAGATTAAGGACATTGCAAGGTTGTTGGTGATTTGGTGATATCGTATCAGTTACACAGGAAGAATGTTAGATTTCAATTAAAACAGCTTAAGAATTAGTTCTGATGTAACGTGAGTGACCAAAGCAAAAGGTGAAGTGTGGATTGCGATAAAATGAAAGGGTTAGTTCACCCAAAAATGAAAAATCTGTAATTAATTCCTCTCCCTCGTGTCGTTCCAAACCCGTAAGACCTTCATTCATCTTCGGAACACAAATGAAGATATTTCTGATGAAATCCGAGAGCTCCATAGACAGCTATTTAATTAACGCTTTCAAGGCCCAGAAAATGTGACTCCACTGGTTCAATCTTAATGTTTTGAAGCGACGAGAATACCTTTTGTGCGCAAAATCAAACAAAAATAACAACTTTATTCAATCATTTCATTCTAGCTTGTGTCAGTCTCCTGCGCAGTTAACGTTGTAAAAACAGCTGACCTATAAGGCCCTAAATGGTTTAGCTCCTGTGTATTTAACTGATCTTCTATCGCCTTATAACCCATCACGCTCTTTAAGATCATTAAACTAAGTCCACTAAAGGAGGAAGAACGTTTTCATATTTGGCACCTAAACTATGGAATAGCCTTCCTAATAATGTCCGGGGCTCAGACTCACTCCTCCAGCTTAAATCTAGATTAAAGACACATCTCTTTAGCCAGGCATTCACATAATGTATCTCATAACCTTGTACTCCAGTTATACCAGTGCACATGATTGTCTTTGCTTAATGCTTTGAACAGCAGCTACGCTAATTATTTTTCTGTTCTGTTTTATCTCAGGACGCCCATCCCGAGGTAACTAGGGAGTCCGTCAGCTCCAGTCTGGCTCCAGCCCCTCATAAAGACTGCAGATGACCAACACCTGTGAAGAGACAACTCCAACTCCTGCGAGGACCAACACGCACCCATGCTCATTTCTATCTACCCTATTCATTAACAACATGTATTCTTATTTCTATGCCTTAATTATTACATATATATTATTTAATACATTGTTAGCTAATCTGTGTGCTTTGTATATGTGCATTTCTGAAACGCATAACGTGGACAAATCACTTTAAATTGTAATGTAGACGCATGCATTTTCTGTGAAGCTGCTTTGAAACGATATGTATTGTGAAAAGCGCTATACAAATAAATGTGAATTGAATTGAATTGTTTGATTTTGTGCACAAAAAATATTCTCGTCGCTTCATAACATTAAGGTTGAACCAGTGGAGTCACATTGACGATTGTAACGATATTTTTACTATATTTCTGGACCTTGAAAGTGTTCATTAAATAGCTGTCTATGGAGGGGTCAGAGAGCTCTCGGATTTCATCAGAAATATCTTCATTTGTGTTCCGAAGATGAACGAAGGCATTTTTGGGGGAACTAACCCTTTAAGCAGAGATCTTTATATGATGTGCCTAAAACCGTAAGAGTGGGATGCTGAATAAAGGTGGTTCTGAGAAGAATGGACAGAAAGAGAAATTGATTTAATTACGTGTCTAATGTTAAAACTTTTGACACTTGAAACATTTATTAAATAATGAAAAATGAACAAAAGGCAGTGAAGAGCATTAAGAGCATCACTCCAAACTGAGAAGCTCCACATCAAAGATGAGGGTGGCATTTGGGGGAATAATCCCAGGATGGCCTTTATTACCATAGGCAAAATCAGGTGAACAGGTCAGCATTGAACGTTGGCCCACACTCATCTAAAAGTCACACAAATAGTAGTTCTTTATTAAGATATTATTTCAACTTCTTTAACTCAAAAAGTGTTACCTATGAGTGGATAAAACACCATCACACACCTGCACAATACCTTCCTCCCATCCACGGATTACTTCCTGTTTCCCAATCTTGAACTTAAATGGCTTGCCACGGTCACGGGAAGAGTCAAACTTTCGTCCATCTGTCAGAGAGCCTGAAGATTTGAGAGGAAAAGGACGAGGCCATGAAAAACAGGAAATGAGGTTAGAGCATCAGATAAATGGGCTACTTTGTTATTGTTCTGTTCTGTCTGGAGAGTTCTGTTCCTTTAACACGTTTCTAATAGCAGTAAAATTATCAGGATATGAAACATTTTTCAATAACATGGAGTGGCATATGACATAAGACAAGCAGAAAATGGATCCACTTATCAACACAATCAGGGATCAATTAAATGTATACTGTTGCTGTACACAGTAACTGATAAACTCTCTCTTGGCCTTCTGACCTGTTGCTATGACTAATAAGCATAAACAAGTTCATATAAGTAAAATATCTATGACAGTTTTTCAATTCTTCTTCCCACATAATAAAGAAATAATGAGATGGAAGCCCTGAACCACAAGATGGAAAAAGTGCTTTAGTGCCTTCATGAGCCTAATTACTCTTTATACTTTTTTTTTTTACTATTTTGCCTCCATTTTTATTTTACGTTTATTATTTGTGTAAATTATCAACAAACAAAAAAATACTCTAAGTAAAAATAAAAAGTTTTATTAAAAAATGTTCATGAAGGAAATAAATATGGAGAAAATGCACCACAAAGATAAAAAACTGCAACTGGAAAATCGAGTGATCCAAAGTTCAAAATGACAGATGACATTTTGGCACAATGTTGAATAGGGCTATATATCAAGATTACATATAATCAAAATACAATCAGCGCATGCAAGAATGCAAACATTGTATTGTAGGCTAATAATGTTTAAAATGTGTGTGATATTCTGATTTAAGTTACGTATTTAATCATCAAATAATCTACTTGACAGACGGAGATTTCTTAGTATGAACAGTTAAAAGACAATCGCAACATCCCAGGGGTCGATGCACTCCAGACAGTGATAATCCGTCTACCCGACGCCGCCAACCTCGCGATCCAACAAAGACGAAATCACACGAGCGTCTATTCTGCTCAGTCTCAGCTGTCAAATGAGGATCATGTCTGGGGACAAATGCTAGTGCGTGCAAACAATAGCCTACATAACTAATTATGCATATTGGCTTTATTTTTCTTCCTCCTTTATTGCTATATTTTTAGCTACTGTCTTTTTCGACTTTTCAGATTTTTATATTTTTTTTAATTAACATACATTTAATTAATATACACTCACACTGTGCAAACAGGGCAAGTTACAACATCCGTACACCCACCAAAAGAAAATCAGAAATTAAACTCACCAACATAATGCACCACACATGTCTGTCCTTTTTTGGGGAAAGTCCTCCCTTTAAGAGCAGTGCGATGAGAAACAGGGAGCAAGAGACAAGATGAATATTACAATGCTGTTAAACGCACGCCGCGTGCCGAATAATATACTTTACATGATGATAGAGGCTGCACTGGGGTAATTTACCATCGCCAGGGGTTATGGTCTCGATCTCCACTCCCATTTTGTCCCGCTCGTGTGTATGTTCCTGAAGAGCCCTCCCGCACACTGTTTCGCTCACAGCTGTCTGAGAGAGAGAGAGAGAGAGAGAGAGAGAGAGAGAGAGAGAGAGAGAGAGAGAGAGAGAGAGAGAGAGAGAGAGAGAGAGAGAGAGAGAGAGAGAGAGAGAGAGAGAGAGAGAGAGAGACGCTGTCGGGTCACATGACTGCTGCGAGAAGACGCGTTGTGCGTTTGCTGGAAACTCAAAAGAGCACTAATTCAGCATAAACCCTGCTGTAAATATAAGTAGGATATTGTATTGAAGGACAAATAGTCATATTCAAAAGCAAATATTGGTGTTTTAAAGTCTGTTATTACAGTTTTTCTCAGTCGCTTTGGTAGCTACATTTCTCAGATCAGAATTGAAATTCTCAAAGCTTGAAATTCTCAAAGCTTCCTGTTCAATCTTCATCATTGTGTCACTTGTGCACATTAAAAAAGCAGTTCCTCATTTCTTTGAACAAGTTGCAAATGCTTGTGTGCATCCATGCAAATGATTATGTACAATTCTCTGCTGTTTCCTACATTATCAGTTGCTTATGTCATGTTGATCAAAATGTACTATATTGGGTCTCTGTTGAATAGTCTCGTCCCACACAACATTTAGGCATTAGTTCATAACATAAGTCTTTACATGCAAAATGGTTGAACAAGTTGTCATAAAATGTCAAGCATATTTCACGTTCACGATTTTTTTTCTCTTTGTGCTATGCAGTGCTGTCCTTTCCTTTCTGTATCGCAATGACATGGTCTGTCAACAAATTACAGTACAAACAGTAAAAGCGTAAATGTGAATCTTGTCCAGTCTCTTGCATTCAAACTCCCACATACACTAACATGTAACCTACAATTTACAATAATTATCATCAAAATTTTAGCCATATTTACATCAGAACATCCCTCCAGAGTACAGTTATATTGACAACATGACTAAGCAATTTGACTGTCTTATTCATACACAATGACACAAGGACTTGTCATTCTGATGGCACTGACATGTTCATTGACACAGATATTTACTTTTGAGAGATGAACTAAGGATTTTGAGCAAGAGACTGGCTTTTGCAGGTAATCCATGGTGTTTTGCTATTTGTACGAATTGTTTTGAGAAATGGACTTACTGTTTTGCAAATGTCTAAGATTCGAGAAATGTACCAAAGCGACTGATAAAAACTGTAATAATGAGGATGGATGGGTGGACAGACAGACAAACAGATAGATAGATAGATAGATAGATAGATAGATAGATAGATAGATAGATAGATAGATAGATAGATAGATAGATAGATAGATGGATGGATGGATGGATGGATGGATGGATGGATGGATGGATGGATGGATGGATGGATGGATGGATGGATGGATGGATGGATGGATGGATGGATGGATGGATGGATGGATGGATGGATGGATGGATGGATGGATGGATGGATGGATAGATAGATAGATAGATAGATAGATAGATAGATAGATAGATAGATAGATAGAAAGAAAGAAAGAAAGAAAGAAAGAAAGAAAGAAAGAAAGAAAGAAAGAAAGAAAGAAAGAAAGAAAGAAAGAAAGAAAGAAAGAAAGAAAGAAAGAAAGAAAGAACAGACAGTTCTGTTCAAACACAGCAGGAAAAGAGGAAAACACAGGGAGTAATTGTAGATGTTGACCTCTCCTGCAGTGTTCCCTATTTGAATCCTCCAGCTCATTGTACCTGTTACATAACAGACTCTCAACACTGGCGTTATCTGTAGTGGTGTAATGTGGATGACTTGAGTAGCACATATCCACCTCCCACACACCCCTCCAACAGTCACCCAACACATGTTAATTGGTCTTAAAGGGATAGTTCAACCAAACATTCTGCCACTATTAACTCGTAGTCATGTCGTTCCAACATCCAAAACTGTTTCTCTTTCTTCTGTGGAACATTGAAGAATGCATTTTGCACATGAATTACAGTTTTTCTCCATTGGTTTGGCTCATTTCTTGAAACAGAATTTACATTCTCAAAATTGTAAGATCATTTGACAAAACAGTCTTACAGTTCAGCACAACAATAGCTCACTTGCAAAAGCTAATATCTCTCCCAAAACGGTTCACTCATGCTTCAGAACTAAATTCCTTTCCCGTATAAATAGTCAGTGCCACGAAAATGGCAAAGATCCTTCTCAATTGCTTTGGCTCATTTCTTGAAACAGACCGGACGTTCTCAACACTCTTGGTGCTTTTGCCAAAATAATGTGGATGGTTCGGCACAACACCATGGTTCACCTGCAAAAGCTCATACCTCTCCCAAAACAGTTCACTCATGTGTCAATATTAAATTTCCTTCTCATTTAAACAGTCAGTGCCCCCAAAATGCTTTGTCCCTTTGGCATTGTGTAAGCACTGCAAGTCAAAATGTTTAGATGTTTTGTCACTATAGCAGAAGACCATTGAAATATCCTTCATGTCCACCTCTCAGTCTTAGCCCAGTCCTTCATTTTTGTCTAGCTAACAGAATACAATTGTGTATAAAACTGAAAAAAAGAAATAGGATTTTAGGGTAAGAGTAGCCTCCAAGGTTTGACATCACACATTGCACTCATACTGCCAAGGAAATTGTAACCATTATCATTCACACACATAAAGTAACTTCCATACATCAGAGTAAAAAGAAAATGTATACAGCATAATATACACACAAACAAAAAAACAATGAAAATTACCGTCATCACCCTCCTGGCCATCCACACGCTGCTGTTCTCAATCTTACTGTAAACACTTGTAATATTGTAAAATTTCTACTTTTCTAATGATATAATCTGGGTTTGATTTTTTTAAGAGATATTGTTAGAGTAAAGTATATGAATATATTGACCAAACAGTACACACAAGACCAGTACTGCATATTGATGAAAATATTTATTTCTCTCCACATTTGTAAAATCATTCGATTCATTCATGCATTTTCAAAGCATTTTATATCTGCTGAGGTTGGGCTGAAGTCTCTGTCCAGCCTCACTCAATGTCAACCCATGGGTACTCAGTAGAATCGCATCTGATAAATTTGGTCCCCGTCTTCTTTGGCCACATCCTACTCCAGGTCCACCTCTTCCTACCCCCCTCTTCCCCTTCCCCTCTCTTCCCCTCTCATCCCCCTTCCCCTCTCTACCCCTCTCTCTCAACCTCTCTACCCCTCTTCCTCCACGGGCTCATCCTCACTCTTCCTCTTCCTCGAGCAGGCAGTTGCCCTTGTTCATTTACTTGGCCAGGTGCCTCCATGTTCAGAAATTGTACTGGTCCTGCATGGTCAAGCTCTTTACATATATGTTTGGCAGCATTCACAGTAAAGCACCTGTCAGGTAACTAAACACATTGTTTGATTGGTCATCTGAGATGTGTGAAAGTCCTCCTTTATTAGTCAAGTTCTAGTTTCACCTGACTGTCAAATGCTGTAATAAATTTATCAAATGTTCCAAGGGATTCATATATGGTATTCATGGTATTATGTTTTCGGCTAATTTTGACAATTGAACAGACTATTGTGCATGTGATGACTTATTCAATGAAATGACGCTGATACGGTTTGGAGCGAACGACCATTAGACTGAGAATCAAACAATCAGCTTAGATCAACAAGATATATTCACTTGGAAATTGTGCTAAATGTAGGCTACCTGTACTTAATCATTTGCAAAGATGAACTGAGACATTGAGACGTATACTTAGACATTTGCAATTTGATGAAATTAATGAGAAATGCTATTCTGTTGTGAACAATTGCCAAGTGGTTTGGAGATTTGTCCATATTGTTTTGAGAATGTAATTTCTGTTTCAAGAAATGAGCCAAACCAATGGAGAAAAACTGTAAAAAATAATAATGATGTGCTCGGATAAATCAATTATATTAAATACTGCAATATTCCATAAAAACAAGAACTGGCAACTTTGATTTCATGGTGACTTTAAGGCCTAATGACTATTGGCCACAAGAGGGCGCTGTGCAGACGGAAAGTCAACCACAGATTACCTGGCACATGCACTTATTTACACATGGCTATTTATTTATACACTTTTTCTGAGCAAATATGGTGATACAAGTACATACATACATGACCAGGGGCCTGTTTCAGAAAGGAGGTTCAACCAACTCTGAGTTTAAACCTGAACTCTGAGTTGACTTACTCTGAGATGGGAAACTCTTGAGTTTTGGGTTTCAGAACAGCTGAATTGAGGTAGTTCAATCAACTCTGGGTCGACTGACTCTGAGTTAAGCTCATGCACTCCAACTATGAAAAGCCACGATCAATGGAGCTCCGAAATTACGATTCACCATGGCAACAGCACCCAACAAAAAGACGTTTGCATACTTCCGGGTCAATATGCAAGTTTAATTCTTAATTATTTTAATTAAGTTTAATTTTCATGGTATCCAAAAGGCAAACAAAGAATGTGGCAGCCGCTAAAAAAATAAATAAAAAAAACATACTTCAATCAGGAAAAGCTTTAAGCATAAAATGTTCATGGGTGTAGGCTATATTTAATTACTTTTTTTTTAATGTATGTATATTTATAACACTAATACTTTGTATTATATTACTTTTGCATCAAATTACAATAATCAAGTTACCGCTGCTGTGAGTGTTTCTAATACAGCGTCTATGGGAGTGATAGCTAAAATTAACATCTTTCTCTCTTTTCACTGCAGTTATCAATCTCACTTTAATTTTTCCATCTTTTTGAAAGTTGTGAAATCACTATTGTGGAGTTTTTCTTTTGCTATTTGAGCAAATGGAGACACAAAAATATATATTTAATGTATTCTCTCATTCACCACTATAAGAGTTAACCCAACTATGACGACTTCAGCTTCGGAAACCCAGAAATGTGAAAAGGGTCTATGCTCTTTTCACATAATGAAATGTTCTCTGATCCCACCTGTTTCATTTATTAATTAGGGTAATGACATTAACATTTGACTTCTACTCAGGCCAGCCGAACACCAGCACCACTGACAGATGAAGAGGAGATGGAGGAAGAATATTAACACCCAACAGGAAAAAGAATAAAGTATTTGTAGGAAATAAAGATGACTATAAAAATGTAAATAAATGTATTTAACAGCTGTGGTGGTGGTTATGCCATATATCTCGTACTACCATCTGGCAGCATCCTTCCATCCCATACAGTAATCCGTTTTCAGAAAGTGTGATGATGGGTATATGAGTGTCATAAATGCGTCCAACCACTGGAAATCCTAAAGGAAATTCGAATTATTAGGGTTAGGGATACTTCTAGAGGATTATCAAGTGAATGTCAGGATCCTGTATAAAAGGACATGCCATTTTTGTCACTTTGACAGTGTCCTCATGATGAAAATATGAGCAATGAAAGTTCCTGCAAAGAATGCTTTTCTTACTTTGTATTTTTGTCAAGTGGCAGATAATTTAATTTGTTTTAAGTAAACTTTGCTTACTTTAGATTTAGATTAAATTTATATATTTTTTGAATGAATAAAGTATTTAAACACTGCTGGTGCTTTAAAAAGGGGGAGGAGAACGAAACAAACTCTGGGTTTACCAAAGAAAACCTGCTCCTGACCAGGTTAGGTTCACAGAGTAAGTTACCCAGGTAACTGACTCTGAGTATAAGTTACCTCTCTTTCAGAAACGGGCTTGACTTACCCTGCTTTCTCGGGTTTGACATACCTCTCATTCTGAAACAGAAAACCCAGAGTTTCCCTTATTTCAGGGTTAACCTACTCAGAGTTTTCACTTAACCTCCTTTCTGAAACAGGCCCCAGCTGTGTGTATCTTTCCAATGTTATAAAACACTCTCAGCTTAAGAACAAGAGCAGACCCTCTGCTTTTAAACAAAAAAAACAACAACTTTTATTCTTCATGCATTCCTTTTTTAACAACACTTAAATAGGGGTAAGTTTCATTTTTTTTTTAAAAAAAGCAACACATTTTTTTTACAAAAATTTTAAATTAAAGATTAAAAAATTTAAAAAAAAAAAAAATGTTGTCAAAGACTACATCTGGATCAGATTCAGAGTGATGATCAAACACAGATGGAGTAGATGGAGTCCACCAACACCCCTACTGCTTGCACAGTCCTATAGCTCGTTCTGGGTCGACATTTCATTCAGTAACATTAGATAGTTTTAATTTATATGATGTTTAATGTTGATGATCATGTTATTTTACATATGCATCTGCTTACATACGATCGCTTGTTTTTTTGCATCTTCCTCTTCTGTGTTTTGATCAGGAGATTCTGTACTCATTCAGAAGAATAGCGCCACCTAGCGAATAACAGTAAAAATACGGACACACGGAAAATTACGTGTTTGGCAGGGAAGCATTTTCTCACAAATAACGGATAATTATGTGTTTGGCGGGGAAAGAGTTAATATGAATACACAGTTATCAGTAAGCCATTGGTTGAATTCTCTGAAGAGTGTAAACATTTTGCAGCAACATTGGCTTCACCAGTGGTCTGGGTTTGAGGCAGGATTATCTGTTTGTCTGGATATGGCGCAGAAATTACACACAATTACACACAAGTTCATTCGTGTTTCTCAAAATTGTAGCTGGTAGCAACACTGTTCATAACTTGTTTATGTAAGTTACATAAAAAGTAGATTGGTCTAATTTGAATCCAAAAAGAAAGACTGGTTACCCCTTGACTACTAGTTGGTCAGACTAGTTCTTAAGACCGTCTTAACAGTGACTGTGTTTTTGCAACTCTTGAAGCTTAAAGTCTCCTTTATTCATCTTGAGTGTGTAAGTTTAGTGCGATTCCAAAACAGCGTTGGGGTCCCTCCAGAACAGGATTGAGAAACATTCACCATGCACAATGAAAAGCCTTTCCATCAAGATAGAAAACAAAACACATTCATTATTAACGGTTTCACAACCTGTAAATGTTACAAAAGTAGTGAAATACTTCTGTGACATACTGAGTGATTACTTCATAGGCTCAGTTCTTCTTCTTCTCCTTTCGTGCTGGTCTCTGTCCTGTACATGTAAAAAAAACAGGCAGTGAAGGCACAGTTATTACAACCTAACCAAAACTGGAAACCAGTGTGACAACATGAAGACATCACTGAATATGTTACTTAACGTAGTAGTGTTGAAATGAATGTAAAGACTAAAATAAAATTATTTTACGAGCCCCTCCTCTTTCTCTTGTTTTCTTTTTTTTCTTTCTGAGTGTTCTGATGTTGGTCCCCATTTTGGGTCGTAACTATGTTTGAAAGAAGTTGCTTCCGTATAGCAAAAAGATGTGGCAAAAAAAAAAAATGGCACTATTTTTGATAAGAACATTGCTTATATCTCTTTTTTTTTTTTTGTATGTATGTATGTATGTAAAAATAATAAATGTATCACACAACAATTCAACTCGGCCAGTTATTCTCATAAAATCAACCTCTCAATGTTATACAAACAGAAACACATACCCTGCTTTCCTTAAAGCTTCCTGGATTTTCTGTCGTCGCTCTTCATTGATGGGATAGAAGCAAAAAATCACCAAGCTGATGAGCAACAGGCAGATGGGCACAGGGGCAAAGAGTATCCGCAGCGAGTTTATGACGTTTGTATTATGGGAACAAACACCAGGCTTGTATCCTGCGAAGCTGCAGTTAAGTTAAAGAAGTAAAATCAGTCACAGACGGTTATTTGGGGTTAAAATAAAGACTTTGTGCAAAAGAGGTGTTTAAAGATCAAATTTGTTACCATTGTTAGTGACTTAAAAAATCTGATTGGAGGAAGCTCTTACTATAGTACCAAAGTAGAGATTCCAATAGACATGCCTCCACCAAATTTGTTGAAGAAAACATAACAGGAGTAGAATAGTGGTTCTAGATCATGGCAAGATGGGTTCTTGACTTTGAAGTCATCCACTACATCTGGCAACATTGACCTAAAATAAAAAATAAATCTGGTTTTATAGGAGGCCTATGGCATGCTATAAATACTGTAAAAAGAAAACAGTAATATTGTGAAATTTTCTATTTTCAGAAGCCATTATTCAAGTGTGAAGTGTCACAGAAATCATTCTAATATGGGACCCTGGACCACAAAACCATAAAGGTAAATTGTTTTGAAATTTAGATTTATACACACAGCTTTCCATTGATGTATGGTTTGTTATGATAGGACAATATTTGGCCGAGATATGACTATTTGAAAATCTGAAATCTGAGGGTGCAAAAAAAGTTGTAAATATGTCCTTAGCAGTGCATATTACTAATAATAATAAATTAATGACATATTTAGGGTAGGAAATTTGCAAAATATCTTCATGGAACATGATGTTTACTTAATATCCTAATGATTTTTGGCATAAATGAAAAATCGACCATTTTGACCCATACAATGTGTTGTTGACTATTGCCACAAATATACCCGTGCGACTTATGACTGGTTTTGTGGTCCAGGGTCACATTTGCTGATTTGCTGCTCAAGAAATATTTGTATTATTATCAATGTTGAAAAGAGTTGTGGATATATTTTTTTGTGGAAACCATGATACATTTTTGATTAATCGAAAGTTCAACCATAAAGCATTTTTTTTTCAACAATGTAAAAATTGTTACTATCACTTTTGATTAATTTAATGGTTCCTTGATGAATACAAATATTCATTTATTTTTAAAAAATCTTACTGACTGACTATCTTACTTTTCTAGCTTGACTACATGCATTACAGTATGGGAGGATATGCTTCCCTAGTCATAGGGGTCCAGTTTCAGTATAACATCATTCTGAATTGGCCCAACCCCTGCTAAGCAAGGATATTCCCAGCTGACCACTATCTGGTTAGCGTAATGTCTCAATAATGCAAGATGAGCTCATTTGATGGTGTGTGGAGTACGTGTTGGTGCAAGTAAGCAAGTAAGGCTTTAACAATGAATGAACTTTTATAAGGGTTACATTACCAAGGGAGTAAAAAGAGGGCTGCCAGACTTGCGCCAGCTATCACAGACATTATAACGAAGGCGGGTAAATTACTTTTCACTAGGGATATTACAATTAGAGCTGGGATGTACATCTGCAGAGGAGAGGAGAAAGATAAATGAAACCATGGAAACAAATATACAGCGTTAATTGTTAACGCCAATAAAAAAATCAATTAACAAAGAGTGGTGCTCACTGAAAGGCCGATGAATATAGTGGTCTTTTTGCCTATTTTGACCAATAATGCCTGCCACATTGGGATGGATATTGTGGCTGCTGTCTGTAGAAGAGCAGAAAGGATTACATTTCCAAAACTAATATACTATACCATGCTACATATTTTAAAATTAACAGTTAAACCTGCCTGAATATTGTATAATTTTAAATATTTTTTAAGATCAACCATTCAAAAACATATACAGTGGGGCAAAAAAGTATTTAGTCAGCCACCAATTGTGCAAGTTCTCCCACTTAAAAAGATGAGAGAGGCCTGTAATTTTCATCATAGGTACACTTCAACTTTGAACTAAAAAAAATCCAGAAAATCACATTGTCTGATTTTTTAAGAATTTATTTGCAAATTAGGGTGGAAAATATGTATTTGGTCACCTACAAAAAAAGCAAGATTTCTGGCTCTCACAGACCTGTAACTTCTTCTTTAAGAGGATACTCTGTCCTCCACTCGTTACCTGTATTAATGGCACCTGTTTGAACTCGTTGTCAGTATAAAAGACACCTGTCCACAACCTCAAACAGTCAGACTCCAAACTCCACTATGTTCAAGACCAAAGAGTTGTAAAAGGACACCAGAAACAAAATTGTAGACCAGCACCAGGCTGGGAAGACTGAATCTGCAATAGGTAAGCAGCTTGGTGTGAAGAAATCAACCGTGGGGGCAATTATTAGAAAATGGAATACATACAAGACCACTGATAATCTCCCTTGATCTGGGGCTCCACGCAAGATCTCACCCAGTGGGGTCAAAATGATCACAAGAACAGTGAGCAAAAATCCCAGAACCACACAGGGGGACCTAGTGAATGGCCTGCAGAGAGCTGGGACCAAAGTAACAAAGGCTACCATCAGTAACACACTACGCCGCCAGGGACTCAAATCCTGCAGTGACAGACGTGTCCCCCTGCTTAAGCCAGTACATGTCCGGGCCCGTCTGAAGTTTGCTAGAGAGCATTTGGATGATCCAGAAGAGGATTGGGAGAATGTCATATGGTCAGATGAAACCAAAATACAACTTTTTGGTAAAAACTCAACTTGTCATGTTTGGAGGAGAAAGAATGCTGAGTTGCATCCAAAGAACACCATACCTACTATGATGCTATGCTTTGGGGCTGTTTTTCTGCAAAGGGACCAGGACGACTGATCCATGTAAAGGAAAGAATGAATGGGGCCATGTATCGTGAGATTTTGAGTAAAAACCTCCTTCCATCAGCAAGGGCATTGAAGATGAAACGTGGCTGGGTCTTTCAGCATTACAATGATCCCAAACACACCGCCCAGGCAACGAAGGAGTGGCTTCGTAAGAAGCATTTCAAGGTCCTGGAGTGGCCTAGCCAGTCTCCAGATCTCAACCCCATAGAAAATCTTTGGAGGGAGTTGAAAATCCGTGTTGCCCAGCGACAGCCCCAAAACATCACTGCTCTAGAGGAGATCTGCATGGAGGAATGGGCCAAACTACCAGCAACAGTGTGTAAAAAAACCTTGTGGAGACTTACAGAAAACGTTTGACCTCTGTCATTGCCAACAAAGGGTATATAACAAAGTATTGAGATGAACTTTTGTTATTGACCAAATACTTATTTTCCACCATAATTTCAAATAAATTCTTTAAAAATCAGACAATGTGATTTTCTGGATTTTTCTTTTCATTCTGTCTCTCATAGTTGAAGTGTACCTATGATGAAAACGACAGGCCTCTTTCATCTTTTTAAGTGGTATATTGTTCTTTAATATAATATAATTCTAGCTGTAATTAATATAATATAATAATTCATGTTGTAACAACCAAATGAATGGGTCAAGTCAAACATTTTATTTACTATTTAATTCGACTACAGGTAACACCAACTATTTTAGATCATGCAGAAATAGCTCCTTGCAGTACTTCATACTATAAACTTTGAAATAATAGATCCCTTACCAATAATATGAGAACAAGATGCTGGAAATATCCTCCCATATCTGCTGCATAAGTACAGAAGAGGGCAAAATTTCCCTGTGCCATCTGAAACAAATATTCTTACCATCACGACTAATGTCATATTTTAAAAAATAGTTTCTATGACTGTATGGCTAATATACAAACTATAACACAATAGGGCATCTTTCTAGGCAATACAAACATGTTCTTTTTGGTATTTTAACTACAAACACTTTAAAATACATTCATAATTCAAACAGAAAAACATCTGACCTGGAAAGCTAGTGAAGCAAAGAGGAAGCCAAATACAAGCCGCACATATGGAGTGTGTCCAAGCAACATTTTCATACCGGTAAGATAGGAGACATTTACGCGGTCCAGTTTACTCAGAGGGGCTAAAGTCAAGTGTAGACACATGCAAATCATTAAATTAGTCTAGAATCACTGCATCTAGTCATTTGTCTAAAAAAGAGTGTTTGAAACTGATGTGGTACTATTAGTTGAAAGAACATGTAGTAAACACAACATCATATGG